>NC_086317.1:336136145-336736145 GCF_036172605.1 Pelobates fuscus | reverse complement strand
ACTGGTGATGTAAAGCTAACGTTGCCAATCCAAATTGCCAGAGGACAGGGTAATAGAATACAATTAATTTTGATTTTCTAGCCTGTATAACATTAAAATGTGATGTCGGAGAGGACCACCTAATGGCTCGGAGCCATCATAGCCAGCCATTCTGCAACTGCATGCTGAACCACCAGGCTATTATGTGCATTCTTGCAAGCAACACAGTTTCCTTCTTTAGAAAATAAGTTAAGCTCATTTAAAGGCACACTGACATTATTTCATTTATTGTTTTGATTTAAATCCTATTTTGTTGGTTAGTTTGTTTCACATCTATGCAAATGTGTACCCAAATCATCAGATTTAAATAAAACCTTTAAATGTGTTCATTTTGCCTAATATGGCCTAATCTTTGAATTTGATTTAAAAAGCAAAGATTACCACAACATTAATTATTGTGAAAACATGTAATGTTGTATACTCAGGTAGTGAATTGTTGTCTAAATAGTCAGTAATTACATAATTTACAAAAGGGCAGTTTTTTACCTCAACTAATTTTCTAGTTTCACGGACCGCAAATTTTTAGCCAAGTATAAAATATATTTATGTATACAACAGAATGTAAATCAGCACTGGTGCTGTCTCCAGCTCAATGCATAATCCTCAGAAGGAGAGCAATGGTAAATCTTTAAAAATTTAGAAAACGTATTGTTTAATCACAGATCAGCGTTTCAGATCTCAGCAGGGACTTTTGTCCAAATGTTGTAACTCCAGGCCATACATGCATATACAGTGCTAACCTAAGTCTAAATAGGTATGGGCCCAGGTATAAAAACACGTGCATGTAGTCATACAGCAACTCAAAAGAGCCAGTTTGAAACACAAAAAGCACTAAACACTGAAAGAGAAAAATAAATGATTGCAATGTTGCAATATATCATGCTCAGTACTGTGAGACAGCAATGTATCCCTGGCATATGGGTAATTATGACTACTAGGGATGCACAGAAATGTAGAGAATATACACCAACCACCATAAAAAAATTTAAACTATCAAACTAGTTAGAAAAAGAAGGGAATAGCATGTAAAACATAAACCAATCTTCACATACATAGTAGAAAAATCTGCAAATGCATCTCTAATTCTAAAACAAAGGGTAACTGATAATACAATCTCTAGCATTCACAAGATTTAGACTTGGTCTGTAATGGAACAAAAACCCTCTATTTGAAATGTAACATATGTCAAGGAAACATATTTCCCAGCTAAACATGGCAGGATATACAAATGGTTTAGCTCCACCCATTACAGGAAAACACAAGAGTCTTTAAAAAGAGGACCTGATCCTAAAATATCCAGTCAGTATCAAGCCCATTATGACTTCTCCTCCTTTTACCCCTTTTGGCATCTAGGTGAGTAAGGGTTTATAGTCATTTCTGTTTTAAACTTTGTGGATACAGTCCTTCCTAAGATTATTCTTGATTTACTTTTTAGTAAAGAAGAATGATCTGTATCCTCTCCTTCAAGGAAAAGAAGGAAAAGTCTTCCTCCTTCTCAGGGCTGTGAGGGAAAAGCTATGGAAGGAAAACAGCTGTGCATAGATTGTTTTCAGAAGGTAGCTGCTTCATCATCTTCTTCTCAGTCTCCAGATATACTTTTGTGGACCAGGAAGGAGGTCACCCATGGTATTTTAGAAACCTTGGATGTAAGAAAGCATTCTGAGAAGAGGCCTAGGCAAAGGCAGGAATCCTCTAATTCATCAGATTTGGATACCCTTAATCAAGTGAGAGTGATGTAGAAATGCTCTCAGAATCATTGGATACCGCGAAAGTCGAAAAAAATTATTTAAATGGTGAGGGTGAATTTAGAGATTCCTGAGGATTTGCCACAGGCTGATGGGTCTGATAATTATTTTGCAGACCTTAATCATCAGAAGCTTTCCTTCCCCATTCACAGAGCTACAAAGTAGTTAGTCATTTTTGAATGGAAGACACCAGAGAAGAGGGTCCCCTTTCAAGTTAAGTTAGCCAGACTTTACCCACTGGAGAAAACTGCATCCAGACTAAGGATAAGTCCTCCTAAAGTGGACACAATCTAGTCTGGGTATTTTTTTCCAGGAATTACAATCCCAGAGCCCAAGGTCAGGATGCTCTGACCCAGCCATAGAATTTCAGACTGGATTATATATTCCCTCCAATTCCACTGATTTACTCCATTCTGAAGAAGAGGGAGAAGGTACAGGCCATAACAATCCTTCTCTTTTAGCCATGACGTCCCTGATTTCCTACTGTGAGACATATGAGTCGGGAACGTCCAATCAACCCAGACCTGCTCCCGTTCTCCGCCAAAATCTGCAAGCACTGGGATTAATGGCCTGGCGGTTGTCTCTGGTGGTATTCTCTAGTCAAAAATTTTATTTTGGACACCATCATTAAGAGGCTTTTGCAATCTTGTAAGTTTAAGCATGCGTGGGATAGGCATTAGGCTATCCTAGCTATAAGATAAGGCCAGGGACTAATGAGAGTAATTGGGCAGACTAGATGGACCAAATGGTTCTTATCTGCTGTCACATCCCATGTTTCTATGTAACTTGACTTCCTCTGCTTACTATAAGATTTGGTATGTGCTTTGTAGTTGGTCCAAGGAATAGAATATTGGGGTGAATTCATCAACCTTGTCCTCTGTTTTCTTCAGGCAGGTAGTTATAATACCTTGAAGTTTCATGTTTCTGAAGATTCCACATTGATAGGAATCCATGGGGCATGTGAACCACTGGTGGTGAGATTTATGAAGGCAGTAATTAAGAAACAATTTGCAGTTTCATTGGGATGCTTGCGAAAGTGATATACGTTAAAAGTTTCTCCAATAGACAATTCCACACGCCCTGCTACATATTGGTTTACAATTTATTTAGACATACAATTGGTTATATTTCTCTCTGTATTATGTTTTGACAGGAATAAATCCACTATTTAATTATAATGCATTTGGGTAGTACCCTTACCATCCCTTTTTATTTATTTTGTAATCTTTTATTTTAACCTTCCCGTCTTATTTCTACTCATGTTTATTTTCTTAAATATTGCTTTCTACTAAATTAATGTGAAATATGTTTTTCAAAATGCTGTTCAATAAAAATAGTTTTGAAAAAAAAAATCATACATCCATTAAAGGTGTTTATGCTGGCATGGGAACTACCTCAGGTCTTACAAGTCAAGACTAGGACAACGTTCGAACCACTGGAACAGGCTTCTATGACATCTTAAAAGGTGTTCCTCAGGTATTCTACTCAGTGAGAAGAATATGTGAGCTCCAAGCTTTGTACTGTGATCCTACGTTCACTATTGTTCAACCGGGCAAGGTTGTTCATATGTGCTGTGCCTGAGTTCCTACCAAAGGTAGGACAAGGATCCACTTAAACCAAGAGGTAGTATTACCGTCATTCTGTCACTCTCCTTCCTCCCCGAGGAGAAGATTTGGAATACTTTGGATGTGGTTAGAGCTCTTTCCCTCTATACATCAGCTCATTCCGCAAGTCTTTAAGACTTTTTGTGTTACTGTTTGGTCACAGAAGGGGTGAAGTGGCCTCCACATAAAGACATTGGGTGTTGTCAGTTTTTTCAAAGGCATACCAGTGTTTGTCCATGCCAGTACCTAAAGGTATCAGGGCACATCCTTCTCATGAAGTGTCAGCATTTTGGACTCCAGTGGGAAATGTCTCTTCTGACAGCATTTGTAAAGCTGGCACTTGGGCTTTGTGGAACACATTTATTTGGCATTACAAACTGAATGTTAAAGCCACCAATGGGGACACAATTTGAAGATCAAGTCCCTCACTCAGTCCAATCTACAAGTCACTTATGAGTATTTGTGTTTACTTATGTTTGAATAAACTTGTTAAAGTGACACTATAGTCACCAAAATAACTTTCAGAGAAAAGGCAATGTTTACATTTCCTCCTAGGGACACCGCCAAATGGCCACTCCTCAGATGGCCACTGGAGGTGCTTCCTGGGGCAGTGCTGAACAGTAGGCAGCACTGCCATTTAGCATCTATACACTCTGCATGGGGAGGCTGAAGTTTCCTCATAGAGATGCATTGATTGCTGATTGGCTAAATCAGCATTCAGCCCCGCCCCTTATCCCACCTCCTTGCCAATTTCAGCCAATCCAATTCTAATGATGTCTTCAAGGAGGAAATAAGGTGAGTTTTCCATTAAACACTCTTGGGTCAGGAATATATTTGTAAACTTTAAAAAACTTGATTACATATCCAGGACCCTCACTTTAAAGCTTGTGTATTCACAATTGTGTATGCTGCCTTGATTAGCCAGAAAAATAGAAAAACCTATTCATACTTACTGTCTTGCTATTATTCATGGCAGTATATATTACCCACCAACTCTTTTTCATGTCTGCTATGGAGCTTGGTACTGACCGGAGATTTTAGGTCCTCCTTTCCTATTGGCTGTAATGGACAGAGCGAAACCATGTGTATATAATTCTATGCATTATGTAATATACATTTTGTGGGATGCTATGCACCCTTTACTGATTACAGTACCAAAGCATACAATTTTCAAATGAGTGTTTAACTTTTCCTTGGCAAAGGTATGCAGTGACACAGACTTTAATGATTTAAAATAAAACAAAATATAATTTTATCTGTGATTAGATATATAAATAGGAAAAGAGACACCACCTTAATAAATAGGGATTGCCATTTGTGCTTTTCCTGCCTGGGTGCAGATTTTGTTCTCGGGTGTTTATTCAGTCCTTTGTGAAGTTTTTCTTGTGGGCTGAGTAATACATTTTCCCTTATATCAGTGGCGGTGATGAGCCTCATATGCACGGCTTCCAACTGTCCGACTGCCTCTCATATTAATGAACCATGCGGTTTTCCGTTATACGATCGCCATGAATTATTGTTTTATGAACAAAGGCTTTGGGTTCCATTACATTCATTGGAACACAATCTTTTAAAATTTTGTCATTTCAATTTTGGTTAATTTACTTCAGTGGTTTTTATTCCAACACTGGAAAATATTCTAGCAGAATAATAGATTTTTTTGTTTGCTTTGGCTACAAACACCATATTAAAATACATACAATGTGAAGCAGAGGAACGCAATTTTACAATGTTATTATTTTGTTATTGTTGGAAGCTTCTATTTCAGCAGATAGTGTGTGTCCCAATCTGTGGAAAGTTCCTCTACTGCCTTTGACAAACATCCATTTAACCCATTCTGTAAGGGTAGGGGATGAAAACCAAGTGGCATCAATAGTGAATTAATGTGCAACCTCATTTGGAAATGCTATTCCCTGTCAAAAAATTAACCAACGACTAATTTTAACACTACCATCACTGCTGGCATTGAGGATACTTGAACACATTTCTGCTATTCTGTATTTAGTAACAGTGACAGTCATTTACAGGGTTATTTACGAAAGAATTGTCAGGAATCTGAAGTGAATTTCAAATTGAAGGCCAATATAGCCAAACCAGAAACATTTTCCGAATCAGCTGTGCTTCCGGTTCGACTATTTTGTCATTGAGTTTTAAATTCACTTTGATTTTCAGATAATTCTGACTTTAGTTAATAGCCTTGTTAGTTTTATGGAGCATCTATTTCAAGTAATCTACCCCTTGCTCTGTTTGATAGTAACAGTACCATTGGAACTATACATACTGCACTTTTATTTTTAAGACTGGTGAGATGGAAATCCTCAGTCTACAACCGGTACATCAAACAACCTGAGAAAGAAATGAGGAAAGCTTTCAAAAGTTTGGCTCTGTAACATTCTGCAATAAAGTGTGGGGCGGATTGCTGTCACTAAATAGCATGCTCACTGCTTATTTGTGTGTGGTTTCCCCTTGTATTCTGTACTTTCCCATGTATGCATTTAGTGTATTTTGCCCTGTTGACCATTCGGGAGCGCTCATGCGAACGAAGCCCGTTCGCCTCCTGAACACGGAACACTCCGGTACCCCATTAGAATGTTCACACTAATCAATCAGAACGTTCGCACCTGCAACATAAGTGTGAAACTGCAAGGGGAGTAATTAATGTGCTCCCTGAAAAGGCAGTGTGTTTACATTAAAAAGCCTGCAGGAACAGGCTATTGACACCAGAACCACTACAACAAGCTGTAGTGGTTCTGGTGACTATAGTGTCCCTTTAATGTAAATTGGAGATTAGTGAGACTACTTACCACCAGATGAGGACAACAGGTTGATGATGGGCTCAGGCTGCAATCTGGCTCCCCTGGTCAGGTGTAGAGCAGGCTCTCTGGAGGCTGTTTGTAACTCTGCTCACAAAATTCCCTGGACAATTGCCGTTGCCTCCTTTAAGCCTCATTAGCGAGGTGTTGCTCTTACCCCTCTAGGCACAGTGAGCATGTGGTCCACATCTGGATTACGCTTTTGACTTAGGGAGACCTTAAGCATTTGCACTGAAGCAAAAACAGAGACTATAAAAATACAGGAGGAAAATGTAAAAGCTACTGACCGTTTTTACCACAGGTGGTGGTGTGGCTTCTGAGCCATTAAGGATGTAAGCACAGTAATGATTGCACCTCACCAAAGTTTTTCAAAACATTTTTGACATTATTGTTTTAACAAAAAAGGGCCTTATACCTTATCTTAAAGGGACACTAGAGTTCACTGTAGAGGTTATGGTGCCAGTGTTTGCAACCCTTACCTCATTGGTTTGACTTCTTACCTGGAATCTGCCGGAGATTGCTCCCCCCACCCCTACTTTAGACAGAGAGATCTCTCAGCCAATCAAAGCAATTCTGTGCAATGATAATTGCACAGAATTTGCTTTACCCAGCTAGGAACTCTTCGGAAAGATGCTGGATCCGCAAAAGTCAAGACATTTTGAATGCATACCAAAATTATTTGGATTGATATCATAAATGGGACCCTCTGGAGTTAGGGAAATAAAAATGTCAGTCATATCTCTGATATACCCTGCAACACACCTCCAGAACAGTTGGATGATCTTACAAATCCAAAGACAGTGGAACAGACCCATCACCTCATCGCTGCACTTTGTACAGCTGGAGGACTCTCGTAGGTGAGATGCTTTCCTCAGTGCTTTGCTATGGAGAGTGCAGAGTGTGAGGATTTTCAGCATCGTTTCACAGAGTCAAACTCTGTGAAACTCCAGGAAGCATCTCTAGTGGCTGTCAGGTAGACCGCCACTGCTACTGTAGTAAACTGCTATGTTTTCATTGCAAATCTAAGTGGGACAGGGACAGTGCATCCAGGTTTCGAAAATGAGATGAAGTGGTCTGGAAAGTCTTCTAAACGAAAAAAAGGGTAGAATGCTGAGCCATTTTGTAAGGCAGGGATTTTCTAGAACGGAAGGTGTGGAAACACTGCAACTGCAGTCCCAGCTTTAGCCCAACCTGTTTCCAAATAATAACTGCAGTACAATGTAGTGGTTTACCCTGATCCAAATTTGAGAAGCATAGAGTTTTAGAGATCCAGTCGATAGCATGCTGATATGCTGCCAAGGCATAGTCTTAAAGGTTAGGTAGATTTCAGTCTAGATTAAATAAGCTTTAGGAGACATGGCAGGACAATTCTAGGTCAGGACAATTTCCATAAGAATGTAGAAAATGATTGTACTTGGACTTGGTTCCGAATAATTGAAATATTATGGAAACTAGTTACAAGTGTTTTTCCATGGTTTTTTTCAGCAATGTAATTTCCAGAGTAGTGTCGGTTCCCCTTTAAATGTACCTGCTTGATCTAGCCACTTTTTGAAATGCTTTTTGACAGTTTTCAAATTTAAGGTAATTCTATCATTGATTTGATTCATTGCACCCCTATATTTTCACCCCTATATTTTCTCGTATTGACCTGGAGCTTTTGTTTTAGAAAGATGCTTTGAAGCAGTTAACACCTTCGCATTCACTTTCCATTTGATCATGGCAGCTGAGTTAATTTGTTTTTTTCACACCTCAATCAGCCTTTAAACTACAATGAGGATAGCAAATCAGGTTCGAACTCAGATCCCGAGCTCCCGTTATGATACCTGTACTGTGCCGTAAGAATGAAAAGTAATGGTTCATTTTGGACAAACCGTATTTCCTTTATCCGCAGGAGGATCCAATCAACACTATTGTACAAGACCGTAGGAAAGACTTAGCTGGAGTTGTATAGTATAGCAGGGGGCAGTGATACAGGGATGTTACTAGAAGGAAAAATACTTGCCTCTTGTTTCTTTTTGTGACTTTTTTTTAATGGTTATCACAAGACTCCTGAGGTGCAGAATCGTCAAAGCCCAAGAGTGAATTGTTATTTTCTACTATGGGCTTTTGGATATTCTATCCTCTACTCTTTTTCCTTTTATTTGTTTTTTTTCTTTAAGTAATGCATCTACTTTTGTTTTTTTCTAAAGAATTGATCAAATGTTTAGGTGCAAGGAGTTATTACAGGACTTTGTTAAAAGCTAATTTTTAATACTTTTGTTATCTCATATGGTACTTCTCAATATAACCACAGTCTGGCATTCAAAACGTGTTTCTACTGGTTAACAGGCTGTCTATCCTGATGTATCTTTCTATATGTTGCTCCTGCAGAGGTATTGATAAAAGGGAAAGCTGATGTGTTTCAAAAGTGTTTTCCCTCGTATAGTCGTAAATAACTGCTGCCATGTCAAGCCAATCATAAACTCCCAGGGTCCACACGTTGCGGTATATGGAGATTTTGATAGATGTAACACTCCATCTGGTTGTATCACTTTGACTTGTTTGTGCAACAAAAGAGAGTCATAAAAATAAATCTGAGCAGTGGCAGTTCTAGACTAGGCAGCACTATTTAAGCATGCGGACGAGCAGGAATAGCGTGGCGTGCGCGCGGTGGCGCATAGGAGCATAACGCTGCGTCACCGTGACATCAACGTGCTTGGCCTGTCCACCCTCACAGTGTGGACGGCACCCTGGCACTAGAGGGCTGAAGACTGATCGGCAGCAGAGAGTTGACTTCATCAATTGTGAGTGTTTTTTTTTTTTTTTTACATATGGATATTACTGTAAGGGGCTGGGCAGGGGGGTTTGTAGAAGGGGGAGTAGGATTTGTGTAGAGGGGGTAGGAGTTTTTGTAGAATGGGGGCAGAACTTTTGTGAAGGGGGGCTGGGCAGTGTTTTTGTACAGTGGGTACAGGGGTTTTGTAGAAGGGGTGGCCTGGGCAGAGATTTTGTAGGGGGGGTACAGGGATTTTGTAGAGGAGGTGCATAGGTTTTGTGAAGGAGGGCTGGGCAGGCATTTTGTAGAAGGGCGCTTGGCAAGGTTTATTGTAAAGGGGCACTGGGCATTAAAGAAAATGTTGGGTATTTTTTACATTTTACAGTAGGGGGTGTGCAAAACACAGGAGCCACCCAGGAGTCAATGCTCTAGGTACGCCCCTGGTTACACGCACACATATGCACACTAATTCACAAACACATATACACACTCTGATACACGCACATGTATACAGACACAAACACACTGGTGCACAGAGAGACATAAATACGGACATTCAGTCACAATGTATCTGGCTTTGATTATTTCTGAGTGTGGCTGGCATTGTCTACCTGTGTATGTGCTTGAGTGTGTGTCTGACAATGAGCATCTTTGTGTGAATGTTCCTGTGAGTATGTATTTATTTGTGTCTGGAACTGTATGTGTGTGCAATAATTGTCTTCAATGGGTCACTGTAACAGGGTAAGAAAAGGGGTAAGGGGGAATGTGTGACAGGACGAGAGCGGTGAATGAAACCGGTTTTCTGTGGATGAGTGTGACAGAGTGAGGGAGATTAGAAAAACAACAAAGGAGCCGCAACACCAAAAGTAAATAGCAAAGTATTTTATTCCAACTGTGTGGAACCAGCAACGTTTCGACCCACTGAAAACTTTGAAGGTCTACAAGTGTTATTTTCATGCAATATTATAAGATGTGGAAACTTGTTTGAAAATTGTTGCAGTTAATTCATTATGCATTTTTTGGATTATGTATATTTGTATTTTGGTATGCAGTTTTTTTTTATATGATGGCATTTTCCTTTTGTATTTTACATCAGGGTTACATCAATACTTTAATGTATGCTTCACCCTTTACTGTGTTACTTGTAATCTAATGGGTATTAGAAAAAATACAATCATGCATTCCTGACACTATAGGTTTAAAAATACTGATTAGGTGACCATCCCCCCTTCCCCTCATTAAAAAAGTACTTCACTCACCTTATTTCTTGCGCTATGCCGGTTTCGTTACGACTGACCCCACTCAGGCTATTTTCCTAAACAGTCCCCTTATTTCAGGCGCTTAAAATGTAATTGGACAAATTAACCTAATCAGAAATAAAATGTTAATTTTAAATACTTTAATAAATACAAAGCACCAATAAAACCACAGTGTCGCCTCCTGAGCTACGAACTCCTGTCTGAATTGAGGCACACGAGGAAAACCTAAAATGGCCGCAGGCCAGGAGGCACCGCAACCGCGATCAAACCCGGGAGCCCAGGAGTGGCTGGACTCCTTCTACAACAGGTTTGAGGCAATATGCCAGAAATGTTGGTGCGGCCGAATCAACGACCAATCTCAGGTGATATCACGCTCTTTTGCCCCACAATGACACCCTGGAAACATGTCTCCCACCCAAGCCAGAGGCTTACTTTGAGCATAGCACACACCTGCCTACATCACCTGCAGCACAGTTGAGTGGCCCTGCTGTACTCTACACCCGCTCTTCTTCCAAGCCAGGGGCCCAATTGTTATCTTATCATCTGTTATAACTCCATTTCTTTTTCTGTACCGTATCTCTAAATGCCTCAATAAAAGACAGATTGACAAAAAAACAAACAAAAAACAGTGTCTCACACTAAAAAGATATACTTAAATATCAAGAGCTGAGTAGCAAGATTCCATAAACATGAATGGAGACCGAAGTAAAAACATATAAAAGATACTTAGCATAATACAGTATGACGGAAGTGAATGTGGTAACTGCTGGAATCAAACTCACACCGTGCCAGGCTCTGTATATCTAGCCCAAAAGTGCCTATACAGGCTAAACGCTGGAACAATAGCAATCCAAAACGATCTAGTTAAGTAAAAAGTTAATCTATTGGAAATATAAGTAAAAATATATATTACATAAAATAATGTCAAACCGGAGCTAACAAGGAGGCATGCCAGACATACTTAGTGTAGCAATTAAAACAAGGACTATATCCTAAAGTACATAAAAAGCTTACCGTTGGCAATATCAAACCTTGTAGCAAATAGTCTCTCAGCAGACACGTTTCGACCTAAAGAGGTCTTCTTCCATGTACTTTTTGTCCAAAATTATTTGGATTGATATCATTAATGGGACCCTCTGGAGTTAGGGAAATAAAAATGTCAGTCATATCTCTGATAAACCCTGCAACACACCTCCAGAACAGTTGGGAGGTTACTATAAAACCTTCCGAGAGGAACTGCTCCCGCACATGGAAACCCTATTTCAGGACCTAATGCATGGAGCAGCCCCCGCTAAAGACATGACACAGGCACACATTATACTCCTGCCCAAACCAGACAAAGATCACACCCAACCGGAGGCCTATAGACCAATATCGCTCATCAATCATGACGGCAAAATACTGGCCAAGATATTGGCAACTCGACTCAACCCGTACCTGACACAATTGGTCCACGCAGACCAGGTAGGGTTCATCCCCAACAGACAACTATTCGAAAATACCAGACGAAACATAGACACAATCTGGACACTTACCACAGCCAAAACGCCGTCCTTAATTCTCTCCCTAGACGCTGAAAAAGCGTTTGACCGGGTGAGTTGGCCTTACATGTTCACGCTATTGGAACACATAAACATACCCCTCTCATACATTACAGCAGTGCGAGCTCTATACACAAATGTCACCGCACAAATAAAGATAACAGGAGCCCACAGTCCACACTTCGATATACGCAATGGCACCCGTCAAGGATGCCCGCTCTCTCCACTACTGTTTGTGCTCACACTAGAACCCCTCCTCCAGGCAATTAGGGAACACCCCAAAATAACAGGAGCTATGATTGGGAACCAAGAATTCCTGGTCTCGGGGTACGCCGACGATGTACTCCTCACCATGACTGACCCCATTCCCTCCATGCAAGCGCTACTGCCCCTCCTCCGGACATACGGCGAGTTATCAGGATATAAAGTTAACATGGAAAAATCCAGCGCTCTCCCGTTACACCTTACACAATCGACCATTCATCAAATTACGGTAGAGCACCACATCCGCATTTCACCCACCTCACTCACGTACCTCGGTATAAAACTACCGGCGGACCCCACAGCGCTCCACAACCTAAACTATACTCCGCTTATAGCCAAACTCATAGCAGATATAGAGACCTGGACAGAAAAAACAATATCGTGGATCGGGAGGATACATTCGATCAAGATGAATGTCCTACCCCGTATCCTGTTTCTATTCCAAGCTCTGCCCACACCAGTCACGAAACAAGACCTAATACCACTCCAGCGGACAATAGACCGCTTCATATGGCAAAACAGGAGGCACAGAGTAGCCCGCAACATACTCTATCGCCCCAAAACGAGAGGAGGCCTAGGCCTCCCCCACCTCTACTTTTACTATTTAGCAGCCCAAATGACACAAATAGCGATGTGGCATACCCCCCCAGACACTAGAAGATGGGTTGACCTGGAATCGTTACTCATGCAGTCAGATCTCCCTCAATTCTACATTTGGACACCCAGGGAACTCAGGGCACTTCCAAGAACATCATGCCCAGCCATCACTAACTCTATTCAATTGTGGGACAAAATAGCCATAAAATACGGATTCACTTCCGCCACCTCCCCCCTCACCCCCATACTAAGAAACAGGGCCTTTGCCCCAGGTGCGACCGTGGGACTTTAAAGGCCTTGAGAGAGCGGGTCTACAAAGGGTCCACCAACTGTACGTTGGAGATACAATAATCCCCTTTGCGGACCTACAAACCAGAACTACCCTAACCCCAGCAGACTTTTTTAGGTACATTCAACTGAGGAACTACGCCAACCTAGGGACCGTAAAAACAGCCGCCAAAACCAAGCAGACCTTCTTTGAAAGAATCTGCCACGCAGAACGATACCAACGGGGTATGATCTCTCAGTTATACTCCCACCTCTGCTCCTCTACCCAAGAATGGGGACCCCTCCACTACACTGACAAATGGGAATCAGATTTAGGGGAAACCTTAGAAGGCACCGACTGGCAGGACATATGGGAGGCAAACACCAAAACCTCAATATGCGTTACGATGCAGGAACAGTCCTATAAAACAATGTTCCGGTGGTACACCACCCCGGTGCAACTGTACCACATGAACAAGATACCCAATGATCTCTGCTGGCGCAACTGCGGAGAAAAAGGGACTTATATTCACATGTGGTGGAGTTGCCCCAAAATTAAACCTTACTGGAAGGCAATCCAATCATTAATCTCCCAAGTTATGGATAGACACATCACGATAGACCCATGGACGTTCCTCCTGGCCAGGCCGGTAGAGGACTGGCCCATATCAGACCTACGCCTGCTTAACAAACTCACCCTAGCAGCCAGAAGGGCCTTGGCCCAAACGTGGTTAAGGCCAGACGTCCCCCCGGTGTCCGCAGTTATTAACAAGATCAAGGACTGTCACCTCATGGACGAACTTATGGCCAGAGTTCGTGGCTCCACCAAAGCCTTTACCAAGATCTGGGAACCCTGGGAAAATTACATTAACAGTTGAGTCCTATAACCAGACCAGACGTACTCCTATACAAGAACGGACAACCAGGATGCTTCCCCCCTCCCCTCCACCCACCACTGGTCCGGGTTTACCGGTACCCCGGCCCACGATCACCTTCTATGTTTACAAAGTTAAGTCTATGTTTTATTTTTCTTATTTTCTTGATTGTACTATGTTTTAAAAACAAAAAACCTGACAGAAAGAAACAGTACAAGTTGAAAGCTTACATAGTGGCATCTATACCTAACAACATACTCTCTGCTTTCTGTATTAATGCGAAACCATTGTAAAATACAAATCATGGCTTCTGCGTAAGCCTATGTACTGCTCATATACCTGTTTCTCCTTTTCTGTCATTGAAAATAAAGAATTACAAAAAAAAAAAAATTCATGGATTGCTTTCACAGTATGTTTTGGGTCACTGTTCATCTGTAAAGTAAAGTGACGTCCCATCCACTTTTCTGAATTTGGATGAATCTGCGAAGATAATATATCCCTATACACTACAGAATTCATCCGGCTGCTTTTGTCTTCTCTCACGTCATCAAACACTAGTGCAGTCGTGCCATTGGAAGTCATGTATACCCATGCCATCACACTGCCTCCACTGTATTCATACCAAATGTATGGAAGCTAAAAAATAGGTTGACAGGGTAATTCTAAAGGGCTCCACCCTAATTGAATTGAACAACTAATAAAGACATTTACTAAATAAAAAACAAATCAAGAACATCTACTAAAGAATCTATCTTTAAAAAAAAAGAGAACTAGTAAAATATCACTTTTTTTAGTTTAGTTAATATCTCTTATAGGTATGTACTAAGGTTTTAAAAAAAAGAAAGAAAAACCACCCAATAAGTGCTAATGTGATAAGTGCTTAAAATCCACTCAATGTTAATGAGTAAGGACAGATATTTAAAGCGGCACTGTCATGCCAAACGTACCTTTCTCCTATTGTTTACTCTTCTCTTCCTCTCTCAGAATCTGTTCTCTTTGTTTTCTTCATAATCTTATCTGATTTATTTTTTTTAAGTAAAGGACAACAATGTCTTATGTATTTTTCCTACGCTTGACCTTCTTTGACCAAATGCAGAGCTCAAGTCAGCTCCATTTCCTGTGGCCAAAGGAAAATTTCCCACAAAACTCACTTTTCCTTTGTGTTCTCATGATGCTTAATTCGCCATTCCCGAACATCTTGTTATATAGACAGGGCTTGGGCAAATTGATTGAATTTTGTCCGAACCGAATGCCCACAGTTTATCCATTCGTGTTTGGATGAAATTCGGTCATTTTGTTCGGTTCGGAATTTCATTTAAAAAACATCATTTTGTTCTGATTCTTGCTGTGGCTGCGTCTTGCAACTGTTTAGTATATAGACTCCTAATTCCCACAAGGATTAGGGAGCTATCTACTAAAAAGCTGAAAGACCAAAATTGATCTTTCAGCCAACTTTACTAATACTAAGTAAAAAATACTTAGTATTAGTAAATAAGGGAGATTAATATCTCCCTCCTGACCCTACTCGCTATGCTGCGAGTAGGGGCATCTCTACATTAATGCTTCCACGTTAGTCGAGAGCCGACAAGAGGACCGCTGCAGACCAGCACCTGTGGGCACATCTTAAGTGTTAAAAAAAGAACAGCTTAACATTGGTGCTGGGGAACTCCAGGCACCGTAACAACGTCATTGAGATGAAGTTGTTATGGTGGACAGAGGATTCCTTTAAATATGGTTCTGGCAAAAAGAGAGTTCATAAATATATTTAGAAATATTGATTTAAACCCTGTGTTTAAAATTACCAGTACATTTCATATAAACCTCTGTATTGCCATTTTACTTATCTATGCAGGCACATTTGTACTGTCAATTATTTGTTTCATCATTTGAAAAAATATCCACAAAGCAAAGGACATTTCTCTATTTTACATTTTCAAGACTCACATGATATTAATACAGAGAGTCTCATATGATCTCTGGTGTCAAAGGAGACAATGTTTTGAGGCACGGTAATTACATCTTAATGAGCTATTTGTCTTTGTTTTAGCCAGATGTTGTGGTAATGGCAGATATTGATGTATACATGTTGGCAATGAGAATTTGTCAGATGAATGGCAGAAGGGTCATACTCCCAAGTTCTGCATTTCTTCTTTATGCCCAAAGATGTTATTTTCTTCTGATTGCAATGAGCCTTTAATGGTTGGTGGGGGCAGATGTAAGGGAGGAGTGAAACAGATTAAACCAAGCCAAACACATTAAATGTAACTGTCACTTCAGAGGACAGGGACATCCTACTGGTTATGTGCATATTATTCATACTCAGATGACACAAATAAACCCTCAATCAATCAGAGCAATATAATAGAACTGATAATATAACATACCAAAACTATAATACAACAAACATACTCGTAATTTAAAACACTTAAAAAAACAAACAAAAAAAACGTTATCAATCCTCAAAACATTATAGGATGATTTCCACTCCCAACATATGTAAGTAACAACAAACAACCAGCATCATCTAATAGGGACAGGTAGGTGGGCATGTTATTGTAACTGCTAATTTGCAGCAACGCTGTCCTCCCTTGTCCACCAGTTAAAGTGGAAGAAAGAGTGTCTGGTAGCCCTATAAATAGCTCCAAATTGCACCTTCTACCTTCCTCGCACAGCATGCAAGTTACCTTGGCACCTGCTCCTTCTCCATCTTGACACCGTTTCCTGTTGCAAAATTAACCTTTTCACTACCTTCCCATGCTGGCATTATTAACCACAGCCAGTAGCTTGTAGCAGTTACAAATTACCACCAGGTTTAAGCCTAGTTGTATCATTTTTGTTGCCTATCGCTAAGAATGGCTGCTGTTACAGATAGCAGCCATTCTGATATTAGAGGTTTGCAGGTAAAGAACACAAGCACCCACCTGTTACAGAGACTTCATCCTGTGTAACCAGTAGCAACTGGATTAAATCATGACTTTTTGCCCCAATAGGGTGTATAGGAGTGTAGCTGTCGTCAAACGTCTTTACACCCGACCTGAGGCTGGTGTTAAGGTTTTTTTGGTGAGTTAGTGGAATCTATTAATGGGTAGCAACAGAGTTGGAAACTAGTTGGAAGCCACCATAGAGAAACGCTAAGTAGCTGTTAGAAACCACCATAGAGAATAATGTGCACCGTTAGCAGCTACTTAACGACTGTAACCAGCTACTATTCGCTATGAATAAAAACAGGTATTTTAGAAAGGAGCAGCTGGCTGGTAAGAATTACTGACGAGGTTGCAAACGAACCCCTAGTGCTTGAAACACTTTCATTTACCATGACATGCAACATTGTTATGTCAGAGCAGTGCAAATTCTAGATATCAAATGATTATCTGTATAGTGCATAACCACATGTACTTGCTTAGAGAATGAAAAAAAACGATACTGGTTCCTGTGTCTCAGAAGTTCTGTTGAAGTCATGTTACTGGCAGGTCAGCCTGGCATGAGAAATATCCTTCCAGGCCTAAAAAAATCCTAAGAACCTTTGCCTCGAGAAATTAATTTCTGTTGATTTAAATTCCAAATGAAACGTGTAGTCACTGATATTTAACCCCTTAAGGACCAAACTTCTGGAATAAAAGGGAATCATGACATGTCTCACATGTCATGTGTCCTTAAGGGGTTAAGCTAATCCCATGTCGGTGAACAGGCCTAATTAAATATATTAATGAATATTTTTATAATAAATATGTCCTAATGTGAAAATATAATACACACATAATAGTTACACACATTCGCTAACACACACACTCACCAACAGACATACTAACTGATTTAACACTGACAGAGAGATACACACACTCACGGACAGGTTTATACACATTCTCTCGCACACACTCACAAATTATTATTTTTTATAATTATTTTTTGTTTTATATTTTTCCTGGGGTCTAGTGTGGCTGCTGTCATCCTCATGGTATTCCTTCTCTGCTTTGTACACTCTGTTTAATGATGCTGGGGCTGGAGTAAGGACAAGTGCCTACTCTGCCTTAGCGGACAGCCGTCTGCCTCCTAGGAGGCCCTAAGGTAGCCAGCTGACCAGCTCTTGGTGTATCCCGTGCTTCTGAGGCACCTACCCCGTGGGGTACATGTACCACAGGTTGAGAAACCAGGCTTAGTGTGATAAATTTCCCAATTAGTTTCCCTCTAATAGAAGACGCTGCTCTGTAATAAGGACTTGATTTAATATTTTTGGATAAGCTTTTCCAGGTATGATAGTCTGTTGGAACAAAAAAAGCTTCAAATATTTTATCTTCACTATTAAAGTTTATGTGAAATGTTGTAAATAAATAAATATTTTTTTCTTACAGGTTGTGATAATTTGAAAAGCTTATTTACAATATAAAATCCAGATGAAAGTTTTTAGTTTCTATTATACTTTCTCAAATTAGTATATTTTGGTTTGGCCTTATTTTTTGCACTATATCCAGGTAAGTCCATAAGTGCCTGTTGCCTAACCTTAGGTGTTCTCTCTCCCCCTTTTCTAGTTTCTAAACTATCGATGGTTGTTTTATTATTCATTATGAGGTTTTCGGAACTGAGATTTACATTGGTTGACTTACCCGTAGGTGTATGTGAACTCACGTATAGTTTACTATTTATCCTTCTTTCACTATTTACTACACATTGTGGTAAAAGTCCAGGTATGTGTATGTGTGTGTGTGTATATATATATATATATATATATATATATCTATATCCACAAATGTGGAGAGCGCTCAGATTTATATATATATATACACACACACACACACACACACATATATATTTATTTCATAATTGCCTATACATTTGAAGAATCTGAACATTTATCTAATTTTACTGTTTGTGCTGCTGGTCCTAGTTATAGTTATATGGAACATACAAAGACTGTCAGTGCTATTTCATAACTATACATTTGCATCTATTTGTTAATCATGCTGAGGACTCCCGCCTCTGTATAATGAAGCAGCAACCAAATCAATTACACTATTGTTTTTTTTTCTTCTTCTACCATAGATAACACTTATGTGCTAAAAGTTACTGATGAGTGTCACGGGAGATCATCTGTAACAGCATTATAAGGAAACAACTTCTTTGTGTACTCATTAATTATGTAATCCCAGTGGAATAAAGTCACTTGTTATAACATCTATGAAAACAATAATGTGCTACATGCGTGATACATAATAACTATTTTGAAGATGAATATTTATATGGAAATGTATTTCTTTTTTTTATTTTACAGACAATTAGTAGATCATAAAAAAAAAATAAAATAGAAAATAAATATTCCTCGTTTACCCAATACAATTAACACTACAAATAAGAAAATAAGATTGGCAAAATCAGATGTTTATAAGCACTTCGGTTTGTTCATATTTTATGGCTGTATAAATAAGCTCATGGGGCTGTTCTTCAGTAGACACATCTCTCCCTGATGCCTCATATTCTGTTTTACCCAACTGACAGTGGAATTGATGCCGTTCTAATCCATGGAAGTTTGGAACTAATGAACTAACTGCTGAGCTGCCGCTACGGAGTTTGCTCCAACACTATACTGTACTTCACACTCGATTTATTCTCCAGATGGTGAGACTGTGCAGCCCTGCCGTGAGGGTCTACCTCTTCCACTGGAGTGTGAAAGTGGACGGATGTTGTTTTCTTAGCAGATCTGATCATTCTGAGCTCGGATCTTGCGAGGATGATTAGTTATTAGCTGTAATGAGTGCCAATTGAACAAACTGCACGCATATTTTCTCTACTAATTTCACTGGCTGGCCAGCTCTGTGGCTTAAAGACGGGGGAGGTGGTGTCATGTGCTACGTTACGTCACTTTAGCCATTGTCTTCTCCAGGTGGTGAGAGCTTCTGGTAACTAAAGTCGTAATGTGCTGTTGTATTTCATCAGTTCAAGTCCACTGCATTATTGGGAATGTAATAACTTTTTTTTACCAGACACACATCACCTGCACAACTAGAAAAGTGGTTATTTACAATAATACTTTACATAGAATCCATTTCATTCAAGATTTACTTATAGGAATATAATATGTTTTTTTTTTTTTTTTTGTCACGGCCCATGTTTAATTTAACCCCTTAAGGACCAAACTTCTGGAATAAAAGGGAATGATGACATGTCACGTGTCCTTAAGGTGTTAAAGAAGTAGGGATTTATCTGTAAGTATTAGTTAAAGGTCATAGCCCAAGGGTTCTCTGGCATATCAGCCCATTGTCTTAAGCAAATTTCAATTTGTGATCACCTTTCTTGATATGGTTGCCTGTGTCTAGCACTTTCTGTCATTATGCGTAAGACTGTTCTCTTTTAAACATTAAATAATTCAGCATTTTTTTTTGTGACAGATAAAAAAAGGCTGGCAAACATGTCTAGGTCTGCTCTATGAATCTCACTTTTTATCCCAGCGATTGTCAGAGATAGACTTGGGGACAAGTTCTCACCTTGTACTTTTTGTTTTAATAATAATGGTTTATCACTTGATCACAGTATCATGTAGTAATCACTGGGCACTCAAAGTAATATGGTCTCTCACAACAATGATGAGTGTGAGTGAGGTATGGAGGTAAGTAAAGAAACATGGAAACATAGGGTCCACAATGCCCAGGTTTATACAAAAAATAATAATTTTAGCACTGTATTATACATGGATCACTTTGCCCTCATAGCCTGACTCTGTCACAGTTATTGTGAGGAAGAGAGAGACTTGGGGGGAAGTAGTCACATTGCTCACAGTATTCTCTATGATCCCAAGCCAATCTATTATATATAATGACCTTGCACTTCTGGCCTGCATTTACCAATTGTGAATTAGAGAGAGGCTTGGTGGGGAGCATAGACACTGCTCTATTCAGTATCCCCAAATTTCATTGGTCATGTATAACACAACAACAAAAAAGCAGTACATGAGAAAGACTTGGGGATAAGTTTAGATATTGTCCCTAGCCCATGATTCCTAAAATACAGCAACTCCCACTATCTCGTACATAACTTGTTTTGTCAGTATCCCATTGGAGCAGAATTACAAAATGCATCGTATTTTGTTGTGTTTACCGCCTAAATAAATTGCATTTTATATCCTACTTGTTGAACCCGTGGATCTTGCTTTATAGTCTCTTTGGAGGCACCACCTATACAAAAGTGGTGAAATATGAATGAAATCCGTTTCCCTAGAACATATTCTTTATTTTTATTTTTTCAGTGCATCTTCTGCACTGCTTATATTATAGTATTAAAGGGACACTATAGTCAACAGAACAACTACAGCTTAAAGGGACACTCTAGGCACCCAGACCACTTCTGCTCATTGGAGTGGTCTGGGTGCCAACTCCCACTACTCTTAACCCTGCAAGTGTAATTATTGCAGTTTTTTATAAACTGCAATAATTACCTTACAGGGTTAACTCCACCTCGAGTGGCTGTCTAGTAGACAGCCACTAGAGGGCACTTCCTGGTTTCTAGCACAGGAAATCTGTGCTAGAGCGTCGCTGGACGTCCTCACGCTGTGTGAGGACCTCCAGCGTCGCTCAAAACCCCATAGGAAAGCATTGAAATTATTTTTCAATGCTTTCCTATGGGGAGACGTAATGCGCATGCGCTTGCCGCGCATGCGCATTAGGTCCCCTCGGCCGGTGGGCGAGATCAGTCTCGCCCACCGGCCGACGCAATGGGTAGGAGGAGCGTCGCGGAGGCGGAGACAGTGGCGAGGGACATCGCCGCTGCTTCAGGTAAGTCACTGAAGGGGTTTTTACCCCTTCAGTAAACGGGGATTGGGGGGTGGGAGGGAGAGGGAACCTCCAGTGCCAGGAAAACGGATCGTTTTCCTGGCACTGGAGATTCCCTTTAAAGTAGTTGTTCTGTTGAGTATAATCATTGACTTCAGGTATTTTCATGTAAACACTGCCTTTTAATGGAAAAGGCAGTGTTTACATTGTCCCTTGGGACACATCCAAGTGGCCACTCCTTAGATGGCCACTGGAGGTGCTTCCTGGCCCAGTGCAGCACAGTAGGCAGCACTGCCGTTCAGCGTCCCCACGCTCTGCATGGAGACGCAGAATTTTCCTCATAGAGATGCATCTCCAGGAGGAGGTCCTGATTGGCCAAAACGGCATTTGATCCAGCCCCCGTGCTTTGGGAAAGCATTGGATTGGCTACAAATTGGCCATTTTAATGAAGTCACAAAGGGGGGGCGAAGTCAGCAAAATAAGGTGAGTTTTAAACTTTTTCAGGGGGGCAATCCACCTATATGGTGGGTTTAGCACTATAGGGTCAGGACTACATATTTGTGTTCCTGACCCTATAGTGATCCTTTAAGTTAATTTACAGCGTGTGACATCAACATTAGTAGCCGTTCACTTAAATATCAATAGTAAAGAAACCATTGCCAATTTGATGTAAGTTTAAATTACATTTTATTGTATCAGTTTCCGCTAGACGCTTCTATCAAATATTAATATCAAATAAGTAGTTGACTCTGCAACCATCAAGCATTTGGTGAAAAAGAATGGTTATTGTTTGTATATTAAATTTTGGTTAGATTGTTCCGTCTGTATATAGACGGTATATTTATGTAATATTAATATGAACTTTGAAGACTTGTGTGGAACCTCCCCCTCCCCCAGGAGTGATATCTTAATTGCAGAATTTCTAGTCCAGCAGATGGTATGGGTATACTTTATAAAGCTGTAACATATTTTGCCATTATGACACTGTTAGAAAAAAAGCAAGCTAGCCAGTTGGTATACATTCTGTGACAGTGGTAAAGTTTAGCTAATATAATGTAAATGTAACTATTAGAAACCATTAAAAAATATGCACATGGCAGACTTGGCAAGATGCAGCGTCTTTAGTTAGTGCTCTTCACTATTCTGTGTGCTTGCCACTTGACTTGCAAATGTATACATAAAAGATTTTTTTATTTTTTTATTAAACACCTAATTGTAGTGAACTAAACATTTAAAAATTTAATTGAAAGTTAACAGAAAAATTTAGTCTAAAATAGCAGAACAGCTCGGCTCCTGCAAACAGAGGCACATATAGCCTATAAATCGAGATTCTGAGAGAAATTACCTGCCAACAGCTGCGACCCTCGAAGTATGGCTTCCTGAGCTGAGGAGAGGCTTGCTCCCGGAGTTCTAGTCCCTCGGAGGATGGGGCCCGCTGCATCAGGCGGGACCTATGCTGGCGGCGAGTGGAGCGGACGGCCGCCGCAACACTATCCTGCCCGACACATGCGGACTACCCACGGACCCGGCCCTGTTTCCCCCCCCTCTGGACCAGGGGGGTGATCCCGGTCCAAACCATAAAGCTACACTTGGATACACTGACACGCCATCGTGCAGACCCAAGACCCGCGTTTAAGATGGCGGAGACCACGTGCGCAGGACCTGCAACACAGAGCATAAGGCGGATTGCAGCCACCGCCTGGCCTGGCACACGGGGCACTACGCGACAACGGACCATTACCAGACAACGATCCCCAAACCCGGAGACTCCCCGGGCGCATGGCTCTCATCAATCACCATGCACGTGGATACCACTACCGAGAGGCACGCTCATTCTTCATCTGAGCTGGGCGCTCACAGGGAGGAACCCCTCCACAGCCTGCCATACCCCCAGGGAGAAGTTCAAGATCCGGTGGAACCCTGGGCCCACGATCCTGGTGATGGGATCAATGGCAAAAGGGCGCGTGCACCTATTAAGGCCTCAGGCCGAAGACAGGCGGCCCTCGGTCGCATAGGAGCCACGACAATGGATATACTGCTGAAACCCGCGCCAACAGCGCCCGCTGGTGGAACCGGGGGACACGGGAGCCGTGCAAACCAGGTCGGAAGGGAAGGCGCATGAAAAAGCGGACTGGCACTGCATAACCATGCGATGGACCATATGGGTAACAGACACCCACCTATGCCATGCCCCACTAGGACAGACTGGTGTTTACACAGCTTCTGTGATGAACTGATGTGATCTGATTCCATACTATTGTTGTGACTGTGCATGCTATACCTGGCGTGGACACCTTAATTTTGTATTATTTAATTTCATGATTTATAGTCTGAACGCTAACTGTATCCCTACACCATCAAGCAGACATCGCTAGTGTTAGCCACACGGAGGTATACTCTGCTGAGTCCTTATCAGGTATCCTGAAGTAGTTAACCAGACTATATATATGCTTCGCATGCCAGCCACTGACTTAGAATACACATAACAGAACACACCACAACAGCTCAGTTCACACAGCCCAGCGCACTCAACTCAACCCAGCTGCTCCTAGGGTCTGACAACGACGGACATACAGCAGAGACATAGCTTGACCAGCCTGTCCATACTTATACCTATTCAATATTGCTGAAGTGCTGACTGCTGCCTGACTTACCAACCATGTGCCTGATGCGGGCCTGTGACCCTCTATAGTCTTGCATTATCTTTTAGAACACTTAACCAGACAGGCAATACATTCGAGTAAACACAAAGTATTTGTACCAATTTGCCAACATCACACAAGCCGAGCCAACAAGACATAGCAATTATACTATAAAATGAAGCAGACATTCATGTGAATATGTATCGATGTTGAACGCTATCGCAAATGTATGCATACTTGCTGATAAATTATTCATTCTTGCCTTATCTTCTGTAACGAAAATCTATTGCTTCAATAAAATAAAGATTTAAAAAAAAATATATAGCAAGCCGTGATTTTTCAAACTCAAAATGTTTGCCTAAATTTTGCACTTTGGGTTTTAATTTGCTGAAATCTTTTGGGCGAATAAACCCCTGAGTATTTTGGAATACATCAAGTCTGACAATGCATGCAATGCACTATATTGTGCCTGGCACATTTGTGGCTGGAGGTGCTTACATCTGCAGGCAGAGGCTTTATATGCTGTTCTACATGCATAGTCAGAAATGGAATAGAACAGCTGTGTGCTGGTAAGTCTACTAAATGTTATATAAATTTATATTTAATAATCTACCCTTTAGGAGTTAGCATGTATCTGCACACAGGCAGTTTAAGCACGATAAAAAAACAATTGAAGCCCCCCTTTTTATTTATAGTTTACAGAGTCACAATTGAGTCAAGCACATATCTCATGTTAAGCATCTGAGATGTTTAAAATAAAAACACGTGAACCAAAATAGGAAAAATAATTCACATAAGAGTTTAATGGAAAAAGTGCTAATAACTTGATCAATTACACCCATTTATTATATGTTGCCTATTTGCAACAAAACGAATAAGAAAAGAAAAGAGAGAAATGTCAGACAGAAAGAAGAGGAGTGAAGGGAGAAATTTAAAGGAATTCTAGTTGTAGAAGAAAGATCTCAAAATGACTATTCTAGCCAGGATGTAACATCCATACATACATAATTTCTCAAGTACAAAAATACATTGTGTGTGCTTGTTGGATGTACATTATATGAAAGTAACTTGATGATAATAAAAGATCACTGCTGAACCATTTTTACGAAAACAGAACATTCTTCGGAACCATCGAATTTCAGCTAAATGTTAGCTCAGCATGGCGGAATTTCAGTAACAGAATCCAGAACCGTATCAGATGAACCACAGGGGCGCGAAAATAGGCCAATCCGTGTACTGCAAAATGTAAACATAATATAATAATATTTATATATTTTGCAGTACACTGATGTGAACATTCTCTCGACATTTTGTTCACAGATCAAGTGAGGAAAAGTAACCAATAGAGGAAAAAACAAGAGGAACAGTAAAAAAAAAAAATCTATATTTCTGTATTTATATATTTATTACATATGTGATATATAAATATTGTTGTTGGTTTTTTTTTTACTGCTTCTAAATTTTCTCCTCTATTGTTCACTTGATCCGTGAATAAGATCAACACTCAAAGACTGTCTCCTAGCCATCATCATTTTTTATTTCCCAATTCAATTATGCCTTTTTTTTTGGCTCCATGGGCAGAATTTAGAATCACGATTTGAAACGAACATAATCGTCCATTGTGTTTAGTTTTTTTCATGATTCTGGTATATTTAGCTCGAAGCTTGGGAATTTGACCGATCACCTATTGGTCCAAATTTGTATAAATTGCAGTTCAGACAGAAACAAATCTCCAAGTCTAGTAAGAACATACAGTAAAGGCATAACTGTAGATACATTGGCAAAGAGCAAATCTCATTGGCTTGGCACCTTTGTGTTATCTATAAATCCAGAAAATATGAAAAACTAGTGATTTGTTTTGTGTTGGTTTGTGTTCTACAGTTTATCAGGGAAGCTTTCTTTTAACGTTTGGAAATGCTTGCAACGAGAGAAATCTCAATATATACTTATTGGTAACATATTTTAAAGGGATACTTTAGTTCCAGGAATTCAGAGCTGTATTAATATTTGACAAGAACGATAAGCTGAAGCTTTTAGCCAATAAGCTAGCTCTAACAGAAGCAGCTGAAAGAAGGTGTAGAACAGCACTCGGTCAAACCATTCTAAAATAGATTTACTACTTAGAACGGGGGCTGCTCCTTATATATGAAAATAACTATATTCACCAAGTCTATAGGTATTGTGCAGAAGTGTCTTGATGTTTGTAATGCAAAATGTGAATTTTTGCGAAGTTGAATAGGTTTTCTCAAGTAAATAGAGCATTTTGCATAACCAGGGGAGAGTAAGATGCACAGACTAAATAACATAAGCCAGCTTCCCTTGCCTTGCCCTGGAAAGTAAGAATCAAGTAAGAAGGTATTAATGTGAAAAACACAAATGTGCAGGTCTAGATACTCTAAGCACTAAAACAACTTTAACTTAACCCCTTAAGGACACATGACATGTGTGACATGTCATGATTCCCTTTTATTCCAGAAGTTTGGTCCTTAAGGGGTTAAAGAGGCAGTATTGATGTATAACTCTTGCTCAATTCTGTGCTCCATTGTACATCGCTATGGAATTTACTGGCGCTATGTAAATAATAATAAAATAATAATAATTTAGGAGATAAATTACTTTTATTTCAGCCACAATTCTAGCCACACCTCCCCTGGCTGTGACTCAAACATCATGCATGAAAAAATTGTTTTATTTTTAATCAGTACAGTGTGTTTACTTTAGAAGTTTATATCTTTTGCTCGTAAATTAAAATTTAATCAAACACAGGAGACTCATGAAGGGTCTAGAAAGCTATAAACAGAGCAAGACATATGGAATTCTAAATTCTACTGTGCAATAAAGGAAGTGTAAACATTAGATCTCTTTTAACAGGAAAAGTGTAGCTCACATGCAGTGGAGGTGTGGTTAGAGCTGCATAAACAAAGTCCTAAGTGGTAGAGAATTGAGCAGTGAGACTGCAGGAGCATGAACTATACCCCCAAAACACGTAATTAAACTAACGTTGTTTTAGTGCTTACAATGTCCCTTTAGCCATTGGTGTATTGTCTGGCTAGATCTATCTAGGCTTTACAACTTGAAGTTGTAGGAAAATGATTCAGAGATCATTCCCTCACGGGACCAGAGATCTCTTATTATCTCCTGCTGACAAAAAAAATCCTAACCATAAGTTGAGGTATGTTCAGCGCTGTATATACAGCAAGGCTAACAAGGCATTTGCTTTGGTAAGCACTTTTTGAGGGATGGCAAAAAACACCACCACCAAATGCCACGGCAAATGCTTTGTTAGTTTTGCATCATAAGGAGCCCAAGAGCTGACAGCTGAACGTCTTAGGGCCCCCCAAGGTGCAGCAATATCTATTGCAGTTGGGCAGCAATGGTGCACTGATCTCTGTGCTTTTCTTCTCTGCTCCCTTATGCACCCTGCTGTAATGCTGGGAGCCAGAATATGATGTCTGTCTACGGCATCACTAAAAAGCACGCAAGGGAACACAGCAAGAAGATTACAGCTTTTTTGCCACCTCCATTAAGCACACACCCTCCATTGCGCAGTTACAGCAGCCACACCCAGGGAAAGAATCAGTTCCAGCACTCCCATAGGTAGAGAGGCTAGGTGGACTGAAATTAAAATAAATTTAAAAAATGATTTGTGAGTGTATGAGGAAATGTGCGTGTGTGTCTGCCAGTGAATATGTCTGTTACTGAATGTGTGTCAGTGAGTGTCTGTGAATGTGTGTGTGTTAGTGAATGTGTGTGTGTGGCTGTCAGTATATCAAATCAGTGAGAATGTGTATATATGTTAGTGTCTCAAATCAGTGAGTGTATGTGTATGTCAGTGTGTTTATCAGTGAGTGTATCTCAGTGTATGTGTATCTGAGAGTGTGTGCCTTTCAGTGACTAGGTGTATCAGTGTGTGTTGGATAAACAGTGTATGTGCCAATGTCCATGTGTCTGTTAGTGTGTGTCTGTGTCAGTCAATGTATTAGCAAGGGCATGTCTGTCAGTCAAAGTGCATGTCGGTCTTAAACAGGAAGAGGTGCGGCTTTGACAGAAAGGGATAGAGCAAATTTAGATTAGGGGTTGCCAAAATTTAGTCATGCCTAGGGCAGCACAAAACTAAAATACCCCACTGGGTATGGTTGGTGATTTATGTGATCAATATCTGGACTTAATGTAACGTTAAACTGGAGCTTTGTTTAAGGAACACTATAGGGTCAGGAACACAAACATGTATTCCTGACACTATAGTGCAAAACCCACCATTAAGGTAGCTTGCCCCCCTCCTATCCCCCTTAAAAGCATGAAAAATTCACCTTATTTCCAGCGCAGTGCGGGTCCACCGGCACTGGCCCTGCCCCGTTGGTGACATCAGAATTGCCGATTTTTAGCCAACGCCATTTTGGCCAATCAGCACCTCCTCATAGAGATGCATTAAATCAATGCATCTCTATGAGGAAAGATCAGCGTCTCCATGCAAAGCGTGGGGACGCACGACAGAGCTGCCTACTGTGCAGGCCTGAGCCAGGAAGCCCCTCCAGTGGCCATCTGAGGAGTGGCCACTTGGAGGTGTCCATAGGGGCAATGTAAACACTGCCTTTCTCTGAAAAGGCAGTGTTTGCATGTAAATGCCTGCATTTAATGATTATACTCACCAGAACAACTACATTAGGCTGTAGTTGTTCTGGTGACTATAGGATCCCTTTAAAGTAAATTATTTTGAAGCTATAACTTGACATTCTGCAAAAGTTGAGTTATCCTTAATGTGGAAACAACCATGCCGTGCAGCCTAGCACTGTTGTGACCAACTCTTAAGTTACATAGTTACATAGCTGAAAAGAGACTTGCGTCCATCAAGTTCAGCCTTTCTCACATATGTTTTTTGCTGTTGATCCAAAAGAAGGCAAAAAAAAAACCCAGTTTGAAGCTCTTCCAATTTTGCAACAAGCTAGGAAAAAAATTCCTTCTTGACCCCAGAATGGCAGTCAGATTTATCCTTGGATCAAGCAGTTATTACCCTACATTGAAAGATTATATCCTTGAATATTCTGTTTTTGCAAGTATGCATCTAGTAGCTGTTTGAACATCTGTATGGACTCTGATAAAACCACTTCTTCAGGCAGAGAATTCCACATCCTGAGTTGTACTAGTTTTTGTCTTTTTTCCCTCAAATACATTTTTCTTGGGTCTATTATGAAACAAAAACAATGTCATGGACTGAGCAGCAAGAAAAAGAAGAATTGATTTCTTTAAAGTCTATTAGAAAACTTTGAATCAATAGAAAAAACATGATCTCCCTCCTGTGGAAAAAACCTTATAAGATTTGCAATTATCACGGTGATGTAAAAATAGAAAACACAGAAGATTCCTTTCAGATGAAAATCTTTAACTCTTGTAAATGTGGTCATTAGACTATCCGAATTCAATAAATTACCGTATATACTCGAGTATAAGCCGAGTTTTCAGCACATTTTTTGTGCTGAAAAACCCCAACTCGGCTTATACTCGAGTCAGTGTCTGTATTATGGCAATTTACATTGCCATAATACAGACTGGGAGCTGGCAGGAAGCACTAACCTCTCCTGCAGCTCCTGTCAGCTCCCTTCTCCTCCGCGCCAGTCCGTGCAGCACCTCTGTCAGCTCCCAGTGTAAGTCTCGCGAGAGCCGCGGGGTCATAGCGTGGCCGCGAGACTTACACTGTGACTTGCAGAGGGAGCTGACCGGACTGGCGCGGAGGAGGAGAGAGCTGACAGGAGCTGCAGGAGAGGTTCGTGCTTCCTGCCAGCCCCCCTCCTAGACAGTGCCCATCCACTGGACCACCAGGGAGTGAGAGCCCCCTCCCTGCAATGTACCAAAATAATTAAAAAAATAATAATTAAATTGCCCACCCCACCAAGGCTCTGCAACACACACACACACTCATACACACACACTGCATTCATACACACCACGTTCATACACACATACACTGCATTCATACACACACACACACACTGCACTCATACACACACACACTGCACTCATACACACACACACTGCATATATACAAACACTGCACTCATATACACACACTGCACTCATACACACACACACACTGCACTCATACACACACACACACTGCATTCATACACACACACACTGCACTCATACACACACACACACTGCACTCATACACACACACTGCACTCATACACACACACTGCACTCATACACACACTGCACTCATACACACACTGCACTCATATGCACACACTGCACTCATATACACACACACTGCACTCATACACACACACTGCATTCATACACACACACTGCATTCATACACACACACTGCACTCATACACACTGCATTCATACACACACTGCACTCATACACACACTGCACTCATATACACACCCACTGCATTCATACACACACACTGCATTCATTATATACACACACTGTAAATAAATATTCAATAAATGTAATTTTTTTAGGATCTACTTTTATTTAGACATTTACCAGTAGCTGCTGCATTTCCTACCCTAGTCTTATACTCGAGTCAATAAGTTTTCCCAGTTTTTTTGGGTAAAATTAGGGGCCTTGGCTTATATTCGGGTCGGCTTATACGCGAGTATATACGGTAGGAGTTTCCCTCCAAATAAAATCTCAGATACCTCTTTTTTCACAGTTTGAAAGGAATTAAAGGCATCCTTCAGATCTGTTTCATACCACATGTGTTTTGGGAAACCATATAATAGAAATATACAGTCTCCTGAATGTTCTCTATCTACTGAACCATTTTACTTTTAAAACAGGATACCAGGTTCTGCCCTGTTTTACCAGTAGAGACATGTAAAGCTAAAGACCATAACATGCACGTGTTTGTTATTTATATTAAAAGGGACCTTATCATTGTGAGGAAGACTTTTGTGACTGTAGTCACCATCACTAGGAGTAGGACACTTTACAAAGGTTCCTAAATTGCTCCTCTGTCTAAGTCACCGTGTGCCCATTATAGGTGCAGGCTGTTTATAATTTGTTTGTATACTGTTTATTGTTTTGTGTGCTCTCCTGTCCTGCTGATGTTTGTTATCAACTAAGTGGATTTGGCTATGGAACCTGTCCAGTGCCCTCCGTTAGTAGCAACAGCTATATGCACTACCTGAATAGGTGCTTCCGCGATTCTCACTGTGAAAATTTACAGTGAGAAGATGCTGGATGTCCATAGGAAAGCATTGAGTAATGCTTTCATATGTGCTGTTTGAATGCGTGTGCGCATTCGGATCTGACATCGGCTGGGGTTTGAGAGTTCCCCAGCACAGAGGGAGCCCGGCACTGGAGAAAGGTAAGTGGCTGAAGGGGTTTTAACCCTATCAATTAAAAACCCTTAGCATTAAAGCATTTGAAAAAGCATGTTCCGCAGATTTGAAAAAAATTAAGCCCATATCTAAATTCCAACAGAATCTTACAAGGGGAGAGAGAAGAGCTTTAAAAGATCTTAAAAGCGATAAAATAATCGTTGTGAAACAAACAGACAAAGTGGGGGGAGTAGTCATTATGAACAAAACTTTTTATATTGACGAAATCAGGAAACAACTAACTGATCAAAATACATGAAAATAACATGAAAAAGTTAGTAAAAATCCAGAAGGAGATATCAGGAAGAAATTAACACAATATTTAGATGAGGGACATCAAAAGGATATCCTTAATAAAAATGAGTATAAATTTCTGAACAAAAATGATTGTTATCCCGGTGATTTATATCCTACCAAAGTTGCATAAAGATCCGATATATCCACCAGGCTGACCTATTGTGGCAGGGGTTGAGTCACTTTTATCACCTCTGCCACGATATATAGATCAATTATTGCAACCATTGGTAGTGAAAACACAAGCATATCTCAGGGATACTATGAATCTCCTCCAGCTTCTCGATGGCTTCAGATGGTGTGAAGATTACTTTCTAGTGACCAGAGATGTGAGTAGTTTATACATAATCATAGAGCACCAAAAAGGATGTGTAGCCATTAAATATTTTTTAGAAGAATCTGGAGATTTTAAGAAAGAACAGATTACTTTTATATTAGATGGTATTTCCCTTATTCTTAATAATATTTTTTTTTGGTTTGAGGAAGAATTTTTTTATACAAAAAGAGGCACGGCTATGGGGACCAAGTTTGCTTCCAGCTATGCTAATTCATTTATGGGAGAAGCATTTTGTATTCTCTAATCATGACTGGGGAGTAAACTTGGTTCTTTACAAGCGATGTCCATGCTCTAGTAATTTCCCGCATGGATTATTGTAACCCTCTCCTGATTGGTCTTCCCAATAGCCGTACTGCACCCTTACAGTCTGTAATGAATGCTGCTGCTAGATTGATTTTCCTCTCTAGTCGTTTCTCTCACACCTCACCCCTCTGCCAGTCCTTACATTGGCTTCCTGTATGCTATAGGAGTCAATTCAAGGTACTAACTCACACCTATAAAGCACTGAACAACTCTAGCCCCTCTTATATCTCCTCACAGATCCATAGGTATGTCCCTTCTCGGTCTCTCCGCTCTGCCCGTGACCACCTCCTGTCCGTTGTCCGCACTCGTACGGCCAACTCGCGCTTGCAGGACTTCTCACGGGCGGCTCCCTTCCTATGGAATAGCCTGCCTACCGCCATCAGACTCTCCCCTAGTCTTGCATCTTTTAAGAAGTGCCTTAAAACCCATCTCTTTAGGAAAGCTTATGGCCTCCAAGACTAACCCTTACCTCACATACCTGTCTCTCTTGCCCTCTCCTAAAGGGCAGCCCACCTTATTTGATTGTAAATTCCTGTCCTATTGTGTTTTACACCCTACCTCCTATAGAATGTAAGCTCGTTTGAGCAGGGTCCTCTTCAACCTACTGTTCCTGTAAGTTTATTTGTAATTGTCCTATTTATAGTTAAATCCCCTCTCATAATATTGTAAAGCGCTACGGAATCTGTTGGCGCTATATAAATGGCAATAATAAATAAATAAATAAATGTATTGATTATATATTTTTTGTATGGAAAGGGAACCGAACTTCTTTAGATTCCTTTTTAACTTTTTCAAACACTGTTTCTTGGGGAATTTATTTAACATCAGAAGTCAGTACCCAAGAAGTACACTTTTTAGACCTAAAAGTATACCGAGAATCTAGTCATATCAAAACCTGTACTTTTTTTAAAGCTGTCGATATGGACAGTTATAGAGATATTAATAGTTGACATTTTAGCCCTTGGCTTTCTAATATTCCAAAGGGACAATTTACCCATTTGAAAAGTAATTGTACGGAAGAAAATATATTCTTAGAACAATCTATGACACTTAAACAACAATTTTATCAAAAAAGGGTACAATGAGAAAGAAGATTCAATTCAAAATGATTGAAGATTGAAACTAGGAAGGAGCTTTTAAAAATATAATGTAAAGAATAGATAATCAGACAATGAACAGATCTCTTTTATATGTGATTTTAATTCCCAAAGCCATGTTTTAAAGAAAATACTAAACAAACATTGGCATATTTTAAAACATGATGAGGATTTGAAAATTTTTATTGGGGAGAAACCCAAAGTTATATATAAGGGAGCTAAAAGCTTAAAATATGTTTTAGCGAGAAGTTATTTAACAAGAGAGGAGGACTAATATAGGTAAATTATTAAAAGGCTTTTTAAATTGTGGTCAGTTCAGGGGTTGTAAAAACACAAAGGTGAGAAATAGGAAAACATAAAAATGAATATCTAATGTGACAAAAAAAAGAATATAAGATAAAAAAAATTGTAATACAAATAATGTGCTATACCTCCTGATATGCGAATGTGGTCTCCAATACATTGGGAGAACCACAAGGCCTTTGAAAATTAGAATAAATGAACATTTAAGAAACATCCAAAAAGGGGTCCTGAATCATTCAGTTTCTGCCCATTTTTATGAATGCCACAATTGTGATTTAAAAAATGTACATTTTATAGGCATACAAAAAGTGAAGAAACCTTGCAGAGGGGGTGATTTTTTTTTTATAAAAAAATTTTAGATTATAAGTAAAGCGGAAATTAATTGGATTTTTGATATGGAAACCCTTTCTCCAAGGGGTCTTAATATTGACTTTGATTTTTATAATTGTATTTAATAAAAATAAAAACACTTTTTTTTTTTTAGATATATGTAATTTTTACACATGTTACATAGTTACATAGCTGAAAAGAGACTTGCGTCCATCAAGTTCAGCCTTCCTCACATTTGTTTTTTGCTGTTGATCCAAAAGAAGGCAAAAAAAGTTTGAAGCACAATTTTGCAACAAGCTAGGAAAAAAAATCCTTCTTGACCCCAGAATGGCAGTCAGATTTATTATTGGATCAAGCAGTTATTACCCTACATTGAAAGATTATATCCTTGAATATTCTGTTTTTGCAAGTATGCATCCAGTAGCTGTTTGGACATCTGTAAGGACTCTGATAAAACCACCTCTTCAGGCAGAGAATTCCACATCCTGATTGTTCGTACAGTAAAAAAAACTTTCCTTTGCCTTAAACGAAATCTTCTTTCTTCCAGTCTAAACGCATGGCCTCGTGTCCTATGTAAAGTCCGGTTTGTGAATATATTTCCACACAATGGTTTGTATTGGCCCCGAATATATTTGTATAATGTTATCATATCCCCTCTCAGGTGACGTTTTTCAAAACTAAATAGGTTTAAATTTGTTAACCTTAAATGTATTTTATGGATTTATTGAATGAGGTTACCTTCTAGTCTTAATATATAGTTTTTTCTGTATGTGTTTATGCCCTTCATTATGAGTCCACTTTTATGACTTTTTAACATGGCTATTGCACTCTTATACCCCTTTGGGCTGCCCTCTTACAACTAAAATGGTGCCTTTGGAACTTGATCGGAGTATGGAGGAAGGAGAGGTGAATGATGGGAACCTGGAGGAGGTTTCAGATGCATTTGGAACATATACACAATTCCTAGATGGCCACTGGAACGCATCTGGCAGGACCGGAAGTGACCTGTCGCGTTTATGTGGCCATCATTGTGGCGCTTGTGAGGATAAGAGAAAAACACTCTCCCATAAAGAGAATATTTTACACAGGTGGGTGGAGTCGGAAACCCCAATTTCGGCGCCTAATCTGGATTTAAAAGACTGATAGGACAGTCTATGCACCTGAGGAAGATGCAAGAGGAGTGTTGAAATGCATTGTGCTTTTGGACTGTGGCATTCCAGTTACCTTGATGTAAGGTTCTTATGTGTGTTATAATTAATTTTATATACACAATTTTAACTGGGCTTGCCTTACTCCTATTTTATGTGACTACTGGTGATCAAGATACTCATCCTATCCAGTGGAAGTATTGTGTCACACCAAGGCTATACTACCTAAACCAGTTATTATTAGCAGGCTCAAGGAAATGTCAGTGTGATACCTACTGGATCTTTTTTTTATCCTAATTTTATATTATTGCATACTATTGGGTTGCCCTATGAGAGGATGTTTCTCTTTTTATTTCAGTGACACCTTTTAACCGGTTTATGGTATGGTTCTTATGTGTATAAATATATATTTTTTATTTTTATTATTCTTTATTTTTGAGTTGCCAGTGGTCGAAGTTTACATGGACTTACTCAAAAGCCAAACATTGGTAAATATCGGTTTACAGAAAAGAAATGTTGCAGTGGCACATCATCATATCCCATATCTATGGCGTCGTATAAAGGGTGCACATCGTCAGTGGTTTTCAGTTTCAGTTAGTTAAACATAATTAACATAAACAACAATTAAAACAATGCTGCTTGGTATGACTGTCCCCCTACACTAGGCAGGCCCCTCGCTGTGTCATCTGTGTCATATTGTTCCCACATATCCCACACCTTGTAGAAGGTTTTAAAGGAGGTGTGGACCATTGAGGTCAGCCTATCCTTTAGGCAATTGTGCCTGATCTTGTTTAGGACCAGTGAGAAAGGGGGCACAACCGGGCACATCCATTTTTGTGCTAGGGCTCTGCGGGCAGCTAAATAGATCATATTAAGTCATTTTTGTTAATGCCTGGTCAGGCCGTCTGTGGGTCTGGACAAGATATTATGTATATTTATTACCACTTAGTACATTTATATAAATGGTGTCTGTCACATATTATTCACTTCACGTGTTGTGTTCTGTACACACAGATTTTCTATTAGATTGTTTGGTGTTTGCTCTGTTCACTACTTATTTTTTGCATTTATCTTAAGAGTGGAATTATGTGATTTATTCTACAGTGGCACTGGCTGCACTTTACTTTTAGCGCCTGGTATTTCACACTGCATGTTGTTTTACTACAAGCAAAGCTGCAAAGGAATAGGCAGAGGGGATGATACCTGCCTGGAAGGAAAGCTGCAGAAGAATAAGCAGAGGGAACAATACCTGCCTGGGAGAAGAGTTTGGTCGGGTGCAAGAGTTCCAGAGAGACCCCAGTCAAATTTCGGCGACTGGGGCTGAAGCGTTCCAGGTTCCCTCCACAACGGCAAGGAAGTGGATAGGGCTGAGGTGCTCAGTCGGAGTACAGGATCTCTGTTACAACGTTTACTTACTGAATGGTGTTATTTCATAGGCTGGGATATGGTCATAAACTTCCTCTGAGCTGTATAGGAATGACCCTCCAAACAAAAGACATTGGAAGAATTAGACCGTCACACCAAATTTGATTTAGATTTTTGATGCGATTTGATTTAGATTTTTCTTCTTTCCATTCACTTTGCATTTGGTTAGTTGATAAAATTAAACTATTAATACTTCTATATATTTTTTTCTAAATTCTGTATTTTATTTGTGCATGTTATTAACAAATGGGTTTGCCTTGCCACAACAGCAGGAGCAAACCAAACGATGTACACATGATATCAACATTATGGCATTAAAGACATTGCACAGATTTTGTATTAAATTGTCAGGATGAGCATGCATATCATGGCATATTGCAGTACAAGGTGAACAAGAACATTAGGCGATAACTGATCATGCAAGGTGAAACTCTCTAAACAATGCGTATTGGCTATTAACGTTATTGTCTGAACTAGACTTAAGTTAAAGATAATCATGTATAGCTCAGTGCATGAGAGAGAATGAACAGAATTTATTTTAATAGGGGTAAGTAAGTGTCCAAAAGGTATCCCAGTAGTGGTGTAGTGAACTGTAGTGAGAGCTGTTAATGTAGAGCCAACGCTTATGGGGTCTCCCTCTCTCCTCTGTAGAGGCAGGATTGGAGGTACGCTATGAACCAGTTAGGGTAATACCAGAGGGGGTGGGGGGTTGTATGCTTATGTGTCATGCATGGCGAAGAGCACCAAAACGGTAGGGACCGGTTTGGTTAGTTCTCCGAGCTGGTTAAACACCTGCGTAGGGTGTGGGAGGACTTCCCCAGTATGTGACTATGTGTTGTCGTTGTTATGGGTGTATATGTGGATCTTTAGGACAAGAAACAAAACAGTATGATAAGGCAATATTAGGCATAAACGGACTAGTTAGGTGGTATCATTAGGTAAGTCCCGCTATAGTGAGAGGCTGTCATTTCCAAGCAGACTTCTGCTCGGGCGGCTTCAGGTTGTAGGTCTGGATGTTGGGGGGTCCCGAGCAGTGCAGGGTATGAACTCTTGTATTCTAGCCGGGTCTATGCGAGATAGTCCTGATCCAGAGGCAGTGTCAGGAGAAAGAAAGCCCAGCCTGCTTAGGTGGTCCTCGAGTTCTTGCAGGGTGCGCACTCGGCATGATTCCCCCTCTACCTGATATAGGAGAGACCTCGGCATTCCCCAGTGATAGGTAATGTCTCTTGCCCGCATGAGCTGCAGGAGTGGGCGCAGAGAGTGGCGCCAGGCCAGTGTGTTCCTGGTGAGGTCCGGGAATATCTGTATCGTGGCTCCCTCGAACGGTATCGGGTTCTTCCCACTTACTGCTGCAAGGAGCAGGGCCCTATCCTGCAGAGATTGGAAGCGAACAATAAGGACCGGCATTGTAGAAGGGGCTGACCCCGATGGTTTTGGGATACGGAACATACCATCGAGTTTGATCGCTTTTGCTTGTTTAGGCGTCAGGTGAGCCGCGAGAAATCTCTGTAGAAAGTGAGGTAAGTCCAAGACCCCCAGCGATTACGGCACACCTCTGAACTTGAGGTTGTACTGTCTCCGCATGTCTTCAAGTGTGTCTAGTCTGTCTTTTGTAGTGGCGTGCAGCTTTTCAAGCTCTGCTACCCTTTTCTCCACCATAGATAGTCTGGAGTCGTGGGTGCTGTGTGGCGCCTCCAGCTGGGCAATTTTCGTTGTTGCGTTCTCCACAGCCTTTTGAAAGTGGGCCATGTCTCCTGTGATATTGGTGCGTAGCTCTGCCAACATTGCTTTCAGCACAGTTGCAGTGACAGGCTCCTTGTCATCCAGCTTCCTTGGCCTGGGTCCCGCATTTAGATTGGCGGCAGCACCTTCCACCGGGTCAACGGAATAGTCCTCTGAGGAATAAGAGGAACCCTCCTCGAGGGCCGCCATCTTGTCCCACGCGGCCTGCTGTTTGTTGCGGAACAGTTCCCCAATGTCCCGACTTGGGAAGTCTTTGTCGGCTTTGGGCTTCTTGTTTTTCCGACCCATTTTTATTTATTTATTTTTATTACGGTATACAGCATTTTTAAACCTGCCTAAAACTTTTGCACAGTAGTGTGTATGTATATATATATATATATATATATATATATATATATATATACACATACACTGTGCAAAATGTCATTTTGACTTACCCTGTATAGTATAATATATATATATATATATATATATATATATATATATATATATATATATATATATATATATATATATATATATATTATACAGGGTAAGTCAAAATTACATTTTGCACAGTAGTGTGTATAAAACCTTTGCACAGTAGGGTGTATATATATATATATATATATATATATATATATATATATATTTATTCATATAGGGTAAGTCAAAATTACATTATTTTGACATGATTGAACTCATACTATGCTCTTGGAGACATATTAATTGAATTAAAGAAACACTCTAAACTCCATACCCAATCCTGTCTGTTGTAGACTGAGGCTCTCTTGGCAACTAAAGCCACTTTATGCTAACTTCCTCTCAGCATTGATACCCAATGTTGGATCTTTTGTATCCGAGGTTGAACAAGTTGTAATATACAGTTCCATATTATTTAAGCCTTTAGAAAGCCGTGTTTTTTGTCTTACGCAAACAGGAGTGATGGCCCCCATATAGTTTGCACCTCACCCACAACGAGTGCCCATATTTACTTGTCACATTTATGCATGTATATATATCTATCTTACATGATCTCACTGTCATTTCTGTGAACAGGCATGTCCCAGTCTGCCTGAGATTAGTAGGAGTACATTCCAAACCGTTACCTGCTTCTATTTTACAGATGGCAGCAGGTTACCAGGGATTGTAACTGCCATGTATGTCCTAGTTCTGTCCTAACAGTTAGGCCCTCCTTTCTATCCTAATAAACTAAAGGGGGGGCAAGCGAAAACAAATTAAACATTAATCCATACACTACCATAGAACTAACCATGAATCCCTACAGTAACACTAACCTTAAAAATACTATATAATAAGAAGGATACATAACAGTGAGTGATCAGGGACCTGTCTGATATTCTTCAAATATGATCTCTCTGTAATGGCACAAGTGAGCAAAAGTTATTTTGAAACCTGAGGGGGATTTACTGAAGGACAAGCTATTGAGTTTTTCTAAGCTTTTGTAAGTTCTCCGAGTTCTCATATTCTTTGTTTAAAAACAGAGAAATATGTTTTAAAGATAAAAAAATTCTACCTTCAGTCTTCTCGAATGTCTCTAGAACCCCTAAATGGCATTATTGTACAGGTTCAATTTTATGTATCCGATGTGTTACATATATATATGTGTATATAATATGTCTGTGTGAGCACAATGCTTGCCATGTCATCCATATGTTGTACCAGCTTATTTGCATATGAATGCTTAGTTGGGGAGGTATGGTCACAAGATGAGAGGCGTTTGAGGATTTTACAATCTTTCAGTGCCAATATCGGGGCATTGCAACATAGTAGTGGGCTTAACCTGGTTTGGCTATATGGTATAATCACATCGCTATATTTGTTTTCTAAGATGGGTGATTTGAAGTAACCTAGTAAAAAAACATGTGTAAAACTGTTTTGCTTTTTTTAGTGTGTGCCCTGTTCCTTAATCTGTACTTGAGTGTGTGTACAAGACAATAGGTTAGACTAAATAATTTTACCCAATGTATGTGTGTGTGTGTGATCATTAATGTCACAATTCATTTAAAATTGTGTGATGTTTATTATTGAACTAACTAAATCAAGGTCATAGGTAGAAATCACTTTGCTTCTCTGAAAGACATGTAACCTGTTTAAACACCTCAAAAAATTATATTGCATTTACTATAGATATAAATATTAATCTTATTCACCATAGCAACCGCAGCACATGAGCTTTCAGGGTCTTTTTATGTCATTTATTTACCTGTTATTTTCCAATGTTTTGTTACAAATATTTATTGTATTCTGACAGTTTTTGCTCAGACTAGAGGGAGATGTTGTGAGAAATCAATTTAAGCCGTGGAAAATTGTTCAGTTACGTAGAATTTGACCCTTTTTAGTCTAGTGAAATTAAATTCCTACATGATGGAGAAGATGAAAAAATTTCAGAAAACTCTTTTGCCCTTTTATAAGAACAAAAATTCATTGTATTGCATTTTATTTTTCTTTGTCCTAAAGTAGAGTAAACATCTATTCCAAATGTACCATTTTCGAACAGAGGTGGAAAATGTTTAAATCTTGAGATGACATGTTGTGAGGATATTGTTTGAGAACAATTTTGAAAATATATTTGTGCCTTGGGTTTATTCACTGAAATTAGGAATTATGGACAGCTAACAAGGGAATTGCCAAATTAACCTACTTGGAGGAATACTTCATTTTATCTGTTTTTGCATCTTGACAATTTTCTGCTTAAAAGTTATTGTTTGTTTTTAGGATATGCACAATTTTCAGCTTAGTGAATTATTATTATTATTATTATTGCCATGTATATAGCGCCAACCTATTTTATAGGGAAAATACAATGTAAGTTGCAGTATTTATGAATTTTTTAAATGCTGCCATAGAGCCATTATTATGCCAAAATACTCACAGTTCCAATTTGTTACTATTTTTGGACCAGTGAAAATTGGCCCTGTACCCTACATTTAACATTTGCGATCTGTGATCACAATTATGCAAAAGAAGAGTGACACATTAACAGAACCATTGAAAACAACAAATTCAATATCTGAAAGAAGGACCTGAAAATGAAAATAGATGGCAGCCTAAAATGTTCATTTACCTAATCGTAAAGATTCTCCATTAAAAATTATTTAATGGCAGTTAAGATTTGGTTATGATCCACCAAAAAGAGTGTAGAATCTTTCTCAGGTACCCCAACATGTAGGGGATAAACTGTGGTTTACAACTCTGTCTATATGTCTCATTTCCTGCCGTGGGATAATAGGTGTGTGACAGTTCTCAAATTATAGGCATGTGATTTTTTCCATTCATCATACATTTTGTCACTTATTCTTTTTCTACTACTAATATGTCTGTCAATACAATTTAGTGTCCTGCTGACTTTCCCCATTACTTTGTTACAATGATTGCATTCTATATTACGTGTGGATATTTGTATAGCTGTAAAATGTGGAATGTCTGTCTGTCTGTCTGTCTGTCTGTCTATCTTATCAAAGTTATTTTTTAAATATAAAAAACAATATTTTTTTTTTTTACATATTTAATGTAGTGGGCTTCTTTGGGAGTTTTTTTGTGTATGCATTTATTTTGTGATGGGTTAGGTTTGTAAATAATATGCACTGATCAAAATTAAATGTATGTGAAATTAAACATTTTGAATCTTTAGTAAGAAGCACTAAATAAATGTATGTTCTCTTTTGACTAAGTTATGTAACTTGCATAGTGAAATGAAAATAGTATTATCAAAATGTATGACTAAATCGAGTAAACAAAGTGTTAACAAAACTGTTACATGGTAATTGTAGTAATTTTACATTTATTATTTTCGATTCACTGGAATTTGCTGTATTTTAAGTATTTACAATACTTTACAGCAACTACAAGATCATAAGTGAAATACTTCAAATGTAGAGAGAGGCTAGCTGTACCCCTCCATTCTTATATCCTCTGTTTTACAGTCACAGTTCAAATTATAGTTGCTAAGTTGCACTAAAGCTGTAAGTTTTAGGCCTCCCAACCATCCCAAATTCAGCAGGAGAGTACAAGTTTTGTAGTACTACCCAACTGTCCTGTTTCTTCCATGGTATCCCTAGAACTGTCACTTGAAAGAGTAAATAGAGTGCATCATTAGGTACATTACGCTAAGGGCAGTAGGACCATGCTCATAGGGCTTTAACAATGCTAAGTGCATGAATTGCCCTTAATAAGGCCTGCTAGTGATAGCCTGGCATACCTACCCGCATTTTGTGTGGTGCCCATAAGTGCCCATCCTCTTTAGGTCCGCCCTCCTTAGTCTCGATTTATATACCTCCCTATGTTGGGAGTAGTGTAGTTACCATTAATGATAAAGTATAAACTAGATGTGGTCAACCCACTATATCTCCTAAAAAGATATAGCTTGTTTCAAAACCTGTATAAAACTAATATGTGTACAGTATGATACAAATGCTGGTTTTCCTTTCTCTAGCCTGCACTTATATGGATACTCAAGTTCCAGACTGTTCAATCCAACACTAACTTAGAAATATAGACCTTGGGGGCGTGGCCAACCGCCGAGCTTGATGGACGCACATTAAGCCCTCTGCTTCTGACCCGAGCCTAATCCACAGCAATCGGAGAGAACCATAAAACATGGGCAATCACAGAAAACAGAATAACCCTCAAGGCAACACAGGGAAGACGCCTGTATCCAAATCGGGTTCGTTAACCCGCTATTTTAGAGAAAATCCTGACCGTGCGTCGGAGGCCGCGGCCGCGGCCCAAAACATGGCGGATATGGACTCCCCTTCGAATTCATTATCACATAGTCCCTGTTACTCTGAAAACTCACAATTAACAGATAAACAAGACGAATTAGATATTAGAACTCTGATCAAAAACTTACCATCGAAGGCTGATATCCAACAAATACAGCAAACGCTGGGAAAAATAGAAACCTCATTCCAATCCAAACTGGAAGTAATGGGCACAGACGTCCAACAGCTCAACTTACGGGTATCGGATCTGGAAGAAGAAAAAGACGTATTACAAGCCCAAATTACCAATATAGCAACAACATTGGACTCACAAATTATGAATTGGGCTGCAACCCAGAGACACATCGACGACCTCGATAATAGAGGAAGAAGAAATAATCTGAGAATCAGGGGGATACCGGAGGCCCAAGGTGAGGACATAACGCTAATACTCGCTGAGCTATTTAACCTAATCCTCGGTTCCCCCGCAGATAATCCTATATTGCTAGATAGAGCCCATAGATCTCTCCGCCCGAGAGGCATAACACAAGACTCACCAAGAGACATAATTTGTAGACTTCACTACTACAACATAAAAGATAATATAGTGAAAGCCATCAGGGACACATCACAACCCCTACTGTTCCAGGGCAACCCCATTCAAATCTTCCCAGATCTGTCATGGTACACCCTTCAGGCAAGAAGGGCCCTAAAACCTGTCACAGAATTACTCCGACAGAGAAATATTAGATACCGTTGGGGATTCCCCTTTGCGCTGATTGTAACCGCCAAGGGAATAGTTCACTCTATCACGTCATTCCTGGATGTCGCTCCATTCCTCAGAGCCCTAGACCTCCCTACCACTACGGTCATTGATTGGAATACACCACCCCCAAATCAAGACTCACTCCATCAATCCCAGCGAAATAAGTGGTCCACTCCAGCAAGAAAAAGACGACCGGATCAAAGGTTCCTTTCCCCGAACCAGAGACAGAATAGAATCCCGACTGAAAATACACCCCAGAGACAACGCCCGCAAGACATTGGAACAAACTGAAAACCGCGAAACAAACACCGAATAATTCTCCTCCTCTAAACTGAAGGGAAACATTACTTGAAAAGCAACCTATTCATCGGAACTGAGACTTATCAACTGGACCTTCATATTTTATCTCTAGTCACAACTTTTTACCTAGAGAACTTTCCTCATATGTGACTCTCACTGATATCCTACTTAGATCATTCCTAATAGAGGCTCCAGGAAACCAGGCCTCACAGGTCGTATAATAATCCCTTTTTTTTTTTCCTTTTTTTTTTCTATTTAACTGACATGTTAATTATGATTTTATGATGCCAAAGTAAGATGACGAGTATAGAAATCCTAAATAGTATCTGTTCTATTACTCTAATCGGCTAGACCAAAGCAGTAGACTGTTGTTATCTCACCCTCAGTATGTCAATATTGCTATTGTTTAGACTCTCCAATGATTGCTGATTATCTAACTGAACCACACTACAAGGCACCTGTTATTACTTATAAAGTGTAACACCTGAGTTTGCACTAGCACAGGGATATAACCGACACATAAATCTTAAGAGTAGCTCGTTGTAAACATGTTTAAACATCTATAATATTTGGTAATGAAACTACCAGGTTTTAATATCTGAGTAACATAACGCTATAGGAAATTTGCATATCTCTAACCAACCGCTAATTTAGGCGGTCTAACCCTAGAATATCTCTAAAGTAACATGTATAATGGTGTAGATACCTTCCACCATTCCTCACCAGACCTGATATGGACGAATACTGGTGACCCAACAGTCAGAACTTAGGCACAAAAGGATTATTAACTACACAATTCTTATACCCCTTAAAGTAAATACTATGTGTACTCTCTGCAGTTAACTGTCGAGGCCTTACCACCTACAATTAATCATTATGACCTTTATGGTAATCTTAATTTTTCTTTTTTTTTAACATAGAATAGGTTTCCAAAGAACGCCCTACTTAATACTAACTAGAGGAGAAATTAATTAATTGAAGTTTCTGCGGCTCCTCTCCACTACAACTAGCAAAAAAAAAAAAATATATAGGATTTAGGCTTGGGTCTCTAGCGCCAACGCTACGTTACGACCCCATTTATTTTTTGGTTCAATCTCCTGTGTCGAGACTGAACTTCATTTCCACTAGGAAAACTCATTATCTTTCTCTCCTTACCCTTACTCCTTCCTGTTTACTCTTTCTCCACTACCTCCCCCCCTCCTCCATCCTTATACTCATTCTACTTCTTCCCCTCCTTTATCCCCCCATTAGTTCTAACTTAGACCATTACTAGCGAGTCAAATAAATTCTTGTTTATCTAATAAGAGGAGATTCTACACACCACCACCAAAAACTTTACTCTTTTCTACGAGGTTATCTTTTTTCCTTTTTTTATCTTTTTTGTTAAAAAATTGTTATTAATTCTTGTATAATATAAGTGACATTACGCTATTGCTTGATACATTGTAAATATTCTGTACCAATTTTCTTTTTTTTTTTTTTTTTTCTCTTTTGGACACATTATAATATTTTTTACACTTTGTCCCACCAACAAATCGGATAGGCGATAACTTACACAGTGGAGAACCAGGATACGGACACATATCCCATTTTCCATAGACAGCTACAGTAAGATAAGCTAAGACTTGAAGTTAAACAATCCAAGTAACATCTCTCTGACGTAACAACAAACTTACGTTTGATTACGATACACTAATTCCATCTAGTCTCCTACCAAACAGCACTCCCACCCACTCCCACCACTCTCCCAGACACCAACAAATCCAAAGAAACCAAAGACGAACATGACCACCCTAAATATTCTTACACAAAATGCAAGAGGTTTAAACACCCCTGAAAAACGTAACATAGCACTTACAGACTTTAAAAGGAACAAAGCACAGATTGTGTTTATTCAAGAGACGCATTTTAAGAAAAAATCCCCACCCAATCTGCGTAATAAAGACTATCCAGTGGGCTACTTTAACCATTTCTCTGAATCCAAATCTCGGGGAGTTGCAATTCTCATAAATCAGCATTTATCATTCACTTACCAAGACCACTTGGCAGATGACTCTGGGAGATTTGTGTTTGTCAAGGGCAAAATTGGCAACACCCAGCTCACTCTGGCAAACCTTTACCTTCCCAATAAAAAACAGAATCACACTCTCACAAAAATACTACATAAACTCAACATGTTTCAAGATGGTATTCTCATTATGGGAGGTGACTTCAATATCCCTCTAGATGAGAACTTAGATACCACTTCTAAGTCTAGAAACTACCAGACCCAAACACGAACTCTACTTAAAAAATCTCTTGCCGAGGCCCAATTTTATGATAGTTGGAGAGCTATACACCCAACGCAAAAAGATTACTCCTTCTTCTCCCACCCAGCAGGTACTTACTCTAGGATTGACACCATATTCCTCCAACATAGATACCTCTCTCTTATTAAATCCGCCACGTACGGTCAGATTACATGGTCAGACCACGCCTCTATGACCCTCACCATTTCCATCCCAGCAGTAAATATGCCCTTATCCCAGTGGAAACTAAATGACCTTATCTTGAACGATAAGGAGGTATTAACAGAATTGCGTAAACTAACATCTATTTATTTCATTGAAAATACCCATCCAGACACAACCCCAATTATGACGTGGGAAGCCCACAAGGCAGTCACTAGAGGGGAACTGATTAAAGCAGCATCAATTCTAAAAAAGAACAGAGACAAAAAAGTAGAACTTCTCACCAGGGAAATTAAACACCTGGAATGTAACCACAAAAAATCTCTTACATTAGATGACTTTAAAACACTCTCAGATAAACGTTCTGAACTCTCGGCTATTCTACATCTACATGCCAAACGTAAACTATCTCTAACGAAAAACCTATATTACTCCCAAGGTGGCAAGGCCGGTAAACTTCTAGCTAGATCTATACAGACAGAAAGACAATCCTCCTTCATTCCTGAAATCAGGAAAGAAGATGGCTCCCTCTCGTGCCATATGTCAGATATTTTAGACTCTTTTCACAACTTTTACTCCCAACTATATAACCTCTCTAATACAAAACCCACGTCAGAAAGTATACTAACCTTTCTAAAATCTAGGATAAAACATACTATTCCAAGTAACGAAATTGCCTTCCTAGATAGCCCTATAACCACAGAGGAATTTTATGATACAGTCAAATCACTCCCACTAGGTAAAAGCCCAGGCCCCGACGGCTTTACAGGGAAATACTATAAAGAACTTTCACATATACTGGCACAACCTTTCATCAATGCCTACAACATGCCACACATAGCGTCACATATTCCAAACTCATCTCTCGAAGCAACCATTACAGTAATTCCTAAACCAGGAAAAGATACAACAATCTGTGGTAATTATAGACCAATTTCCCTAATCAATATCGATCTAAAGATTCTAACCAAAATCATGGCAAATAGACTCAAACCCATTATACCAACACTAATTCACCCTGATCAAGCCGGATTTGTTATGGGTAGGGAAGCTAAAAACAATACCACAAAAATTATTAACATTATTCACTGGGCCCACACACACAAGACTCAAAGTGCTTTATTGGCTATTGATGCCGAGAAAGCCTTTGACAGGGTTAATTGGTCGCTGCTGAAATATACCCTTAGATTCTTAAATTTCGGAGACAGATGGCTGGAATGGATCAATATGATCTACTCTAAGCCTACAGCAAAACTGAGAATCAACGGTCAACTCTCAAAATCAGTGAGCATAACAAACGGCACGAGACAGGGGTGCCCTCTATCACCACTATTGTTTATTCTAGTCCTGGAACCATTCCTCCAAGGTATAAGGGATAATAACTTAATACAGGGAATTCAAGTCAAAAAACAGAACTACAAAGTCACCGCTTTCGCAGACGACCTTCTCTTCACCATTTCAAACCCAATAACGACTATTCCTGCCATCATTACAGAAATGGAAACATACGGCAAACTTTCATTCTTTCAAGCCAACCTTACTAAATGTGACCTAATGCCTATTTGTTCATCAGATCAGACAAATAAAGCTATTAGATCCCAATTCCCCTTCAACTGGACAACCAAATCAATTAAATATTTAGGAATTCACATTCCCAGCATTCTAGATAATACCTACGCGATTAACTTCCCACCGCTGATAGACGACATCACAAAAGACCTTACTAGGTGGCATAAACCTTGTTTTAGCCTACTTTGTCGTGTTAATATTCTTAAAATGAATATCCTTCCACGAATACTTTATCTCCTCCAAACTATCCCACTCAAAATTCCTACGAAATTCTTCGTCACTGTCAAATCACTCTTCCTCAAGTTTATTTGGTCTCACAAACCTCCCAGACTAGCATACCAAACCTTGATAAAAAGAAGGGAACAAGGGGGCCTAAACCTTCCAGACATAGAAACATATTACAAATCTACTCACTTACAAAGAATCTATGAATGGAATAGAAACCACACTACACTCCAATGGGTCACTTTGGAAAATAGCTTTTTGGACCTTCCACTCCAGGTTTATACCTGGCTTCAAGATATTCCCCAACTCACAGGGAATTTATTTAAACACCCAACAATATCTCCTACATTCCGCATATGGCTCAAACTGAGGAAACACACAAATATCTCTCCCTTCCCCTCCCCAATTTATCCTCTAACGCTAAATCCTCTTATGCATAAAGGAATATCAGGAAAACAATTTGGCTTTAAATTCACGGGACCCTACCTGAAATTAAATGAGGCCTTAAACGGGAAGGAGCTTAAACCATTGCGAGATCTCACCAAATCTGACTCACACACAGGGATTCAATCCTTCTTCTATGATCAACTAAAACACTTCATCAAATCCCATTGTCTCCTACCAGAGGGCAATAGACCACTCACTAGACTCGAAACGATCTGCACCACTCACCCTCCAAAGATAAAGACTCTTTCAACGTTCTACATCATAATTAGAGAGGCATACACTCAAACTCCCCCGACTTTTACACTAAGATGGACAGAGGAACTCTCTACCAACATTACTGAAATGCAATGGAAAAACATCTTTAATACCGTACATAAATCCACTATCTCAACTCACGCTCAGGAATGTAACTACAAAAGAATAATCCGCTGGCACAATACTCCGGCCAAACTCAGCAAGTTCTATCCCGCAACATCCCATCTTTGCTGGAGATGTCAAGCTCCTAATGCACACCATGCTCATATCTGGTGGCAATGCCCGATAATTAATAAATTCTGGTCGAGAATCCACAGAATTATCCAGTTAATTTTCCATAAAACTTTCATCATCGACCCAAATCACTATATCTTTCTATTACCCCCGCCCGATCTTAAATCACTAGAGTTGATTTTGTTCCGCAACCTGGTCATGGCAGCTTCCCAATTGATCCCCAAACTCTGGAAACAAGCCGACTCCCCCTCAATCAGGGAATGGATAACGAAAGTGGAAGATATTAAATTGATGGAGGGAATAACCTCTTCCAAAACAGGGAGACATGCTAAATACCTTTCCATCTGGGATCCTTGGTCCAAATACACCCGTTCTCACCTTCGACCAACTTACTGTAAATTCCTCACTCCCCTCTCCTCATAACGCTCCCAACCCTTACTTTTTGACTCAACATGTCACCCAGATTCTTGGTTCTCCAACGTATTCAAAATGTTCATTCAAACACCCACACCTACATATACCTTCTATCACTGATGTTAAAAAACTGTATTTACTCATGGTGTAGCAGGACTCTACTATGGCAAGGGCTATAAAGTAGAAACCCTAAACAAAGTCTTCACTGTCAATACACTTGACTTGCTTTTCATGGGCAAACAGCTATCATCTAACCACCTTGCTATTAGAGTGCTCTCAAACACTACTTCTTATTTCAACCTCTACTTTTGCATGAGACGACACCTTCACATAACACAACCCATTGCATATGATTCTTGCTCATGTTATAATATTATATTCTCCTTGCCTAACCATCCTCACTCTAGAATTACTTGTAAAATGGTACACTGTTGAAGCTATATGTCATCTTATAAGTTGTAATGTATTAACTTATTACTGTTTTATTAACTAAGTTGTTTAGAAAATGCAACCTCGATGTTTACTCGCTTTACCAAAACATTTTTTGTATTTGTATACTTATAACCCAATAAAAATTTATCAAATAAAAAAAAAAAAAAAAAAAAAAAAGAAATATAGACCTTTTACATATCCTGGAGGACTCCCCTGGCCTGTATGTGCAATCACCACTCTGTGTTGCAACGTCTTCAGGCATCCGAGATGGTTATTGCACTTTTCAATGTAGTTTTATATTTCCCATCAAACAGTTGCGAATCATCACTTCCATATTTCTTTAAAGTATCCTAATTACTGGCAGGCAGGGCCTTGTAAAGCAGTACCCTACGGGCTATTGCGCTCTCTGAAAGTGGTCTGGGAGATTTTTACTGATCTGACATGACATCTGTAAGCTACTGTTTCCTCACTCTTTTAAACTGGGACCATATTTTAAAAACCTCTACTCAAAGTCAGTTTTATGTTCATCTGTTTTACATCTGCTGTCATATGTTGTCTCGATGATTAGTATGGTAATAGAAATTTTATTCGTGTCGGCCTTGTTTTGCCCTTAGGATTACTATGTAGCACTCTGAAACTAACTAACCAGACATTCCCAATGCTTCCCAACAGGTTTAGATGGAGCATATCCCAGAAACATGTGTCTCTTCTTTTAGCATGTCACACTTATATTAACTTTTTATTGTATCCCATTTACTATTTATTTTTGCAAGTATAGGTCTCTGCCATTATGTGTATGTGTGGATTCAAACATTTGCATTCCTTGCATTTTGAGTAAGAATTTACGTTAAAGGTAAAGCAAAACCTAGATGTGACTTTTAAATGTGAAATTAAATCTGCAATATAGTGCTGTGCTATTAATTATGTAAAATTGTATATAATTATACACGTATAGCAATATATAGTTTGGATATAGATAGAAAGGGACACTCATAAGACATCTTGAAAAAGCAAATGTATTCCATCGTCAAAATAACATTTGGCGGGGGGCGGGGCCGGACCGCCATGCTGGCAGGTCGCACAACTGAACGGCTCCTGCAAATATTCTCAGTTTTCGCTTTAAAAAACGAAACAACACCTACCAAAAGACTGAACACGGCAGCCCTGTGTGAGAAGACACCCCGGTTCCGAGGAGAGGCTTGTAGCACAGCTCTAGTCCCTCGGAGGGACGCTCTCCGTCTCCCGCGATGGGGAGCGCTCGGGCAGTGAGTGGAATGGACGGCCGCCATCCCGCTATCCTGCCCGCCGGCGGTCGGAACATTGCATGAGGCTATGGGGGTCCGGCCCTGTCCCCCCCCCTCTGGGCCGGCGGGGGTGATCCCGGTCCCCACCCTGGGCCCACCGATGTGCGGACACACCAACGTGCCAGGAGGCGACAGTGCAGATCCAACGCTCGGAGGCCGCACCAAAATGGCGGAGACCGCATGGCAAGTAACCCACGCCAAAGAGAATAAAGGAGCACTCGCCACACAACAGCCTACATGGGCCATGAAGACACCGGCAAATACCTGCTGAGACCCATTCTGGGTCACACCACGCGGTGCATGAGCAGCCAGAAACCAAGCTGACACAGGACTGGCGGCAAGGTACACGACCGGCGAGGACCTCACAGTCCTGACCACCCAAGCGAGCTCACAGAAGGAGCTGTACCCAGCAATGAAGTCTTGCAAGCTGAGCCTACCCAAAACTAGAGGAGACCGACGCACTCGGACCGACAGCCCGTAACCGCGAGGTCCAACCCGACAACCAACACGGCAGCAGGGTCCTGGCTCCCACAAGAGGCAAGCACAGGACTAAAAACCGCAAGTACACCACCTGGGGACTGTCACCAAGCCACTTGCCTGGACTGTGTCTAACATGGCAGCACCCTGGCTCCCTTCCCTCTGCAGCCCACATATTTCACAGGCAGATCCCACAGCAATAAAACACTGGCCTCTGTCTGGCAGCTGGGGGGTTAACCTGGGGTGGAAAAAACCCAAGCATGAAGAAAGCTACTCACCTTCAGGCGATGGACTCTTGCATTCCACCTGTGTTACCAGTTTCTGAGTACTAGCCTGCTAAACAACCTTTATAGCAACCTAAAAGCATTTTCACATATACCCCTTGCTGGCAGTACCTAATACTAGCAAAGCGCAGGGTTTTCTATATTACAACACTACCACTATGTCTATAATACATGTGCATGTTAAGCTTTTTCTAACTCATCACAGTACCTACAGACCACATAGAAGCACATAGCCTGGGACTAAATCCCATGAAGCTCAGACACCTCACACAGCGAGCTAATCACCAGTTTTATGCAGGTCATGCCTTTTTGATATAATTACTTGAGTTATTTATGTTGTTTATACAGTCAAGACCTGCAACCAAACAAGTACAAACAGCGGGACTATCACTATATATAAAAAATGTGCTGAGACCATATTGCCACATATATGTCTGATTGTATTATCTCTGTACTTGCATACGCCGTTGAGGCAGTGTGAGACGCATTGTTATTTCTTGCACAACAAAAAATAAAGAATTAAAAAAAAAAAAATAATAACATTTGGCATCAACGTTTCGGACCTCACCTTTCTCAAGATAACTGAATTCTAAACAATTGTACAATATAAGGTATAATCAATAATTGCATTGATAACACAACCTATTTACCACACCTCTGTGCTTCTTCACCATGGGGAACCAGAAATATAGGAAGACCTGTGCACTTGTGTATAGTTAGCTGCAGGTGCTGATGAGAATATCACACTTGCTGGAACAAAATCAAAACGAACAGTTTTATATGTGCAAATCCACGCACTCATTAGTGTACAATAAATAGAGAGTGCTCGGGAGAATTCCATTGTAATGGAAAAACTGATTCCCGGCTTGGAATTCAGACCTTTCCTGCTACATCATCTGACTTTTCTCTTGCCCTGTACCGACTGGACATGTAGATATAACTTTCTCTGACTAGTTTTTTTAGGGTTAGGGTTAAGGCTAGGGTTACGGTAACTGTTAGGGGGTAGGGTTATGGGGTAGGGTTATGGGGTAGAGTTAGGGGTAGGGTTATGGGGTAGAGTTAGGGGTAGGGTTATGGGGTAGAGTTAGGGGTAGGGTTATGGGGTAGAGTTAGGGGTAGGGTTATGGGGTAGAGTTAGGGGTAGGGTTATGAGGTAGAGTTAGGGGTAGGGTTAGGGTAAGATTAAGAGTAGAGTTAGGGGGTAGGGTTATGGGGTAGGGTTAGGGAATTGCCGAAGTCTCGAATTCCTGAATTTCGGAAGTGCCGAATTCCCGAAGTCCTGAATTTCGTAAGTACCGAACCGAATCAATTTTTTTGCCCATGCACATTCCTACCAGTAACCAGTCCATTTAATGGGGAAAACCATATCAATTGTAGTAAATGTTGGAGATGGCAGAGAGTGTTTCATAACTAAAAGAAATGCTTAGCGACAGGATTGTCTGTTGTCTGTTGTGTCATCCCTCAACACCGTCCACATATGTAGTTCCTTAATATCAGATAATTTCCCAAAATGTAAAGATTACATATTTCAATAAAAACAAAAATAAAGGGTTTACTCCTACACTATACAACTTGTTTAAGACTGTAGGTAACACAGCCTGTGCAGTGAAAACATCCTCTCTTTGCAGAGATACTTTTAAGCTAATTCATGTCATAGCAGTGGTGAGGGTCCATGTACATCACATATCAAAAGAGTAATCTATTTGAAAAGGCAATGTGCTATCACTATGTATAATGCGCTGGTTATCACTGATTGACTTTTTATTATTTTAGGGGCAGTTGTGTGTTTCATTATACACACAATTTAGGTGTGTATCTAGGTTTCCTTATTTTCTAATTTTATATTTGTTGTCTAAACATGTTCCTTTTGCTTTATCCAGATGGTTGCACACATTTTTCATCACATATTCTTATAGGTTAAAGGGCCATTATTTCGTCCCCTGGACGAGCCAAGTATTGGCGAAACGCGCGTCGGGACGCCTGTGTATTTATTTTAGCTAGAAATGGAGCTTGAGACTAGGGACCGATAAGAAGCCTTTCTAATATATCTCTCCAGACAATTCTCTAGCATAGCAAGATTGACTGCATTTTAGTTGTTTCTACCTCCAGCGGCAGGGACAGTTAGCAAGTAGGATTTTCGTATTGCAACGGAGGGGTTGGGAGTTTTGATAACGATTTCTATATATTTGCTTTTCTCCTAGCCACTATCAGCCGAATTTTTGTAAACGAATCCTAACAGACAGCTGCTTTAGGTCCTTTAGCTGCTGGGACGTTTTCTTTAGCAATTACCAGGAGGTTTTTGTCACATGAAACTATCTCCAGGGTGGCATAATGTTGGTTTCTGAGGATTACCTGGCTCCCCCTTTTTTTGGGGGAGCACAGATATAATTGATGTACGGATTTATTCTCTACTATTATATTTTGTTTTTGTTTCTTTTGATCACTGTATTTATTTTTCTCCTCAACCAATAACCACTTTTGTTGCTATTAGACCAAGGCAATCTAGCCTCATTAGTACTTATTCGAATGGTCTGTTGATCACATCCCTTATTTTAACAATTTTCTTTAATTTCAAATTTCATATTTGATATCTTGTTTTAATTGTTTCATTAAAGGTTATATTTTAAGATTTATATACATGTGTGAGTGTGGGTTGCTCTCAATATACTAGTTCCATATAGAGAGTTGAGAGTGAAAAATTCCCTTTGGGCACTTCTCCTCCTCATTTTTGGATAACTAGTATACATTTCTCTACTTTTCTAATGTAATTATTTCGTATGCTTTCCACCTCTACTCCAGGGGAATACTGATCTAACCAATCCATATCCTATCCCTAGGAATGTAGCAAACATGCACTGGGTATGCCTTGTGTTTAAAGAGAGCTGGAAGATATCGTTACTTTGCAACATCTGACAGTGAGAGAAGATAGGGAGTCTGATCAGTGTTATTCGTGCAGTTGCATTGTCTGGTTTCTTACTCCTGCTGCTGCACAGTGATGCTATGTATCTTACATTAGTGGACTGTTCTGAAACTGAGAAGGATGGGTAAGAGGGAGGGGGGATGAGGCTGAAGATACTTTCCTAGCTCAGGGGCGTGTCCAACAATGCAATCTGACCAAGTTTATAGTAAGTCTATAAATGTTTATTACATACTTTTAAATGTTTTTCTTGCTTTATTTTGGACGGCTTGCTGGTTTAAAAAAAATAATTGACAAGTAATACATGTCTATTTAAACATATTTTTTCATTGTATCCATGTACCAAGAGTATTTAACAAATGTTTTTTATACGTGTACAAATTGTTCATATGGAAAAAACTGGATGAATAAAACTGTAAAAACTCATGCAGATTTGTCAAAGCTCATTGCTCTTTTGAATAATGTTTTAGGTCCATTCTTGGGCCTCATGTGGTAATATTATCGATTTGATCATATATTAAGAGTTTATTCACATTAGGATTATAAGGAATTTTAAAAAATTATATATATATATATATATATATTTTTTTTTTTTTAATTCTGTGGGAAGGAGCACATGTTGGCACAATAAAAAGTTGAGCTCCAAAAGAGGTATTTAATATCTTGAAATATTTCAAAGACAGGTTATGATTAAAATAGTGTAGCTGTGGGTTTGACACACTAACAGAGTGACTGCCATCACTAAAAGAGGAGAACCAGAGTGTTCTATATTGTTCATGAAATATTTAAATATTTTCCAATTCTCCCAGAAAGGGTTACGATGAAGTGGTTATTGCACAGCAATACACACAATTATATGTACAAAGCATTCTGTTATATCTCAATATTATATGAAAACGCATCTTTCTTCAAATACTGACCATGAAATCAGCAGAAAAAGTTATACCAGGAAGTATAGACTGTGCTTTCTTCCATGTTTATGTCCTGTGATGTTTTTAAACTGACTCGTTGACATTTTTTTATTACCATAATAACATTTTTTTTTTTAATAGTACTATCTACTAGGTATGATTGCCATATGCATAATATTACCCATTTGTGCTTGTTTTTAGGCTGAAGCCAGAAAAACCATTGTTAAAACTCTGGAAGAATTTGACCTTGGAGATACTGAGAAGTGTGTCAGGATTAACTCTGTGTCCAGTGGCCTTGCAGAAGAGGACTTAGAGGTTATTCTGCAGTCCAGAATACTACCTTCTTGTTTGATGTTGCCAAAAGTTGAAAATTCAGACGAGATAAAATGGGTACGTACCACTGCACATCATTATCTATATGAGATTTCGGTTAAACAAAAAAGAAGACACAACATCCAGTGGAAGAAAATAAATGAATACAATCTTGCACTAGAGTTGGCGAGGTTGCAGGGTATAAGGGCATAACCCAATGAGTATAATATAGAAGCGAAGAGACTGAGAAAGGGATGACAGAAAGGTCCTCCCTACCATCAGTCCCTATACCCCAGGATAGAAGTGTTCATAATCATGGCTTCAAAAATTGCCAGTATAGAACATAAATGAAATATGTAAAATAATAAATTTTATTAACCCCTTCTAGGGAAGATAGTGAACAAACAAAATAAATAATAAAAGTGTATATACATTGAAGAAGTGTAAAAAATAGAAATTGTCTGTAGCACGACACACCTTATTATCACAGTAATTTGTGACACAATCTCAGCGGCTGAAATAGCTATCGGTGTGTATATTGTGAGATCGTAACAATCTCCCTGGTTATTTATTTTGTTTGTTCACTATCTTCCCTAGAAGCGGTTAATAAAATTTATTATTTTACATATTTCATTTATGTTCTATACTGGCAATTTTTGAAGCCATGATTATGAACACTTCTATCCTGGGGTATAGGGACTGATGGTAGGGAGGACCTTTCTGTCATCCCTTTCTCAGTCTCTTCGCTTCTATATTTCGGTTAAACAAACTTCATTATTGAATGCAAATGGCTAGGAATTTCAAAACCCTATTAAATAGGAATGTTATATACTTTGGAGTGTGTTGTCATTTAAATGAGCCATAGTGGGTCCAGGCACAGAACTTCAGACTGTAGACACTGGACAAGTCATCGTGCCGAATTTACACTTTACATGTTTATGGATGTTGGAAAAATTATCGCTGATCCTGAGATGTATTTTTTCCAGATTTGCTATCTGTGCTGATTTAGCATGAATACATTAAAACTTTGCTGTGAAATCAGTAAGTTTTATAGGACTTCTTCTTGCAGCCATATTGTAATGACTTTGCATTCATTACAGAGCAGTAATATTGTAGAACTGTTAATGGTGGTTTGCATACTTACAGTATGGGTACGGCAATTTACTTCATAACCCACATGTTTAACGTAAAGTAATGTGTGCACTTGAGGCTCTTGACTGTACGTTCTCTTGACTCTCACTCCAAGTGCATGGCTGACACAAACCATGTGGTCTATATCACAGCATGTACACTATGTGTAAGTTTAAATGGCACTCAATTAAATGGCGACCATGTTTCTTTTGAAATGGCACAGAAATATTGTAAGGACACTGTTCAGTAGAGGGCAGTGGTATTGTATCATCTGTAATAATGGTTTGCATCCTTAGAGCATTAGTAAAGCAGTGTGCTGCCAAGCTATGTGGATACTGTAACCCAGTGGTTCATAAGCTTTTTTTTACAGGTCATTGACTTGGCAGCTCATTTTTTAATTTGTAAAATTGACCGGTTCTTCAGTTATATTCTAAATTTAAATTTTATAAAAATTTTAAATGTGTCTGACTGGGAAAAGCAGAGCTACTACAATAAATCATCATTTATTGTTGTTCGCATCATGGTACCTGGTGAATATAATGTGCCAATTCAAGCTGTTGGGGATCAGCTAAAACTACATGTTGACCAATGGTGACCCATGATGATATTAGACTGTGATCTCCATGAGGTGTTTAAGGAGTCTGGTTGATCTCTACATTAGTTATTTTTTTGTTTTGTTTTTAAAGGGGGTAGGTCATAAAGTGATTATTGCTACTCGGTGTCCCACTATAAAATTAGTAGCTGATAAAAAAATTGGAGCACAATGACACGATGATGCAACATGGCGTCCACACGTTTGGCGCGTTGTGGGTCGAGGCGTTGAAGGGCTGTGTTGGGGACTTCAGGGAAGTTTGCCGATGAGCAGGTAGTTTGTACAGACCACAAGAGGAGACAGGGAGGTGCTCACAGACTGAAGGTCTTGGCAGCAGATGTTGGGGCTGAGTGCTGGAGATTGAAGGTCAATGGGAAGATCTTTCAGAGCTCCACATCAAACTCAAGACGCCAGACGTGAGGTTAAAAAAACATGACGACCAGGTTTGTTGTGCATTATTTAAGTTGTTGGGCTATGAGAGATGAATGCTTCAATAATAAATTGAAAAACTGAGTTTACCCTCTACAAATTGTTTCAAGATATGCATAACCAATAAGCTATTTGGAAACCAGTGACATTTTAGCACATTTTGCTTATGATTTAATATTAAGTTACTATTATACTTCAAACTAGGAAAGTTTGATATATCATACTCACATATGTTCAATTGCTGGAAGTCGGAAACTGAGGTGAACTTTGAACGCCCATATCAATTGAATTAAATACATGGAGGAAACTTCATCTTTCCGTTTATACCTTCCTAAATTGAACAGATATTCCTTGTAAAATCAACTGAAAATAAATATATATATATTTAGCTCGACTATTTTCATGTATCTAATGCAGGGGTTCCCAATATACTTTTCCCGTGAAACCCTTTGACATGGTGTATCAACATTGTTTGACACACAAACACATACAAACTCCCTAACAGACACACAATTTTTTTTTTTTTTTTACATTTTATTCCAACCAGTTCCCCTACCTTTGGTAGTGCTGGCATGGAGTATCTGGGGTCCAGTGGGGCTGCTGAGCGGCTGGTGTGCTGAGCGTGCAGTCCCTGGGGTCCAGTGGGGCTGCTGAGCGGCCAGCGTGCGGGCGGCGAGGGAGCAGTGATCTCCCTGCTCAGCTCCCTTGCGTGCCTCTTAGCGATGCCGGAGCCGAAGTGACGTCATATTCCGGCTCCAGCATCACTGCCGTACACACGAGGGAGCTGAGCAGGGAGATCACTGCTCACTGCTCCTTAGCCCCCCGTGGCCATTTTATTTTTTTAACTTTTGGCAGAACCCCAATTGGTGTTCCGCGGAACCCTGGGATCCCCAATTGGGAAACGCTGATCTAAAGTTTTATTAATTTAGGGAAGAAGGAAGGAGAAGAATGAAAAAGGAAATTTGTAAAATCTTTTTGTGCTAACATAGAAGACTGCCCTTATCTATATAAGTTATAAAATACACAAGGGAAAAATGGATGACCGAGTCTTTAATCTTCCTCAGTGCTGCTATCAAACTAAATCCCATTTGGAAGCTGTGAAGAAAAAAAAACTACAAGTTTACAGCAAGAAAACAAAAGAATTCTAGTATGTTAGATGAAGTCTCAAATGATCCTCCAGTCTCACAACAGGGTATCTCTGGAATGTTGGATAATTTATACCAAAAAAATATAAAGCAGGATTTTGAAGAGAATATCCAAGACTTGAAGAAAGAAATTGGACAACATTCCACTGCACTTATTGCCCAAGCAGCAACAATGGATAAAATCCAAGTTGAATATGATTCTCTACAAGAAATAAATTTACAGATGGATGAGAGAATCAAATACTTGAATAAATTCACAGACCTAGAAGATAGGTCTAGAAGGACAAATCTCAGAGTTCATAGAGTACTGGATTCAATTACTCAAGACCACATGGGTCCATACCTGCAGAGATTATTTGATTCCCTGATAACTCCATTACAACTTGAATTGAACCCAGTTGAAAGATTTTATTGTGTCTCTAGATGGTCAATATCCAAGAGATGCCTCTATTTTGTTTTCAATATCCAAGAGATGCCTCTATTTTGTTTTATTCAAAGTTTTTATTGTAGAGTATCAATAGTGTAGAACAATTAGTTATCACTTGGTACAAGAAACTGTAACATCTTTACACTAGTAAGTAAATACACATGGGATATTTACGAAATAGCACAAAAGTATATAGATTATTCTTCACAAAGCTGTCCTAGATATAAATCCAGAAGATTAAGTACCGCAAGATTTATAATGTGTACAACCCATACATCGTCTGTCTCCATCGTATCAAATGAATAATTGAAATACTTATCCTGTGGCGAACGTAACCTCACCACGCGCTTCTGGAAGAGCCTGCTTGCCAGCCTCTTGCCCCAGGACTACGGGCTGTGCAAAAAGAACTGCAAAATAAATTTTAAAAGACTCCGTTTGTTTGGGTTCCCTGTGCTGTTCGGGAGCTGAACCGATCCACGAACTAAAGACCACCCGGGAGCTTGTTAAACATTATTGACACCTTGTAACGATTCTGCCAGCAGTGTTCGTCTGGGTGGCCGCCGTTCATATGCCCGAACACGTGGTGCATGGAACTAAAATCGGACACTTGACCTCCGCGAACACTGCTGAACTTCCATCCCGCCTGCGTTCAGTACTTTACATACTGGAAGAGCGCTGTTCGGTGGAATCATTCATCTGAATGAGGTGAACAAGCTCCACATTATACTTATGGATTATGTTCGGTATTTTGGTTGCTTGGAACTTGGTTGCATGGAACTGTTTTGGGCATAGGATCATGTGTGTGGCCGATCAAAACTTTAGCCCAGTGGCAATTTGGCTGTGTTTGTGGGATCTGAGTGCTTTTCGGATATGTTGGGCGGCCAGATCTAGGTTATCCGGGGATGTATAGACTGTGGGAAATATGTATTTTTAAGTGTTTTTAATATTTTGTACTTTATGCTGAATCACTGTGACACTGTATTTTATGGCACATAGGGTGTGGGTGTGGTATGGGTGTGTTTATGGGTGTGTCACTGTGCTCAGATTTTGTATATAAGTGAGCCATTTGGCTGCAACAAACAGACTACTCCACAGCATTAATCCTCAGCTCATGTGTGGGAGGGAACAGCTATACTTGCTCTTTTACTGGCTATACTGCGATACTCTCTTGGAGGAGAGGTCTTCCCACTGGGAGCTGGATCCAGGTGTTAGTCCAGGGTGGGAAGGGACGACGAGACCCCAGCCAAGCTGCGGCGGCTACAGTGCTTATGGTATCCGGTGCGGTGCTTATGGTTCTTGGCAACTACCAGGAAGCGCGATTGGTGAAGGTACCCAGTCGGGGTGCCAGGCAGTCTGCCACAGATTCAAAACTTCATTATTAACCAAGATTTCTGCAGTGTACAGTGATACCTCGGTTCACGAACTTAATTCGTGAACTGACTCTGGTCGCGAACCGAATTGGTCGTGAACCGAGGCACATTTTCCCATAGGGTTCAATGTAAATCCGGTTAATCCGTGCTGACTTTTTTTGGGGGGTTTTTGAAGCCCAAAAATATGAAACAAATGACAATACACATTAGTAAAGTACAGTATACTGTAGTTATTTATTAAGAGAGGACAGTAAGGTGGGAGGCAGTTATTGTTTGGGGGGAGAGTCCCCCTCCATAAGGACATCAGGGAGATCTTCTTCAGGGGTTTCCTCTCTCCTTTGTCTCCTAGCTGCAGGCTCAGTTTGTCTGAAAAATCTGTCCAATGTCACTTGTCTCTTTCTGCGCTGCATAACCCTCCGGAAATGAGAGACCACATTATCATTCATGAGATTTAACACTCTGTTTGTGACAGTAATGTTGGGGTGGTGCTTTTCAAAGAAATCATGGCACTCATTCCATTTTTGCATAATGGATTTTATGGCATCACTGCTAACCTCCTCCCTTTCTTCTTCCTCCTCAGTGGAATGCTCCTCAAGAAGTGCCTTCTGCTGCTCACTGTGGAGTTCATAAAGTTCTTCCGTGGTCAGCTCCTCCCTATGTTCCTCAACAAGCTCTTCCACATCAGCACCATCAACGTCCAGACCCATATTCTTGCCCATGGACACAATTTCCTCCACTACCTCTGCATCAGACCCTTCTAAGTCATGTTCACGTTCAGCGACACATTCTGGCCACAGTTTCCTCCAGGCTGAATTTAGGGTTCGGGAAGTGACCTCTTCCCAGGCTTTGTCAATGAGGTTAATGCAGTGGACAACATTGAAATGTTTCTTCCAGAATTCTTTCAAAGTCAAGGATGTCTCTTCAGTGACATTAAAACACCTAGTGAAGAGCGCCTTTGTGTACAGCTTCTTAAAGTTGCAGATGACTTGCTGGTCCATGGGCTGCAGAAGTGGTGTTGTGTTGGGGGGGAGGAACTTTACCTTGATGAAGTCATACTCAGCATCCATATCATCCACCAAGGCTGGAGGGTGTGCTGGGGCATTGTCCATCAGAAGAAGGCACCTTTCAGGCAGCTGGTTATCAGAAAGATATTTTCTGACGGTGGGTGCAAACACCTCGTGCAGCCATTCCATAAACAATTGCCTTGTGACCCAAGCTTTGGCATTGGCTCTCCACATGACGGGCAGTCTGGCCTTGTTCACATTTTGTTCCCTAAATGCACGAGGGGTCTGAGAATGGTACACCAGTAGTGGTTTAATTTTCAGATCGGCGCTTGCGTTGGCACACAGCAAAAGGGTCAATCTGTCCTTCATGGGCTTGTGCCCTGGTAGGGCCTTTTCCTCCTGTGTGATATAGGTTCTGTTCGGCATTTTTTTCCAGAAGAGCCCTGTTTCATCACAGTTGAACACTTGTTGAGGGACGTATCCTTCTGTCTTCATGAATTCTGCAAATTCTAACTTGTAAGCTTCTGCTGCGGCCTTGTCAGAACTGGAAGCCTCACCATGTCTAATCACACTGTGGATGCCAGTTCTCCTGCGGAATTTTTCAAACCACCCTCTACTGGCTTTAAATTCGTCACTTGCTGCACTTGTAGAGGGGCTTCTTTGCTGTAAATCACTGTGCAATTTCCTGGCTTTCTCACAGATCATAGCTTCACTTACACTATCACCTGCCAGCTGTTTCTCATTCAACCACACCAACAAAAGTTTTTCCACCTCTTCCAGCACTTGTGTCCTCTGCTTGGTTAACATTGTTACTCCTTTTGCAACATCAGCTCCTTTGATGGCGGCTTTGTTTTTCAGAATAGTCGAAATTGTTGACTTTGCCATCTTGTACTCCGAAGCCAGATCAGTCACACGAATACCACGGTCATGCTTTTCTATAATTTCCTTCTTCAGCTCAATGGTTATTTTCTTCACAACCTTGCTGTCACCTTTACTACTGCTGTGCACTTTCTTTTTGCCACCATGCTTGCGCTGCACATTCTTGTCACTTGCATTTCCACTTTGCACATTGTCACCTGCATTTCCACTTCGCACATTGTCACTTGCATTTCCACTTTGCACATTGTCACTTGCATTTCCACTTTGCACATTGTCACTTGCATTTCCACTTTGCACATTGTCAACTGCATTTCCACTTTGCACATTGTCAACTGCATTTCCACTTTGCACATTGTCAACTGCATTTCCACTTTGCACATTGTCACTTGCATTTCCACTTTGCACATTGTCACTTGCATTTCCACTTTGCACATTGTCAACTGCATTTCCACTTTGCACATTGTCAACTGCATTTCCACTTTGCACATTGTCACTTGCATTTCCACTTTGCACATTGTCACTTGCATTTCCACTTTGCACATTGTCACCTGCATTGCTGTTCTTGTCACCTTTATTGCTGCTCCGCACTTTCTTCTTTCCACTATGCTTCTTGGGAGCCATATTGGGTGTCCAGTGAACTGTACAGTATGTACTGTATGGGATAAAATACAGTATAATCACTTATAATGCTTGCAGAGTACAGTACTTCTTTCTGTGTACTGTATGTACTGTATGTGATAAAATACAGTATAATCACTTACTGTACTGTATAATGCTTGCAGAGTACTTCTTTCTGTGTACAGTATGTACTGTATGTGATAAAATACAGTATAATCACTTATAATGCTTGCAGAGTACTTCTTTCTGTGTCTCTTATTCTTGCTTCTTCTCTCCACGGTCTTCCTACAGGAAGTCCCGACCATGTGACAGCCTGAAATTAGCATTAAAATGGTTCGTGAACCGAGGCGGAGTTCGTGAACCGGAGCATATTTTTACGAACTTTTCTGTTCGTGAACCGAGGCGGAGTTCGTGAACCGGAGCATATTTTTACGAACTTTTCTGTTCGTGAACCGAGTTGTTCGTGAACAGAAGCGTTCGTGAACCGAGGTATCACTGTATTCTGATTAGTGTGTGAGAGTATCTTATCCTCTGCAGAGTATAAAATTTACTGACCCCTCCCGGTCACCAGCCAAGGATCCCCCTGTCAGGATCGGGACAGGGATCCAACACGCAGAGTACAAAGAGTAGCAGATACGTATACCGGACCTTAGAATGGCCGGACTTAACGTAATACTACGTATAGAATGGCCAGGGACAAGCCGAGGTCGAGGAAACGAGAAGACAGGTAAGCGAGAGACAAGCCGGGTCAAGGATAACAGAGAAGACAGGTAAGTAATAACAAAGCCGGGTCAGAACCAAAAGACAGGAGAATACAAGAGCACTGTGTGACTAGACTGGCTAGAACCACGACAGGGCAATGAGCAAATGCTGAGAGCTCCCTTAAATACCCTGGTTCTAGAGACTAATCACGCCTCCGCCGAGACCTGATTCGTGTCCGGGATTTGACTGACAGGTCGGGCTAGAATAGCGTCATGACGTCGACTATTGAGCGTCACGTTACAAAAAGGCATAGTTCTCTCGCGGCCGGCGTTTACATGCGCGAGGGGACCGCGAGGAACGGGAGAATCATGCCGTCTGGATGGAAAAACGTCTAAGTCTCTACCCGTCTCAGGGGTAGAGACTACAGGTACCCTGACACCCCCTAGCTCCCCCATCAGTGCAAAGATCAGTAGGGAAAGACTGTGCGGCCAACCTAAGTGGGCCCCTCAATGCAGTGGGGGAGAGTCTCCCCCTCAAATGTCCAGGAGGATAAAAGAGAATGTCGGGAGCCAAGAGTATTGAAGGGAGATGTAGGAGGAAAGAGGAAAAGAAGAGACCATGGGGAAAAAAATAAAATAAAAATTTAGGCGGAGTGGTCCATAGTAGTATCCCCTTTGGGGTTTTCCCCCCGCCCCATCTCACTCCCCTCCCCCCACTCAGTCCGCAACCCCTATCTCTGAGCAAGATAGCGTCGCTGGTAGGAAGAGGTTAGTCTTTGTCTGCTCGCCATTACTTCCGTCTGACCTGTGATATGTATACTTGGTTAGGCATTGTGTCCAATGGAACCATATCTCATGACACAATTGGACTTTTCCAGCAGCCGTAAGAATGAGCTCCTCAATCCCTCTTATGTCCTCCACCCTATTTATCCATTCTCTAGTGGAAGGAGTCATCTTCTGTTTCCAGTAGCAGGGGATGAGGCTGCATGCAGCATTGATCAAATGTGGTGTCACTGTTTTCCTGTATCTTGTGATTGGCATAGGGGTAATGTGTAGTAGATAGGATTCCAGAGAGAAGTCTAAACTTGTGTCCGTTAGTATGGACATGATCTTGTGTATTTCCTCCCAGAAGGGTTGGATCCTGCGGCAGCTCCACCATATGTGAAAAACGTGCCCAGTTCCTGCTCACACCTCCAGTATTCTGGGTCATAGTTGAGACCCTTACCAGTGAGATACCATCTTGTATCCCGATTCCTGGTATTTAGTGCTGATGGAGAACTTATGTGTGAATATAAATACATTGGTCCATTGTTCATTTGTTAGTGGGTATCCCATCTTAGTGAAGTATGGGAACTGATTGTTGATAAGATTTTCTAACTCTTACCTTAAAGATATAATTATGCAATCAATTAGAAAAATGTATTTCGAGACAACTATAAAGATATAAAGATCTTCCAAGACCAAATGTATGAATCAAACTTAAATATTACGAATTAAAGGAATTTGGTATAAATGGACATTTCCTTCTGTTACACCTACTGCTACTTTCTCATAATGGTGGTTCTTCTTTCTCCGACCTAAAAATGTTGAACAAAACATTTTGTTGTAAGGAACTTAAGTGAAAACTCCTAAAAACTAAGAATTTTTTTTTGTTTTTTGTACTCTGGAGTTGATACACATATAATTATAATTGCTGGATACGTCCAGAATCACTTTTTTATATAATTAACACTTTTCACTAACATTGTATTTATTTATTACTTTTATATTCTTTATTTTTGCTGTGCAAAGAATAACATGAGCTTACAATGCCACAACAACATCGACAAACGCAGTAATAGCAAACGATATAACAATGCATTATGGCATGCAGATTGACAGCACAAGTTTTATATATAATAAATTAAGTGTAGTGAAGTTGAGTATTACTGATTGAGCTCTGTTCTTATGGGGTAATGAGAAGCACAGTAGAGTGATATAGACTACCCCTCACTTGATGGTGGTGGGGGGGGGAGGTGTTCAGTGGTATTTTATTCTTAAGGATAGCTCTGGTGTCGTGGAACAGAGTCTAGTGCAGTTTGTCTTTGGTACCCTGGTCTCTCTAAGTATTGAATTAAATATATATATATATATATATATATATATATATTTTGTATTCTCATTTTATTGGAATTTTATGTTGGATATATATATATATATATATATATATATATCCAACATAAAATTCCAATAAAATGAGAATACAAATAAAATCCAATCTGAAACCAAGGGCTTTGGTACTGGGAAGTAGCACTTACGGTGCTGTGCAGTGGGGGGTAGTAGGTTACTTAGGAAGAGAGTTATGGTAGTGTATGGTGGGGAAGCGTTAGGGATAGTGTCTGGCCGTTATGGTCATTTTCAGTATTTCTCTCCATATATAGAAGAGGGGGAGGGCGGAGTATCGAAGTGCCAGAGGTCTTATGGGAGCCCAAGCTTTGGCCGGAAGCGATAGAATCATACAGTAGGGCTGTGTCAGTTGTCATAAAAGGAGATTCCCACCCAAAATAACGTTTACTGATGCTCTGTTGGTTCTGGTCTGCAAGAGTGGTGGTGAACAGCCGTGTATGGGCACGAAAGGGCAACTAGCATTTATATATAAACAAAAGGAGGAATCTGGACCTTAATCTGGTCCTGGTGCATTCAGACCTGGGGCTGGCTAATTCCACTCCAATGGTATAACAATAAATGTAGTCCAGGCACTCAGGATCACTCATGCAGCAGGAAAAACATGCAACATTCAAGATCTTTTTCAAACTCAACTGAGATCTTTTTGAGCTTGAAAAAGATCTCAGTAGAGATCAAAACGTTGCATGTTTTTCCTGATTTTCCAATAAAACTGCTTAATACGTGATCTTGAGTGCATGGACTACATTTATTGTTTTAACATTTATATTTAGTCAGATCTATTTGGATATTGATATTTAAAATTACTAGTTGAATCTATCCTGACTTATATCTATCTAAAATATAGAGATAACTATCATTTAAATAAATTCACTCAAATACAAGTTCAACATTTTGTACTAGCATTTAAAGACCGGTTTAGATTAAGACTATATAATTAATGATATTCTCAGTATATCATCAGTAGTATATTGATACCATTCTTAATATATTCTTTTTGATACCAATATTATTTTACTTGTGATAAATTACTCATGGAACTAGATTAACTATAACTTTTAAAAAAAAATTAAAAAAAATAACACTTTGTTTATGATTTGTTATGGTGATAATATTTGAATAAATAATATTATTTAATAATATTATTTTTCTTTAAACAATTCAAATGTGATAAATGGATTTTACAATGATGTGTTCAAATTAAGAAGAGAAGGGAGAGAGAAAAAAAGTTATCCTTTTCAATGCTTGACCTATTCCCTGCATTGGGTGAATTTGTTTTTTCGGTTTTGATTTTATGAGTGCGAGTGTGGGTATGAATGTTAGATTTTATTTGTTCTTTTTGGGTTATTTGGCTTATTAACTATTCATAATAAGTAAATGGTTTGGAAATATGTCAATTAGATTAGCTACTTTGAATGTTAAGGGCCTAAATATACCACAAAAAAGGGGGGTGCCTTTACAAACTTTTAGAGGAAAGGGTATCAGGATTATTATGTTACAAGAAACCTATTGGGTACAACATCCTAAAAGAAATTGAAAATGTAATAAATACCCTAATGTGTTGCTGTCAATTTATCTAGTAAAATTAAACTAGGACTTGTTCATCATATTTCATAATAATAGCTGTTACCAAATTTGATTTGTCAAAATTAATTACATTCTTTACACACTTGTCAATACACCCTGTTCCAAATTATTATGCAAATTCTATTTAAGTGTCACAAAGATGAAATATTTTGTTTTTCAGTTTAACTCATGGATGGCATTGTGCCTCAGGGCTCTTTTGATCACTGAACACAATCTCGGACACCTGTGATAATTAGATTGCCAGGTGAGCCCAATTTAAGGAAAAACTACTAAAGGAGGGTGTTCTACATAATTAAGCAGAGCACCATTTTTATGCAATATGGGGAAGAAAAAGGATCTCTCTGTTGCCGAAAAGAGTGAAATAGTTCAATGCCTTGGACGAGGTATGAAAACATTAGATATTTCATGAAAACGTAAGCGTTATCATCGCACTATTAAGAGATTTGTGACTGATTCAGAGCACAGACTGGTTCATGCAGATTAAGGCACGTTGAGGAAGATTTCTGCCAGATCCATGCATCGGATCAAGAGAGCAACTGCTAAAATACCATTACATAGCAGCAAACAGATATTTGAAGCTGCTGGTGCCTCTGGAGTCCCACGGACATCAAGATGTAGAGTCCTCCAGAGTCTTGCAACTATGCATAAACCTTCTCTTCGGCCACCACTAACCAATGCTCACAAGCAGAAACGGCTGCATTGGGCAGAAAAATACATGAAGACTAATTTCCACCAGTCCTGTTCACTGATGAGTGCAACCCTGGATGGTCCAAATGGATGGAGCAGTGGATGGTTGTGGACAGCCACCCTGTTCCAAAAGGCTGCGACATCAGCAAGGCGGTGGTGGAGTCATGTTTTGGGCCGGAATCATGGGAAGAGAGCTGGTCGGCCCCTTTAGGGTCCCCGAAGGTGTAAAGATGACCTCTGCAAAGTATGTGGATTTTCTGACTGAGCACTTTCTTCCCTGGTACAGAAGGAAGAACTGTGCTTTCTGTAATAAAATCATCTTCATGCATGACAATGCACCATCTCATCCTGCAAAGAATACCTCTGCATCAATGGCTGCTATTGGGATAAAAGGAGAGAAAGTCATGGTGTGGCCTCCATTCTCCCCTGACCTCAATCCCATTGGAGCATCCTAAAGCAAAACATCTATGAGGATGGGAGGCAATTTACATCCAAACAGCTGCTGGGATGCTATTCTGACATCTTGCAAAAAAATTCAAGCAGAAACTGTCCAAAAACTCACAAGTTCAATGGATGCAAGACTTGTGAAGCTGCTATCAAACAAGGGGTCCTATGTTAACATGTAACGTGACCTGTTAAAATGTTTAAAAAGTTAAAATGTTATAAGTTTGATTGAAATAGCTTTTGATTTCAGTAAATATGCTGCAAACACAACAAATGACAATTTTCAGTTCTTTACAACCTATAAAGTGTTTTGAAACTTACTGTGCGTAATAATTTGGAACAGTGCATTGTAAGTTTATGTTTAAAAAAATTACTGTTATCATTAGGAGGTTTGTTCAATAAAATTTGAATTGTACTCTTAACAGTTGATAACATGAAAATTATGCTGACTGTTGTTTACATCAATTATTTAGGTAAATGAGAAAATATAATTTGCATAATAATTAATAATTTGGAACAGGGTGTAGATATATGTTCCAAACCAGTTCCCTCTAATTTTTTTTAGAAAAATGAATCAATAAAATTGAAATTATTAAACTATTTATTGGAGAAGATTTTAATTGTTTGTAGGGATGTGCACGGGCAAAACATTTGGTTCAGTTTAGCACTTCCGAAATTCAGGACTTCAGCAATTTGGTTTGGTTCGGGACTTCAGCAATTCGGCAACTCCATAAGCCTCCCCCTCCCCCTATCCTAACCCTACTAGGGGTAGAGTTAGGATTAGATTCCTGTCACCATTCCCTTAATTTTCCCTCCCTCTCCTGTTTTGCAACTTTTCTGAAATCCGAAGCACTTCCGAAATTCGGGACTTTGGCAATTCGGTTCGGTTCAGCATTGCCGAAATTTGTGCGAATTTAAATTCTGACCGAAACGAATTGCACATGTCTACTTGTTTTTTTGTTAATCCTACACTTCATTGAAACAGCAGCAAAATATCGACAGATAATTTACGATCTATAACAGCGGACAGTGGATACAGAATTTTCTGATTAAAAATTCCCTGTTGGCATGTTTCCCATCCAAATGATCAAGAATACACTTTTTTTTCTCATGTATATGAATCCTTATTCTCTGACAGATTTGTTTTTAAAAACGCCAAATAATTTAAAATCTATACTTAAAACAGAGATTGGTTCAATAACTTGGACTGATTACACCTCCATCGTTCTTGAAAATTTAAACAATAAAGCATATAAATCAAGAACCAAATGGAGACTTTAATAATGCTTAATAAACCCAATATTAAAGTTACATTACTTTAGTCCAACAAATTCATATATCTTAATGACAACAAGGGCATTTCACCATCAGTATTCATGTGTACTTTTAATTGTTTATGAGGGTTCTTTTTTATTAACTATTAATTATTTACTATTCTATGAAAAAGTAGATGGAGTCTGCATTCATTACACTGACACACACTCTGCATTCATTACACTGACACACACTCTGCATTCACTTCACTAACACACACACTGCATTCACTTCACTAAAACACACACTGCATTCACTTCACTAACACACACACTGCATTCACTTCACTGACACACACTCTGCATTCCTTACACTGACACACACTCTGCATTCCTTACACTGACACACACTCTGCATTCCTTACACTGACACACACTCTGCATTCCTTACACTGACACACACTCTGCATGCCTTACACTGACACACACTCTGCATTTATTACACTGACACACACTCTGCATTTATTACACTGACACACACTCTGCATTCATTACACTGACACACACTCTGCATTCACTACACTGACACACACTCTGCATTCACTACACTGACACACACTTTGCATTCACTACACTGACACACACTCTGCATTCACTACACTGACACACACTCTGCATTCACTACACTGACACACACTCTGCATTCACTACACTGACACACACTCTGCATTCATTACACTGACGCACTCTGCATTCATTACACTGACACACACTCTGCATTCACTACACTGACACACACTCTGCATTCACTACACTGACACACACTGCATTCACTGCACTAACACACACTCTGTATTCACTGCACTAACACACACACTGCATCCACTGCACTAACACACACACTGCATCCACTGCACTGACACACACACTGCATCCACTACACTGACACACACTCTACATTCATTATGCTAACACACATTCTGCATTCACTACACTGACACACACTCTGCATTCACTGCACTGACACACACACTGCATTCATTACACTAACACACATTGCATTCATTGCGGGGCGGGAGGCTGGCCAGGCGGGGGGCGCATGGGGGGCCCAGACCTTGTGCTTTGTCAAGGGCCCCAAAATTTCTGGTGACGGCCCTGATTAAACTCAGAAGTTAGGAGTGGTAATAGCCCCACTCAAAGCTATAGCGCCTAGGGAGGATCAGTCCCTAGAGTACGTGGGATCCAAGAGATGCTCTGGTGACGCGGGTAGCAGGTAAAAATACTTTATTATTAGAATCTTAAAAACAACTCTAGCAGCAATACATGGTCCACCGTCTGCTCACCAGCCCCCTGGGAGTAAAGTGCAGTAGAAAATAACCGCCGACTTCCTCCTTCTGATCGTGGCTGGTCTCGCCGGTTTACAGACGGCAAACACTTCCTTGTTCCTGGTCCCGTGATGCGTTTCGCCTCTCCTCCTGTGGCTTTCTCAAACGAGCAGTATCTCTTGGTGTTAGATAGTGTTGCAGGTATTGGCATAAAAAAGAAAGAGGAATTAAATAAAAAGGTAGTGAGGATCCTGGGTTTGGGGGTCACTGGCTGAGGCCTTTGGTTAGCTTCTGTCTGTGGTACTTGATGTCGTCCAATGCGTTATCTGGGTACACTTTTCCAGGGAGTTGTTGGTCTACTGTACTTAGGTCTCATCTCGTTGGGGGTCTGGGTTCAGAATTCTTTTTACTGAGCCAAGGTGTCACTCCCATCTCCCAGCTAATTTACCCTTTCTAATAAGGACATACTCTTATACTTACATATAAAGATCTATATGATAGGAAAATGTTTTATGTCTTTTCATCCTCTAGACAATCTATTTTTGATTTTTAGTTTCAGAATTAAAAAAGATGTCCAAAATATCTAAATTATTTGAGTTTAGAGATATAACTTGGAGGAGAGCAAAGTCCCTCAAATCCAAAAATGGTAAGTTGAGGTTGATAAAAATTTCCCATTGGAAGAATGGTTATTTGGTATCGAATGTGTCCATCAAAATATACATTGCATCCTCATTTTGGAATTACACTATAAACACAAATTAGATTAAAAATTATTTTATTAAATAATTCTGATATATTGGAGGTGTCACTTGGAAAAGGTGTTAGTGTCAGGCCTCCTCTGCCTCCTTACCTCATGCTCCCACAGCGCGTCTCCCTCTCGCCTCGCATAGATGCCGCGCCAGGACTTCTGGCCTGCTTCCCACCGCCGACTGGCCGCAGTGCTGCAGGAACAAGCGGTGCCACATCCCAAGCGTGGCACCATGGATCAGATCTAGCTCCGTTTCCTCGTGGCGGAGGGCCCATCTTAAAGGTTGAGAAGGAGGTGCAAACCAAAGGGAGGTGTAAAAGAGGCAGAGTTACGGTAAAATTTACATACCTCTTCTCCCTATTTAAACACCACTCCTAGTAGTAGTCATTGCTCATTTATAGTCCGCATAGCCGATACTCCTGTTGTGTTAAGACCTTCAGTGACTATTCTGCTGTATCCTGCTATTGACCCTTTCCTGATTTATCCCTGTCCTGACCTTTTGGCTTTCCTGACTATTCACCGTTTGACCCTTCTATACAGCGAATCTGGTTTACGTTCTTCAGCGCTCTTCTGCATCGTGGGCTTCATCTACTAAACAGTGATCCCGACAGTATGTTCTAAACTTGACTAATGTTAATAACCATCCCAGCTTAGCTATTATTTTCTTTTAACTTATTGATTTCATGTAGGTTTTTGTGGAACCTCGATTATCCTGACTGTAATAAAAAACAGGAATATTTAATTGTCTATATTCTAATGGCAGTGAAGCTTATTATAGCTCATAATTAGGAATCAATAGATTAAATTAATTGGCTGACAGTATGTAATCAAGTAACATATTAATACCAGATGGAACAGAATATTTATATATTAACACATAATAATTAAAGATTTGAGTAGATGTGGCTCCCATGGCAGAAAATTATATTAATATTAATGACCTTTTACTGATTTAGATTAATCCCTGTATATTTTATTTATGTTCTCACAGGTCATAGTTTCTGCTTTCCTTTTTTTCTTTCTAAGTGGCCGCTAGTTTCTCTCCAATTACCCAAAATACGTAATTATTAATGTGGTGTGATTGCTTGTGACTTAGGTATTTTGTGTCCAAGGTATATACACTATACAAATATACTATGCAATTTCAATTTATAGTAAAAACATGTATGATGTAATATGAAATATTTTAAAATTGAATAAAGATGCATTAATTTAAAAAAGAATTAGTGGCAGAGCTAATCCCACGTGTACTATGTTGCTTTATGTTTAGCCTTACATTATTCATTATGGTTTGATATCTAAACAAAACTCCTGAGTTCTGATTTCAGAGGATAAGTCTGGTAACTGCACTTGCAGTTTCCACTTATCAAAAAACCTCAGTAAAACTGTTCTAAACGTGAAAGTAAAGTGATATGAGGAGAATTCTAGGGTAAAGAGAAATATTGGGTGATGATTAAGTGCTTGCATGAAGGGAAAAGGGAAGAGATGGAATTAAAAATGTGAAAAGATTACCACAGCATAGATAAGTGACTCCTGTGGCACAAGCATGCTTTATAGTACATACATCAACGTCAAAGCATGTTATATTGATTATGGGCGTATGTTCTGTCTGCGTTTTTGACATTATGTCTAGTATACACCTGTATCACTACCTATGAGACCCTTATGGGCTTGTTGCATATACACTTCATGTATCCTCACTTAGTGAGCTAATTGTAAGGTCCCCTGCCCCGGCGCCGCTCGTGGCGACCCTGCTTACCCGGTCACCACGAGTGGTGTCATCTGGTCCCTGTCTGTGGTGTGCGGCTGTCCCTGCCACCGCACTCTAGACTGGCAGTGTGTCAGACGCTGCACGATCCAGAGCAGCATCCTTATATGTGTACAGGACCCGATCATGTGACGCGGCACACAGTGATGACCTCAGAGACCACAAGGGAAGGAAGAAATTCCTCCCACGTATTTTGATTAACACTAATTGGAGGTTAGTCAATCAGACACACCCTGTGTGTATATAAGCTAACCTCCCCTTTGCCACAGTGCCCTGTTGTGGTCTTTGGTTTACCATTGAGCGTTATTCTGTATTTGGATTTTCTAGTTAGTGATCTCTGGCTTGTCTTACAACTATCCCTTTTGCATAGCCTGGACATTCTAAGGACCTGCAATTCTCTCTGTTGTGCCCTGTCTGTGTGTTTGGGTTCCCTGGTGAATGTTACATTACAACAGGGCCAAATGGAACCAGCAGACATCTCGCAGCCGTTGGCTGCTAAGAATTCCAAGCTGGAGGAGCAAAACCACCGCTTGGATCAGTTCGCTCAGGCTATGCAGACTATTCTGCAGCGCACCGCTCACTTCCACCCGGGGGCCCAACAAGCCAATACTACTCCACCGGCCCCTGTTCACATACCTGTACAGGCAGATTCCTATCACTCTGTACACATGACACCACCCCAAATATAGTGGTGATCCTGTCCTTTGTCGTGGATTTCTGAACCTGATCGATATACACATGGTTATGAACCCACACTCCTTTTTTACTGACAGGTAAAAAAATAGCTTTTGTCATTAATCATCTCGCTGGCAGGCCCTTGGCCTGGGCCAACCCAATATGGGAATCTGGTCCCAACATCACCTACACCGATTTCCTCTCATCCTTTCGGAGAATGTTTGACATGCCTGGTAGGATAGCTTCCGCTGGGAGAGCCTTATTATGCATCAAACAAGGCTCCAGAACAGTGGTAGACTACGCTATAGAATTCCGTACTCTAATGGCGGAAGTGGCATGGAACAACGATTCTCTGGTAACAGCTTTTCAGGTAGGATTAGCCGATTACCTACTCGATGAGATCGCATCCAGAGATGTACCCACATTATTAGATGATCTCATCGACTACTGCATTGTTATAGACAATCGCATTAGAGAAAGATGCTCTCAGCGACAGTGTTATAGCTGGATGCATGTTCATCCCTTGCCCACCTTGTCCTCTTCTTCTCTACCTGCTTTGCGTCCTTGTGGGCCACCACCAGAACCTATGCAAATAAGTACCACTAAGCTACCCAAAGATGAGAAGCAATGCAGAAAGAGGGAAGGTCTATGCCTCTACTGTGGCAAAAACAGGCATGTAAGGGCAACATGTCCTGACCTGCAGGGAAACACCAGCGCCTAAGACCGGAGATGGCATTGCTCTTGGATGTTATGATGTTACCCCCTCATGACAAAACCTCTAGACCGCTTCTCAGAGTTACCCTCACCATCAACCACCTACTGGACTCAGGCGCAGCTGGCAACTTTATAGACCAATCCTTCGCTAAGTCCCACACCATGACCTTGGTACGTAAGACCTTACCTCTAACCGTGGAAGCACTTAATGGCAAGCCACTGATAAACCCTAAGGTGACTCTTGAAACCCAGGAAGTACAACTCACCATAGGGGTCCTACACCAGGAAAGTATTACCTTTCACATGCAGGGTTACCCTTCATGTCCCATAGTCCTTGGATTTCCGTGGTTAATAAAACATAACCCCGTTATAGATTGGGTCGCTCTGGACATATTGTCCTGGGGTTCTTCCTGCCTTACACAGTGTTTTATACCTGTGCTCTCCTCCCTCTACCTTAGTGCCATCACAGTACGCTGATCTAGCCCAGGTCTTCGAGAAAAGAGAGACAGAGAAGTCCCCATCACCCTTATGATTGTGAGATTGATCTTCTTCCAGGGACTATGCCACCTAAAGGCCGGGTATATCCCCTCTCTGAGCATGAAAACAAGATCATGGAGGAGTTTATTAAGGAGTCCCTGAAGAAAGGGTTTATAAGGCGATCCTCATCTCCAGCAGGTGCTGGCTTCTTCTTCGTACCGAAGAAAGAGGGTGATCTCAGATCCTGTATAGATCACGGTGTGGAACATATATCCAATTCCACTTATCAGGGAGCTTTTTGACCGCTTAAAAGGTTCCAAGTGGTTCACTAAACAGGATCTCAGGGAGGCATATAACCTGGTCAGAATGAGAGAACAAGATGAGTGGAAAACCGCTTTCAACACTTGTAGCGGCCACTACGAATATCTAGCCTGTGTCACGCCCCTGCTGTCTTCCAGGACTTTATCAATGATGTCCTCTGAGATTACTTGCACGTATGTGCTGTAGTGTATCCCCCTGTTTGGAGTTCTGAAGCTCTTAAGGCTTTCGAAACACTTAAAGAAGCGTTTACATCAGCCCCTGTTTTGCACCACTCTGACCCATCGCTGCCCTTTATTGTCGAAGTCAACACGTCTGAGTCAGGTGTTGGTGAAATACTTTCTCAGAGATCCTCTTCACCCATGTTGTTTTTTTCTCCAAGAAACTGTCCGATGCAGAGAAAAAATATGATGTGGGGAACAGGGAATTACTGGCCATTGTTTTGGCATTTAAAGAGTGGAGAAACCTACTGGAGGGTTCCAGACACCCTATCCTGGTGATCACAGACCACAAGAACCTCTCCTAGATAGCCGAGGCCAGACGTCTGTCTTCTCGCCAGGCTAGGTGGTTTTTATTTCTGTTTTGCTTCTGGTATACCATAACATACAGACCTGGATACCGCAACGTTAAGGCAGATGTTATATCCAGGCAACACGAGCCACTGGAAGTCGGGTCCAGAACCTGGATGACAGGTTGTCCCTTCCGCCAACATTATTGCAGCTACACACTTAGTTATCTTTTCCTTTTTTCTAGATAAGGTGAAGAGATCTCAAAATCAAGCACCACCTGAAGCACCTACAGGTTTATTGTTTGTACAGAGAAGGGACAGGAAAAAAAGTCAGGACATTGTTTGATAGATCCAAAACAGCGGGACACCCGGGCATCACAAAAATATATGATAACATAACAAGACAGTTCTGGTGGCCTTCTGTTAGGAGTACTCTTCTTCTGTTAAGAGTACGTTATGGCTTGTCAAATCTGTACACAGGCTAAGTCTCCCACAAGCAAGCCACCTGATCTCCTTATGCCCCTCTCGGTGCCCAATACACCTTGGACACACCTGTCCATAGATTTTATAGTGACCTTCCCCGCTCTGGGGGTCACATGGTCACTGATAGGTTCTCTAAAATGGCACACTTTGTTCCCCTTAAGAAGCTTCCTTCTGCTGCGCAATTGGCGGAGGTCTTTGCAAAAGAGGTATTCCAGCTTCATGGCATACACATCGATATAGTCTCTGACAGGGGCCCTCAGTTAATCTCTCGATTCTGGAGGTGTTTCTGTACTGAAATGGGTATATCCTTGTCCTTTTCCTCATCTTATCAGCCACAGTCAAACCGGGCTGCTGAAAGAGCGAACCAATCGCTGGAACTCTATCTATGCTGTTTCGTGAACAAGCATCAGGATAACTGGTCCCGATTCCTCCCGTGGGCTGAGTTTGCCAGGAATATGGTCCCCCATGCCTCCACTGGCTTACGTCCTTACCAAGTGGCTTATGGTGTACAACCCAGTGTTTTTCACGGTCTGTTGTCTGATAAGGGAATACCCGCTTTGGACGAACACCTAGCCTCACTTCGGGAGATGTAGGATTGGGTCTATGTTGCTGTGTCGCGTGCTGTTGAGTCCCAGAAAAATTTTGCGGCTTCCGCTTATGTGCCGTATGACAGAGTATGGCTGTCCACGAAAACATACGCCTCCGTATCCCCTCCATGAAGTTGGCCTTATAAAATCTTGCGAAAGGTTAATCCTGTCTCTTACACTCGGGACTTGCCTCTGTCCCTGCGCATCCCCAATACATTCCACATGTCCCTTCTGAAGCCCCTCCTGTGTAACCGTTACACGAGGTCCCGTCTGTGCCGACTCTAGTGAGGAGTATGAGGTGCAGTCACTTCTGGACTACCGCTTTTTCATGGGCGCCTTGCAGTACCTGGTTCACTGGAAGCGTTACTGCAATTCTCTCTGTTGTGTCCTGTCTGCGTGTTTGGGTTCCGAAGTGAACGTTATACTAATTTAGCTATGGTACAGTACGGGCCAGTTTAAAGACATGATTGCCCAGCCTGACAACTAGCCTAATGTTACCTCTATAAAAATATTTTATCAATATGACTAGACTACATTTGTAGCCTAACTCTATAGATGTGTTTCCTGTCTAGATGTGAATGCCTATTCTGTTTATTTTGTTTATTTTTACAAAAATTAGGCTGATCTACTCAAGAGTTTATTTTCATGAGCATGAGTACTGCTTTATTGACTGTTATGAATTATGTTATGTTCGCTTGCACTAACTCCATATTTCTTTTTTGTGTACTGTGTTTTTTATTGCCTCACTAAAAGAATGATAGACAAATGAAATAGAAGGGGAAAAGGAGATTGAAGGGAGAGTACTGAAGTGAAAAAGGGAAAATCGCATTATAGTGTCAAGAGGATGCTGATTAAACAGATTAGATTGGCGAGTATGTGGTGATCCTGGAGTTCTGGAGTGGGTAAAAGGGAGTTGTGACTGAAATGAGAAAAAAAGAGTTGCGGAAGTGTAATAGACATTTAGGAGAACTGATATAATTGTTAAGTATAACAAACAAAAGCTCTGTGTGAATAGCCTTAGTTTATTGTTTTAATGATTTATTCACTAAACTGGCGAAATGACAAAAATTGCAAAAAAGAGAGATGCAATATAAGCTATATTCTGAATTCCTTATCTATGTAGTTTGTTTTTCAACTCATCTGCCAGAACACTACAGTCCACTGTTTGGTAAGAAACCCATGCGTATTTATTTCTGATAAGATGACTAAATATAGTAAGCTAGTGTTGGTATAGTAGCTAGACTTGTATTATTGAAGGTATCATTAAAGAGGTCTGGGCATCATAACTGCTACACTCAGATGTAGTGGTTATACTGGCATTGCACTGAAAGAGATGTCTCATGGTTCATGTTCAAACTATTTTCAAGTGAACACTGAGGGTTTCTGAGGCACCTGCAGCCCACACCCCACTTTAACCCTTGCCTAATTTTTTAACCCTTTTAAAACTGAGCAGTAAGCTGATGGGTGCAATGAATGGCATTCAAATATGAGGGAATTGATTGATATTGCTAATGCAGAAGTGGAACATCCACATTAGCGATACATGTGTGGGGACTGTGCTGAAGGTACCTCAGGGATGCCCTGGTTTTGGTCAAACCACATGGTTTGACTAAGAATGTTACTTGCATCCTAATTGGAGTGTAGCTCCAATTAGGTCGTTGCTCTCGAATATTTAAGGGTCATCATTTCTAGTGCACCCTTGTATGATCTATATAAAAGCTGGATGGATGGCTAAGGCCCAGAAACCTGTCCATTATAGTCATTATAGCCCTTCTTCAGAGGAAAAGCTAAGTGAAACTATTTTAACTTGTATTTATTCTACTTTATTTTACTTTCGTTAAAAGAATGTGTATTCCTGTTCTTTCTTTTGTCTTTTTACATTGAGTTGATCCCTTCCTAAAGACATGCTAATTATATTACCTACAAGTGCAAATCACAGTAAAATCCACTATTTTCCCACTTATATACAGTGAGAATGATTGTGAAAGGATTGCTCCAACAACACAATGTAGCACAGCACTGCAGAAAACACATTATCAGCATATGAAACAAAATGACTATAAAGAACGGAGTAAGAATAAGGTCATGTCTTAGGGCACCTAGGAGAACAAACAGGAAGCTTTTTACTAGTGTTTTTAATTAGCACAGATATTATTTCCTGAACAGTTCTCTATTTCTTCTTTTTAATTGCGGACAGGTGTGTTTGTATTTCATGACTGAGTTTTCAGCCAATAAAATCCTGGAAATGTTAAGTGGCATGTCAAATGTCTTTACAAAACGTGTAAATAATCTAATTGTTCAGAAGATATTGTATAATGCCAAATTTATTGTTCTTTAATTTTCTGTATTATTTAAAGAATTTAAGGAAGTCATACATAATACCTAAGATATTAGGATGACCAAATGGAGATATTTATTCTCATAATTCATTAGGGTTTCTCTAGAAAATTTCAATGGCATTATTTTCCAGCATTTTGTATACTCGCCCGTTTTGAAAGTGAGTATACATTACAGATCATGGTGACTGAGTGTCATAAATTGCGTTCCACAGTAATGTGGGATATAAAGCAACAGGCAACAATTTTTCTTCCATTTTGCTATGCAAGCCCTCCATTTTGCAATAACCTAACCTTGAATGTTTAGTAGAAGACATACATGTAACAGCTGTTTAGGAAAAGAACAAAATGTGATAAAACAAAGTCGCATGACAAGATACAAAATAAGGAACATTTCGCAATGAGAAAATAATTCATGTAGGTTGTCCAACTTAAATTTTGATTAACATCAATTCTGCCCTTAATTTTTTTTAGTGCATTGCCAATTCAAGTATAAGCATAATTCTCAATTTCAGTTTGTACGTGAGAACATATGTTATTTGCTGCCCACCTTTCTGATCAGCTCATGCAAAGCTTTTTCTTTTAATAACTGTAGAGATTCTCTTTGTTGGTTGTCCTAAGGACGACGTAGTAACTAGAGAGGGTCTTGATACTTTGCCCCAAAAATTAATCAATCACCAGCTAACGAGTAAAATTAAAGCATGAATCAATTACTCATTACATGTTATATCAGTTAATTCAAACCTTCTTCAGATTGTACCTCTACAAATGATGCGTCAGAATCTTCCCTGTCTCTTTGAGAAGAGATTCTTGGGCGTTTATGAGATCTGTGCTGTTCCATAGATTTATCCACAGCCATCTGAATCCACTTCATCATATCTGGAAATGGATCCTTAGGATAACCAGCTGCTTCAGACAGATAGGTACTACATAATTTCTTTCCTTCCAATGCTTTAGCATCACAGGCTATACATCGGTCAGACTTATGAGATTTCTTTCCTCCACCCGATAACTCAGACGTGTCAAATTCACGGACACTGGAAGAAGCGGAAAGAGGAGGACTTAAAGCAGCCAAATAAATGCACTCTTTTAACCCCTTAAGGACACATGACATGTGTGACATGTCATGATTCCCTTTTATTCCAGAAGTTTGGTCCTTAAGGGGTTAAACAAGAGAAAAGCAAAGTTTACCTCGAATGCCTAGAAGGAGACCCCCTTGAAGGTCTAGACGCAGACATAAGGGCAGCTAGGTTAATAGAAAACAAAAACGACAAGAATTAAAAATTAAAGAAATGTATACATCCTTAAAGAAGGGGAAAGGAAAAAAAGGGAGAAAAAAACTTACCTGCACTAACAGGAATAATTACCAGAGCAAAGGGTCATCAATTACTCCAAATCTGACACCCTAAAGGAGAGGAGAAAACTGTATCTTTAAATAGAAAACCTGATAAGACAGGACTACACACAGACAACCATTCAAATGTGCATGCCCAAATAGCCAAATTTTGCGCCGAAATGAAAAGTGAAATCAAACATTAATTTATGAAAAGAAAATGCAAGGACCATTCGTACCACAAAAGGAATCAGTATTCTGCTTTCAAAGAAAATTACGGAAATTCATATGAACAGAAATCGTCTAAACTTGACGAACAGGGCCAGAGCACATAAAGGAGAACGCCTAACGAAAGCATATGATAAAGGTGAGTGCAAGAACCATAGGCAATGCCTTTAAGGAGGTCCCCAAATAAATAATTAATTATACATAATGTATATTTCCAAAATGGTTGCAGGTACCATTATTATACCGCTACCCAAAGGATAACTGGGGCTAATATACAATACAATATATATATGTACACTGCAGGTTATACCGCTACCCAGAGGATTGCTGCGGATTTAAATCATATGAAGTATGTGTATACACCATGCACAACTACCCAGAGGATCGCTGCGGAATTATCATAGTTAAAAAGTGTATATATCACGCACCGCTACCCATAGGATTGCTGCGGTAATGTTTTAATGCATGAGTCACACATAAATAACCTCTACCCTTAGGATCACAGCGGATACAGTATGTTATCCCAATATACCCCTTATATTACCGCTATTAAAAGATCACTGCGTAATTCTTCAAATAGTAAGGATATATGGCTTTATATATTCTGTCACATTAAAAAGCTCACAGATGTTAGAATTTCCAGGAGAGAGGCTGAACTCTCCTGGGAAAGAAGAGGTAAACTAAAACAAAATCTAGTCAAGGTAACACAATTTACCTGAAACATGTCCACAGCCAAGGAGACAGGAAAAAAGACTAATGATACCAGGTAAGGAGGGTCTATTTGTAAAGTGTTTCCTGTCCCGAACAGCCAACGGGGAGGAGCTAACCCTATCGTGATGCTGCCATGGATTAGCCAGGAATAACTTGTATGAGAAACATTGGATATAAGTATAGAGACCTAAGGAAATATTTTTATTCATGAAATCAATTCCCAAAGAGTTAAAAAATGGATAGGTCTCTATACTTATATCCAATGTTTCTCATACAAGTTAGTATTAACTGATATAACATGTAATGAGTAATTGATTCATGCCTTAATTCTCTGGTAATTGATGATTTTATGAATTAGAAGATTTCCTTCAGGGTTTTCTCTTCTGCGCACTAATTGGTCCATTCAAAATGTCTTTACCCAATCATGTCCAAGGAACTTATTTAAATACTGGACACAATCAGAGTCCGGTTCCCCTCTGATGAGCCGAAAGGTGAAACTTGCGTCAGGGGCTCAAACAGCTTTATACCTTGCATGCCAACTAAGACACCAGACGAACGTTCAGGATGCTGAATCTGTGACCTCCCGATGCTAACATCAAACAAGCAACAACACTACCTCAGCCTGTTGTCACTAAAAATATGGGGATCCGTTGGGCGGCTGGGTGTCTATTATCAAGAGCATAGGGACAGTATTTATTAATATTTTCAAGTTTTGATCATCACACTAGTTCTTTAGAGGCTACTTACCTCTATATTTTTTTACATTCATGGGATGTTATGTTGTCTACTTCACATTGACACTAAATTACCTCATTTTGATTAAGTAGATTAATATAGATCTGAATATACACTGGCACTATTAAGTAGACCCACACCTCATATTATATATATATATATATATATATATATATATATATATATATATATATTCTTTGTGTGGTTTTTTTTAGAATCAGGTGATAGGTTTCACCTTTTTATTCACTATTAGTATTAAAAGTTAAGTTCTATCTTTCTAGTTATCAAGTGATTAAAACTCAAATCTTTCCCACATAACACAAACCCAGTTTCCCTGAGTTACGAGTTATTGTTGCACACTTGTTGTGAGAGGTATTGTTGTTAACGTATTTGACTAGCCTAATCTAAAAAGACAAAAAACAAGTGTACGAAATGTCAAAATTGCCTCTGTAACCAAATATATATATATGCACTATTCTATGCTTTAAAAGTTTCTCTGACATGTAATACCACCTGCAAAAATAAAGAATAAAAAAAAACCTCAAATCTTTCCACTCTAGATATATAGATTGATCTTTAAGTTATTTCTACCACGTTACCTTCATATACATAGGAATCCTCCTGTCCTCTTTGTTTGCTGTTTATTAGAGGGGTTACCCCCCACTTAAGAGGATTTCTTTGTATTGGCTCCCTCTTTTTATTCTCATTCTCTCCTTCTCTTTTTCTTTTGTGATTTATTGTCACAGAAGCCCTTGAACTCTTTTGCCTACCAAAATATGTCCCTATAAGAGATAGTCTAAACACCAAAACATGTTTATTAAAATTAAATAGTTACAAATAAACATATACAAAAAAAATAAAATTATTCCATCCTTGCTGGTTGAGGTTGACTTCCATCCCCATTGTGATCACTGCTTTATTTTAAAACTATTTATTAATTTCCCTGTATTCATGTTTTTCTTGAATGAAGTTATTTGTTGCTGAGATAGTCAACACAAGTTACTAAGGGCTTCTAATGCACATCTAATACAAGAACTTGTATGGCTAAGGAGAATCGTAGCTTTCTAAAGTACAGGGGGGATATAGTTTAATATAGTAAACTATGATTGCTATAAAAATAATAAGCAGGATGAAGGGAGACAAGTGGAAGGGAATTTAATTATGAGGCTTTATATGTGCCTTTAATTAAAAATGTTGACCGTTGAGAAACGATCAATATGTGGTTTGTTTTACCATGCTCATCACTTATTAGTGCAGTGAACATAAATGTTTGCCATCAGTCAATATAGCTTCTGGATTAATTTGCCCCATCAAAGAGGTCTCGAATTGTCTGCATCGCCTTGTTAGTAGTTTGTAGAACTTTACAATGTTGGATAAGCATAGGTACATTTTGTTTGTGTTATGCATATACTGTACAATTTATTTGTCGTCAGTGTGATTGTGACAGATCACCTTTCACCCCGACTGGACACCTCCGGAAACAGATGCTTCCTAGCTGACGCTGAGGACCGTAAGCACTGCACCGGGCACCACAAGCACCGCAGACTCCACAACCACCGTAGCTTAGCTGGGATCTCGCTGTCTTCCTCCCACCCTGGACCATCCTCTGATATCCAGGACCGTATGGAAAAGACCTCTCCTACTCCCAGAGAGCGTAGCAGGAACAGCTCTTATAAGAGCTAGTGATTATAAATCCTGGGGAGTATAGTGATATAGCAATCCCCAGGATAGATACAGCCGTTTCCCCCACACATGAGATGAGACTCTATGTTGAGGGTAAGCATAAACAGAATTTTAATGGAGGCACACCGGCCTTTTATGCAAGTTTCCCAACAAGGATGACACCCAGGTGGACCTTGTTGGGCACAGGGACACAAAGTGAATAAACCAAGAAAAACAGTCATACAGTGAGACACTCCCATACACAAACAATAGAATCCCTCCTCTGTGCTTGGGAGATAATTGAATCAGGAACTGTACTAATCTAACCCAATTATTTCCAAGCACAGAAAAAATAAAATTTTATGAAACCCCAAAAAGTACCTTAAAAACACATAAACCCCATATTTACATCCCGTGATGGCCCCGATCTGGGTGAACAACATATCCAAAAATCACCCAGATCGGTTCAGGGGTTCATGAATTTCCTGGAAGTCATAGTCCTATGACCAAAACAGTTCTAAACAGTTCTAATCAGTGCTAACAGTCGGTCAAGTTCGGTTGGGGTTAGATGGAAAAAAGGATGCTTCACTATTACAATACCCAATCAATAAAAATTACAACATTGGAGAGTCACATCACTTGTTAGCAAAAGCTATTTATACAATATGCTCCATTCATTATAACACTATAGGGTCAGGAATACCAATGTGTTGAAAACAAATGTAGGGTACCTGTTAGTGTTTTATTGATGTTTTATACTATATTATTTGTTTTATTATTTTGATTTGAAATAAAACTAGGTTTTTTTTGTTTTTTTTTTATTGAATTTGGACCTTCCTGTTATTATCTATGAAGATTTTACTTGGCGGATTCATACTTCGAATTTCCTTGGTGGGGAAGATACCACCTAAACTCCCTTTGTGAATATACCTCCTTTTATCATTTTATTATTTTTTACCAATACAGAGAGCACTATCTTCTGTTTTTATTTTAATTTTATACACTGGTGAACTGTTACTAATATAAAACATTATACTGAAAGGGAATACTCCTATCAACGCTGACCACCACACTCTGTTGACTGGCCTAAGGATGTCCTTCAACATAAAACCAAGACCGGATCAGGATTAGCATATCCACAGACTGGGATTGTGCTATCCAAGTGCATACATCTAGAGCTGATTGCAACTCCCAAAGATTGTATGTGCATTTCCTTTCTTTTATTTATAATCACCAGCAACAAAAATACTTCGCCATATTCTGTTTTATTTGTCCTCTTATTTTTCATATAGCTCTATTTCTGTTTGAATTAAAGGCACTATTGAAGGTGCTGCTTCCCTCCATTTCCTTTCTATATCTACCCACAGCCAGAATGAAAAGACTCTGGTTTGAGAAGTTCAGACAAAAAACACTGTACAAGTGTTAGAAATCCCATCCTTTTAACAACTTGTATAGAGGTGCCTATTGACAGGTGATTACTGTCACCACTGGCATATCCGATATCCGGTCTTGTCTGCCACTTATATGGCCCATTTACACTAAACCATTTTATGGAGGTCTTTTCTTTGTTTGTCTTATTCTCCACATCTCATGTGGGCATCTTCCTTGATCCATGTTGGGGAGACCCTTCTTTAGTCCCCACTGACCTGCAGGAAGGATCCCACAGAAGAAGGCAACAGCTGAATCATTGAGGATTTTTATGGTCTCCAACTCTAGGTCAGTACATGTGACAGTATATTTACTAGGTAATTGGTTTACACTTTATTGATTTTAACGTATGATGTGTACATCTGTTGGTTATGCACTTTACAATATGCACTTCATACTCTATATTAACTATTTGGTATATGTCATGTATTTAATAAAATCTTTTTTTCGGCACAAATTGGTGTGCTACGGGTTATTTATAGTTTTCATGTATGGTCTTGATGTGGTCACAAAACGTTTATTTCCATCTTTAGCACCCTGTCTTCTTAGTACATGTAACACACAACTATTGGTGAGTGTGCACTATATATTTTGTATGTATATAACTTACCCACTTGAATCCCAGGATTGCCATAGTGTCTTGGATAATATGATCCTTGTAATTGTATCTGCAATTCTCCTATAAAATCTACAAATCTATTATAAGAGTTCTGGATTTGCCTCTTTTGACGTTAAGGATATTTAGAAAGCTACATCAAGCCTGGAAACTAGTCCCTGCATCAACATATCAGACATGCTCTTTTGTATCCATCATGGTAAATATCTTACCCCACCAAGAGAAAATTTCACATTTTAGCCTTATTGTTGAGAGGGAAAGGGAGTAAATAATTATTAGTATGAGAATTGCTGTAGACAGTGAATTCATTTTAATATACTTATATTGGGCTTCTTTGGTATTAAACATTCTTTCGTTTGCCACGTCGATTGTTTGGATTTAGCCTCTGCCAAAAAAAGAAACCTCACATTACAAATTACACAAGACAAGACACTTATTAATTAGATAATTTTCTTAGAGACAATATAGGCAATTAAAAAATTATCTAAATGAAGTAGTTTTGGTGCAGTGCCCTATCATTTTAGTTGTGCAATATAAACCCTTTAGTAGATATAGAAATGTTTCCATTGTGGTGGCTGTCTTCTAGATAACCACTAGAGGCCCTTTCGCTGTCACATGTCACCTCCTCTAAATGCTTCTCGATTGGAGGAGTGCTGTGCTCATAGTGCATGCACTTTTCAGACCCAATGCTTCTCTGTATTGGATGAGAAGATGAGGAAGCGACGTATGCGGGATGACATTGCTGTAAGAAGAGTGTGTGGCTGCACTGAGTGACATGGAAAAAAATTATTTACTTTATGGGGACCCTGAATCTAAACAGGTAGGAGAACTCAATAGTGTTATAAATCCATGTTTGTATTCCTAACAGAATAGTGATCCTTTATCATAGGCTAGTACAGTCAAACCAATCTTCTGTGCAATGAACTTCCCATTGTACATAGGAGCGTGGATGTTCTAGTAACAAACAATCCCTATTCTCGTCTGGTTCAGAAAGAGGGACACTTCAGACCGACTCCAATAATCAACACAATACAGACAATTTGTTTATCCCATGATGTTGGAATAATTAGGCAATTCACATATAGATATAGCCCTCTGAAACTTCCATTCTAGACAGACTAACACATGAACCTCCTTTCTCAAGCCTGACCTTCATTTTCAAGATAATTCTGGTAAAGAAAAAAAAAAAAAAACACTGTGTAAAAGCTGCCTCTTCCTCTCTACACTCACTTCTTTCTCTTTCCGCCACACATTTAAATAAAAAGCCTTTCATCTAAAGAATGTGTTATACTTTTTTACACAGTTTTTTAACGCTAATTCTTTTTTTATTGGAAGCAAGGAGATTTTTCTTTTCTTGTTTCCATTTTTTTTTGTACTATACCAGACATCCTTACTGATTTCTTTTGCTTTCTGATTTTTATTTATGTGAAGCATAAAACGTGGAAGCTGGTGCACAACCGAAAGATGGGCTTACTTGTTTTCTTTTGTACTACAATCCCTTGCATTCCTTTTGTCCTTAGTATGGGTACTTGTTTGACTGGCATGGCTTATTGGACTATAACAAGCGTAACTCTGCCTCTTTTGTACTGGGACAATTCTCCCACAAATCCTGAACAGTGGGCATTCTTCCTTGCACACTATTGGGTGTACACTAGGAATGAAAGAATTGCTGAGGCCTGCTAGTTAATCCCCTCCCCAATCTCTTTGTTTTGTTTTTTGTTTTTTTATATTTCCTCTGCCACCCCCTTCTCCAACACCTCCTCACTTTGCTTGGCCGGAAACATTTAATTGTCCCCTTTCACAGAGAGAGAAAAAATTATTAATTGAAAGTTGCCCCAAGCTTACCTTTTAACTTTGCTCTCTGAGCAAATATTATATGAGGAACACGCATGCATGAGACCCTTTGTGAGAGGTGATGTTACATTAGCAAAGACTAATGTAACATTTAAGATAGTCCTTATCCTTTAGGTTTCCAGATGGTATAATGATGTACATAATATGGGCTGAAAAAAACAGCAGGGAGAAGAATGTTTGCCTTCTTGCTATGAAATGTGTAAAGAACTTGTATAGAATATACTTTGTGCTTCAATTTAACATAGATCAAGAAGGGGAAATGTATATCCACATTTTATATATACGTGTGTGATTGTCTATATATATATATATATATATATATATATATATATATATACACACACACACACATACATATGATGTAAAAACAATATATAAATACTTAATATGGATATTCAGGGGTCTGAAGTTGAAGTATGTAGCAATATCTCTGGCGCGAATTAATAAAGGGACTTAAATATTGCATTTTTTTGTTAATATGTATGGATGGATATATATAGTGTGATATACATGTACGTCTTTACTTGAGTCAATAAAAGTATTTTAAAAAATAAAAAAATCATCATAAATTTGTTCAACTAATTAAGTGCTGAGAGAATGAGTTTGTAAAAATTTAAAAATAAAAATAATAAAAAATACAAATTTCTATAGCTAGGTTTATAATATATATTGCTTTGTCAAGGCCGCTATACTTTTTCTGTCTCACCAGTTTGATGTTTTGATTTGGATGAAAAGGGGGAGGGATCAAGTGATAAAGGAGGGGGTGTGGGACAACGGAAAAAGGGGTAGAAATAACACCTCTAATCCAGCGTCTGGTAAATAGGCTGATGGTTTTTAGAATGAGTTTCCTTTCTATTAGTCAGAATATTATGCTAAGCCTTAAGCATTAGTTTTTTTATGTTGCCATAGCAGCCCCTTTCCTGCAGGGTTGTGACCTGTAATGATTACAGTACAAAGCTTATAGGGTCTTGAAACCCCCTTTGAAGATGAAAAGTCTTTGATGGTTTATATTTATGCAAATCTCTTAGATATGATTTACCCAACTGAGATTGAATAGAGAGATGATTAAAAATTCCCCGTTCCTTTGATATCCATCAGTGACAGAATATTTCTTAAAAAATGAATTGGACAAACCTGTCCTTTTTGCCTGTGTTTTCAGAAATAGTGTTATCTTACCTGTGAGTCATTTTTTTTTCTTATCTTCCAGAAAATTGTCCTGTCAAGATGCACATAGTAGACGTGAAATCTATATATTTTTTTTTCTCAATGAAAACGGCAAAATCTGTGCAAGAGCTTTAGTATGTTTCCAGATGACAGAATTTGGAATTTAGCCTGCCCCCCTGGCAGCCCATTGCTTGCTGTGCTCTAGTCTTACAAAAAAATAGAACTCTATGTTCATCAAAGAAATTAACTTCCTTCCTAAAGCCTTCCTAGGTAAGGCAAAACTATGAATTAAAGTCAGGGAAACAAAGAGTGAGTGTGCAGCCTTTATAAAGTAGAACATTCTCACTCTAATCCAGTAATAGATCATTTACTCCCTGATTTAGCAATGGAATATTCTCCTCCTAATTTACGTATAGAAGTTGAAGACCGAATGGATCCAGGTTATTTTTTTTTTTCTTCAGATCAATTAACTTACATTTTACCAAATCAACAAGAAGTGATTGAATATAAAAAATATGAAAACATGAATGTAGATCCAGGTGTAGATTTGCAATACCAAATGATCTATTCTAGATTTGTAAATATACAATAAATGTGCCATTGTATCTCCCATGGGCTATGAAGATAAATGAAGTTTACACTGTGAGGTTCAGTAAACAGTGATTTAAAAATAATTTGATAAATTATTGATCTCAAATCTAAATTGAAAAATACCTCCAAAATAAAATTATATTTACATCTCATTATATCTCACTGTTTAGTGAATAAGTCCTTGTGAGGCTTAATAGTTTATAATAGTTAGATAGCTGAAAAGAGACTTGCGTCCATCAAGTTCAGCCTTCCTCACACCTGTTTTTTGCTGTTGATCCAAAAGGCAAAAAAAAAAAAAAAAAAAAAAAAAAAAACCCAGTTTGAAGCACAATTTTGCAACAAGCTAGGACAAAAAATTCCTTCTTGACCCCAGAATGGCAGTCAGATTTATCCTTGAATCAAGCAGTTATTACCCTACATTGAAAGATTATATCCTTGAATATTCTGTCTTTGCAAGTATGCATCTAGTAGCTGTTTGAACATCTGTATGGACTCTGATAAAACCACTTCTTCAGGCAGAGAATTCCACATCCTGATTGTTCTTACAGTAAAAAAACATTTCCTTTGCCTTAGACGAAATCTTCTTTCTTCCAGTCTAAACGCATGGCCTCGTGTCCTATGTAAAGTCCGGTTTGTGAAAAGATTTCCACACAATGGTTTGTATTGGCCCCGAATATATTTGTATAATGTTATCATATCCCCTCTCAGGCGACGTTTTTCGAAACTAAATAGGTTTAAATTTGTTAACCTTTCTTCATAGCTGATATGTTCCATTCCTTTTATTAATTTTGTAGCCCGCCTCTGCACTTTTTCTAGTGCCATGATATCCTTCTTTAGAACAGGTGCCCAAAATTGCACAGCATATTCAATATGTGGTCTTACCAGTGATTTATAGAGAGGCAAAATGATATTCTCGTCCCGAGAATGAATGCCCTTTTTCATGCATGACAATACCTTACTGGCCTTGGCCACTGCTGATTGACATAAATGAAGTTTACACTGTGAGGTTCAGTAAACAGTGATTTAAAAATAATTTGATAAATTATTGATCTCAAATCTAAATTGAAAAATACCTCCAAAATAAAATTATATTTACATCTCATTATATCTCACTGTTTAGTGAATAAGTCCTTGTGAGGCTTAATAGTTTATAATGCCATTAACAAATGTATATTATTTTATTATAACAACTTTTCTTTTGGGAGTTTTTGTGCTCTATTTTTTGTTCATAAAATATTTCTTTCTAATTTTAGTTTGCAGACAGATTTTCACACTACATGAAGGGCAGAGATCTGGCACAGCCAATATACATAATAACCTTTGTTGAAACTGCTACAGGATTGCTCAACTTTAAGGTAAATTTTGTAAATACATGGAAATAATTGCATGTCTGACGCTTTCGTTATTCTTTTGGATCTGCAGTTGCCTCATAATTTACTCTATTACATTTCTAAAATAATGTTTTGTTTGAAGCCTACCAAGCCAATAGTAGGGGCCTTGCGTATAAATCAATTCTGGGGCAAAGCGCTAAAACCTTAGCAGTCACCATGGAAACCAATGGAATGATAGCGTTGATTGCTCCACATTTAGCACTTTGCTCCATGATTACTGTTTATACATAACCCTTAAGTGTTTATAGATAGGGAAGTTTTATTTTGATAACACGTGCTTTATGCTTTCTTTTTAGTATATGCCCTTACAAACATTAATAATGTTTGACAGTGGTCCTCCTCATTCCCCTTTTTTTGTAAAGCCTAAATCATTTGTTATCAGTTACCTTATTGCTTAATTTACCTGCTGAATAGCACTGTGGGACATGATGGTGCTATTTAATTAATTATTAGTAACAATTAATAAAAATTTCTTAGTTTAGTCTTCAGGGTCACCATCACCAGTAACTATGAACTCATTTTTTAACAAAAACGTAATGGAGGTTTTGTACATTTGTGTTTCTTCATCTTTTTAGGGCTGTTTTCATATTTGGTTTATACCAATCTAAAAGCATTCTAGTTCAGTTTGAATTTTATTAAGGTCTGTTTTCTTTTTTCTTTTTGTATTTATTTGTGTCCATAACTTTTCATTAAATATTTATATGGAAAGTTTGTTTCTGGGCTTATTAGAACTGGTTTCTATTTACCTCTTTGCAAATCTTGCAGAATTCAGAAAGACTGAAAAATAACCTTAAAAAATAAGAACTGGGGAGACATACATGTTCTTCTGAAAAGCTTTATTCACTGGACTTTTTTTTTTTGCAATGCTACAAAGGGGTAAACCTTTTAGACGTTAGGCTCCCATGAGGAGGGCCATCATTACCTCTCATTTTGTGCAAAGTTCCCTGTATGACCACTCGTTTGGAACCAGTTTACGTGAAATTGCTCCACATAACTCATTTTAGATTCTGTAAATAATATTTGTACCTTCTTTATACTTTCAAAATAAAAATGTTAGATTCTGAAATTTAATTTATTTATTTAAAAAAAAAAAATTATAATTACATTTTATTGGATTTTCACTTGAGGAATGATATTTCTCACCAAGAAACAAACTTTTTTTTTTTTTTTTTAAATGAAAATGTTAAAAAGAGGACCATAAAGTAACCAACGGGAAAACATACCATACAGCCTTTTCCAAAATGTGTGTCACTGCATTGAAACTCGGCTTACCAGGGGACCATTATATTTCCTAATGTTTTTCACATGCTGAAATATGTGTAGGAAGGAGTTTTATCATAATACATTATAAATTAGTGTAATTGAATTGTGGGTGTATCTAGCGTAGGAATGGATAAAACCTCAATATCAACTTTATGTAAAAGTAGTTGTGGCAAACCTAGCCACTTAAGACTATTCTTTTATATATAATGGTTGTCCTGGAAAATCCTCTGTTGTTTTATGTTGTTCACTTAAAGAGGTGATAGAGGGCATTCGTATGCCAGTGGCGCGAAAGCTGCTAGCATTCCTATGGTAGTTTCATGAACAGTGACTTTCAACACTGTTCATGAAACGAACAAAGTACCGAATGGGAGACCACACACAGGAGGTTGTGTGGCTCCCATTAACAGATTGCAACAATAGATCGTTCCTTGGTTAATTGGTTCGCAGGGTGGCCACCGTTCGGATACCGACCACGCGGCGGCGGCCATCTTGGATTCACTTTTAGCCCAGCGGTGTTTGGTCATCAAGTGCCTGGAACTAAAATCGGTTACTCGACGGCACGAACACCGCTGGACTTCCAGACCGTTCGGTCTTTCGATACTTTCCTTCAAACTGTGCATTCGTGTATTTTCTTATGAGTTCATATTAAAGTGTGTTTCGTGTGGCATTCGGCTAATTGTGCTGGGATCTGAGCGGTAGTTTCCCGAAGTATGCGCTCATATCCCAGCTATCTATCCAGGTGTCATTCGGTTAAAGTGCATGAATAACGTGCAAGTTATATATTTTTAAGTAAAAAGACCGGTTCTGCTGTACAGAGGGATAATCCACTCTTATGGGAGTATCCCTCTCGTACAGCAGTGCATGGTGGGAAAATGGTCCTTTTTGTTCGGTTCCCCATGTAGTCCCCCACTATACAACCCCTGTAAAGTGATTAAGGAAACCCCTTGCATGGGGAACCACATAAATACTGTGACCTGTGAATAAAACCTCAGTTAACTCCCAGAACTGTGTTTCGTCCGGTTACTGGGGGATTTGGGATATTGCCTTCATTCAGCGCTTTTCTTGGATTACTTTATTCTACCAGCGGAGATATTGGGATTTAATATTGCAGCTCCGCTACAGTAGTATTGTATAATGAGGATGGAATCAAGCTTTGGGCATGGTCAGTATTGGAGCATTATTGAGTATGAGGTAATTTTTAATATAAGTTGGTTGATTAGTTAATGGGTTGTTTTGAAGGGTTTATGGTGTTTGGAGTCAGTATGAACAACATTTTGACATGAAACTCTGCACACACAGAGATATTTTATATTGCTGCCGGAGGTATAATTCTACTTCTGAATGTTTGATGTGAAAAAAATTTGAGGAAAAGTACAAATGCAACATAACAGTGTCTTTCACAATATCACCAAATAAAGTGCTTAAGTGGAGAAAGTGCATAAATCCAATGACACTTTCACCCCTTTTAAAAGATAAAGTTCTTAAGTGAACTAAAGTGCATATGTAGACACTCAACTTCCATTCTAGCAATGGAGTTGCCTGCAGAGCTCCATTAGTGGACGACAGGTAACCCGACCGGTTACCTCTGCTATTATCTTTCTTCAGCTGCTCAGGAACCACTTAAGTATATACAGAGACCCCTTTCCCCCCTGTACGGGTAAACCTCCAAGCAGCCCAACAACGCCAGTGCCGATGGTATGATAGGGAAGCCAGGGACCGCAGCTTTCAAGGGGGACAGAAAGTTTTGATTTTTAAACCTGTCCGCAATGACAAGCTGCAGGCCACCTGGCAGGGCCCATACCAGGTGGTGGAACAGAGATGTGACACCACTTATGTGATTAGTCTCTGCTCGTAGGGAAGAGACGCATGCTCCGCGTGAATATGCTCAAACCCTACCATGAGAGGATAGAGTAGGTGGCCCCTATATGCGCACCAGCCTCTGAAGATCAGGAGAATCTTCCACTACCCGACTTATTAGAGCAAGAAGATCATGCAGAGAACTCCACAGGTGTTCAGCTGGGGGAGCGGCTAAGTCCTCAGGAGCGTGGGCAGGTACTGGAGTTAATTGCGGCTAAGGGAGCCTTTTTCTCCAATTTACCAGGGTACACTCCGCTGGCCACTCACCGGGTAGAGACCCCAGGACAGCTACCGATGCGCCAGACCCCACATCGTATCCCTGAAGCAGTCAGGGAACATATGCGAAAGGAGATGTTGCAGCTAGTAACTGGATGACAGACAGCTCTGGGGTTAGAACACTGACTGCACTCTGTTTATTTCGTCACACAAGGTTTTACATGCACAGACCTATCCATGGGGTCTCCAACACAAAACAGGGGTTTCCATCCCAAGAAGATGGGGGATGGAAGAGGGACAAAGCAGCCAGTTCAAACTGGGATGGCAGTGTCCCTGTGGCAACACCCGCGCCAAACAAATCAGGCCATCCATCACATATCTTCCCCCACAGAAATAGACAGCGGGCCCATGGGGATATGGCACTCAGTGATGGCATTCCGTCACACTCCTCAAATCTTCAATCAATGTAAGTGCAATATATAGGGTTTATCCAGCTAGGGAAGACCAGAACAGCACAGCATAGTGTAAAACCAGAGGCGGCTCTCTAATTAGGCGGTTTAGGCGGCCGCCTAAGGCCTCGCGCTGGCTGGGGCCTCGCGGCCGCCTAAACCGCCTTTGGGCAGAGTGTGTCAGGTCCTCGGTCAGTGACCGAGGACCTGACACCAGGAGGGGGCCCGGCGGCTTGCCCGGTATGCCGCCGGGTGCGAGGCCCCTCCTGGCTGCCAGGCCGGCCACCGCAGACACTGGTCTGCAGCTCCGCAGTGCGCAGAGCTGCAGACCATGTGACTCGCGAGAATTGGCCAATCAGAGCGTTGCCGCGGGTTACCACGGCAACGCTCTGAAATCTCGCGAGAATACACGGTCTGCAGCTCTGCGGAGCTGCAGACCGGAAGTAATGGCCACCGGACCACCAGGGAGCCCACTGGACCACCAGGGAAAGGTAGGCTCTCCCTCCCCATCACCCCCCACCACCATCACCACCCCCAGCCGTACCCCCACAGCCTCACCACCCCATCACCAACCATCACCCTCAGACTCACTCACCATCACCCCCCACCACCCTCAGCCTCACCCCCACCACCCTCACCATCACCCCCCACCACCCTCAGCCTCACCACCACCCCCCACCACCCACAGCCTCATCCCCCCTACCCTCACCATCACCCCCCACCACCCTCAGCCTCACCCCCCCACCCTCAGCCTCACCCCCCACCCTCACCCCCACCACCCTCAGCCTCACTCACCATCACCCCCACCACCCTCAGCCTCACCCCCCACCCTTACCATCACCCCCACCACCCTCAGCCTCACCCACCACCCTCAGCCTCACCCCCACCACCCTCAGCCTCACCCCCCACCACCCTCAGCCTCACCCCCCACCACCCTCACCATCACCCCCCACCACCCTCACCATCACCCCCCACCAGCCTCACCATCACCCCCACCACCCTCAGCCTCACTCACCATCACCCCCCACCCTCACCCCCACCACCCTCAGCCTCACTCACCATCACCCCCACCACCCTCAGCCTCACCCCCCACCCTTACCATCACCCCCACCACCCTCAGCCTCACCCACCACCCTCAGCCTCACCCCCACCACCCTCAGCCTCACCCCCAACCACCCTCAGCCTCACCCCCCACCACCCTCACCATCACCCCCCACCACCCTCACCATCACCCCCCACCAGCCTCACCATCACCCCCACCACCCTCAGCCTCACTCACCATCACCCCCCACCCTCAGCCTCACCCCCCACCACCATCAGCCTCACCCCCCACCACCCTCAGCCTCACCCCCCACCACCCTCAGCCTCACCCCCCACCACCCTCACCATCACCACCACCACCCTCAGCCTCACCCCCCCACCCTCACCATCACCCCCCACCACCCTCAGCCTCACCCCCACCACCCTCAGCCTCACCCCCCCACCCTCTCCCTCACCCCCCACCCTCACCATCACCCCCCACCACCCTCAGCCTCACCCCCCAACCCTCACCCTCACCCCCCCACCCTCAGCCTCACCCCCCAACCCTCACCCTCACCCCCCCACCCTCACCATCACCCCCCACCACCCTCAGCCTTACCCCCCACCCTCACCCCCCATCCTCACCATCCTCCCCACCCTCAGCCTCACCCCCCACCACCCTCAGCCTCACCCCCCCAACCCTCACCCTCACCCCCCCACCCTCACCATCACCCCCCACCACCCTCAGCCTTACCCCCCGACCCTCACCCCCCCATCCTCACCATCCCCCCCACCCTCAGCCTCACCCCCCACCACCCTCAGCATCACCCTCCACCACTCTCAGCCTCACACCCCACCACCCTCAGCCTCACACCCCACCACCCTCAGCCTCAACCCCCACCACCCTCAGCCTCACCCCCCACCACCTTCACCATCACCCCCCACCACCATCACCACCCCCAGCCTCACCCTCACCCCCCACAGCCTCATCACCCCTCACCACCCTCAGCATCACCACCCCCACAACCCTCACCATCACCCCCACCACCCTCAGCCTCACCACCCCACCCTCACCATCACCCCCCACCACCCTCAGCCTCACCCCTCCTACCCTCACCATCACCCCCCACCACCCTGAGCCTCACCACCCCCACCACCCTCAGCATCACTCCCCCCGCCACCCTCAGCATCACTCCCCCCGCCACCCTCAGCATCACCCCCCCGCCACCCTCAGCATCACCCCCCCGCCACCCTCAGCATCAGCCCCCCGCCACCCTCAGCATCACCCCCCCACCACCCTCAGCATCACCACCCTCAGCATCACCCCCCACCACCATCAGCATAACCCTCAGTCACCACCCTCAGCCTCACCCCACTCACCATCACCCCCTCCTTCTCACATCACCCCCTCTCACATTACCACCTCTCACTCTCACATTACCCCCTCTCACATTACACCCTCTCACTCTCACTTTACCCCCCTCACTCTCACTTTACCCCCCTCACTCTCACTTTACCCCCCTCACTCTCACTTTACCCCCCTCACTCTCACTTTACCCCCCTCACTCTCACTTTACCCCCCTCACTCTCACATTACCCCCCTCACTCTCACATTACCCCCCTCACTCTCACATTACCCCCCCTCACTCTCACATTACCCCCCCTCACTCTCACATTACCCCCTCTCACATTACCATCACCCCCCTCCCTCTCACATTACCATCACCCCCCGCTCCCTCTCACCATCGCACCCCCGCTCCCTCTCACCATCGCACCCCCACTCCCTCTCACCATCGCAGCCCCGCTCCCTCTCACCCCCGCTCCCTCTCACCATAGCACCCCTTCTCCCTCTCACCATCACCCCCCCCCCCTATACACACAACACACTTCAAGCAGCTACCCCATACACATAGGGTCTCAGACAAAAACGCAAACATGCTCACAGAGACATACATTCAGACACACAAGGATACTCTCTGTCAGACACACTCTCAGGCACATACACAGGTAGACAGCGCATCAATGTGTATATGTGACACTTTTTTGTTAGTGGGGCCTCATGTTTGCGTTTCGCCTAAGGCCTCATAAAGTCTAGAGCCGCCTCTGTGTAAAACTATATAATAAAATAGTGGTGCACATAGCCAACACTTTAGAGCCAAATAAAGAGCCTTCAGAAAATAGTTGATGTCAATCTTCTCAAATCTTGAACTTTATTGTGGTCGGTCTCGTTCATGAAGAGAAAATATATAGTGCAACTAAATAAGATAACCATAAAAATAAAGTGCACAATGCAGATTTATTTACTTGCACAGAAGTAAACCAAATCCGGCGAAAACGTGTCACCAAAGATTCAAGTTTAATAAGGAACTTATCCTGTGAAAAGGACAAACCCCATATATTCCACTTACAGGGAGTGCAGAATTATTAGGCAAATTAGTATTTTGACCACATCATCCTCTTTATGCATGTTGTCTTACTCCAAGCTGTATAGGCTCGAAAGCCTACTACCAATTAAGCATAGTAGGTGATGTGCATCTCTGTAATGAGAAGGGGTGTGGTCTAATGACATCAACACCCTATATCAGGTGTGCATAATTATTAGGCAACTTCCTTTCCTTTGGCAAAATGGGTCAAAAGAAGGACTTGACAGGCTCAGAAAAGTCAAAAATAGTGAGATATCTTGCAGAGGGATGCAGCACTCTTAAAATTGCAAAGCTTCTGAAGCGTGATCATCGAACAATCAAGCGTTTCATTCAAAATAGTCAACAGGGTCGCAAGAAGCGTGTGGAGAAACCAAGGCGCAAAATAACTGCCCATGAACTGAGAAAAGTCAAGCGTGCAGCTGCCAAGATGCCACTTGCCACCAGATTGGCCATATTTCAGAGCTGCAACATCACTGGAGTGCCCAAAAGCACAAGGTGTGCAATACTCAGAGACATGGCCAAGGTAAGAAAGGCTGAAAGACGACCACCACTGAACAAGACACACAAGCTGAAACGTCAAGACTGGGCCAAGAAATATCTCAAGACTGATTTTTCTAAGGTTTTATGGACTGATGAAATGAGAGTGAGTCTTGATGGGCCAGATGGATGGGCCCGTGGCTGGATTGGTAAAGGGCAGAGAGCTCCAGTCCGACTCAGACGCCAGCAAGGTGGAGGTGGAGTACTGGTTTGGGCTGGTATCATCAAAGATGAGCTTGTGGGTCCTTTTCGGGTTGAGGATGGAGTCAAGCTCAACTCCCAGTCCTACCGCCAGTTTCTGGAAGACACCTTCTTCAAGCAGTGGTACAGGAAGAAGTCTGCATCCTTCAAGAAAAACATGATTTTCATGCAGGACAATGCTCCATCACACGCGTCCATCTACTCCACAGCGTGGCTGGCAAGAAAGGGTATAAAAGAAGAAAATCTAATGACATGGCCTCCTTGTTCACCTGATCTGAACCCCATTGAGAACCTTTGGTCCATCATCAAATGTGAGATTTACAAGGAGGGAAAACAGTACACCTCTCTGAACAGTGTCTGGGAGGCTGTGGTTGCTGCTGCACGCAATGTTGATGGTGAACAGATCAAAACACTGACAGAATCTATGGATGGCAGGCTTTTGAGTGTCCTTGCAAAGAAAGGTGGCTATATTGGTCACTGATTTGTTTTTGTTATGTTTTTGAATGTCAGAAATGTATATTTGTGAATGTTGAGATATTATATTGGTTTCACTGGTAAAAATAAATAATTGAAATGGGTATATATTTGTTTTTTGTTAAGTTGCCTATTAATTATGCACAGTAATAGTCACCTGCACACACAGATATCCCCCTAAAATAGCTATAACTAAAAACAAACTAAAAACTACTTCCAAAAATATTCAGCTTTGATATTAATGAGTTTTTTGGGTTCATTGAGAACATGGTTGTTGTTCAATAATAAAATTAATCCTCAAAAATACAACTTGCCTAATAATTCTGCACTCCCTGTATAATTCTACCTCTGACAGCATTATTAGTAGAACAAGAGTTTTTGGCTTGCAAATGTAAATTTAAAAACACAGAGGATCATTCACTAGCTATGCGCTATGACCTGCAGGGTGGACATTCAGCTTCTGAAACTTTGCAACCAACTCAGAGGATGCTCCATGGCAAACATTTGCAAAACAGTTTATTCCATTACCATTAAAGCGTGTCAGGGTATGCCTGTCATCATAACCACTACAGCGGGCTGTATTTGTTAGAGTAGAAACATAGAATGTGACAGTAGATAAGAACCATTCTGCCAATCTACTCTGCCCATCTTTCTAAATACTTTAATTAGTCCCTGGCCTTATCTTATCGCTAGGATAGCCTTATGTCTATTCCACGCATGCTTAAACCCCCTCAATGTGTTAAACTCTACCACTTCAGCTGGAAGGCTATTCCATGCATCCACTACCCTCTCAGTAAAGTAATACTTCCTGATATTATTTTTTTATTTTTTATAATTCTTTATTTTTTTTGTGCTGGTATTACAGTGAGGGAAAAAAGTATTTGATCCCCTGCTGAGTTTTAACGTTTGTCCACTGACAAATAAATAATCAGTCTATAATTTTAATCGGAAGTGTATTTTAGCAGTGAGAGACAGAAAAAAAACAAAAAAAAAACGCATGTCAAAAAAGTTATAAATTGATTTGCATGTCAATGAGTGAAATTAGTATTTGATCCCCTATCATTCAGCAAGATTTCTGGCTCCCAGGTGTCTTTTACAGGTAACAAGCAGAGAATAGGAGCACTCCTAATCTCAGTTTGTTACCTGTATGAAAACACCTGTCCACAGAAGCAATCACTCAATCAATCAGATTACAGTTTCAATGATCATGAGAACAGTGAGTAATTTGCCCAGAACTACACGGGAGGATCTTGTTAATGATCTCAAGGCAGCCGGGACCATAGTCACCAAGAAAACAATTGGTAAAACACTACGCTCTGAAGTACTGAAATCTTGCAGTGCCCGTAAGGTCCCACTGCTCAAGAAACCACGTGTACAGGCATGTCTGAAGTTTGCCAATGAACATCTGAATGTTTCAGAGGAGAACTGGGTGAAAGTGTTGTGGTCAGGTGAGACCAAAACCGAGCTCTTTGGCATTAACTCAACTTGCCGTGTTTGGAGGAGTAGGAATGTTGCCTATGACCCCAAGAGCACCATCCCCACCGTCAAACATGGAGGTGGAAACATTATGCTTTTGGGGTGTTTTTCTGCTAAAGTAACATGTCAACTGCATCGCATCAAAGGGACGATGGAGGGGGCCATGTACCGTCAAATCTTGGGTGAGAACCTCCTTCCCTCAGCCAGACCATTGAAAATGGGTCGTGAATGGGTATTCCAGCATGACAATGACCCAAAACACACAGCCACGGAAACAAACGAGTGGCTTAAAAAGAAGCACATTAAGGTCCTGGAGTGGCCTAGCCAGTCTCCAGACCCTAATCCCATAGAAAATCTGTGGACAGAGCTGAAGGGTCGAGTTGCCAAACGTCCGCCTCAAAACCTTAATGACTTGGAGAAGATCTGCAAAGAGGAGTGGGACAAAATCCCTCCTGAGATGTATGAAAACCTAGTGGCCAACTACAAGAAACGTCTGATCTCTGTGATTGCCAACAAGGGTTTTGCCACCAAGTACTAAGTAGACGGTGTCAAATACTTATTTCATGCATTGACATGCAAATCAATTTATAACTTTTTGACATGCGTTTTCTGGACAACAATTTGTTCTGTATCTCACTGTTAAAATACACCTATCATTAAAATTATAGACTGAGCATTTCTTTCAGTGGGCAAACGTTCAAAATCAGCAGGGGAGCAAATACTTTTTTCTTCCCTGTATTAAGCAGAGTATAGAACATGTACATCACAGAGACTGAACAGGCATTTGTAGTGGGCAAGAGTATCGGTATATCTTGTATGCAGCACTTTTTTTTTTAAAGAAAAAACAACAGTTGAGCATTAGATATTCTAGACTTCAAGAGTTAACATGTTGGGAACAGCATGGGGGCATGTAAGGGTCGGGATGGGCATTATTCATGTATTAAATAAAATGGGACAAGATTTAGAGATTTTGGAATAGATTATTTCTCAGAATCGTAAAGGCTCTAGGATCGTGATGAGGTGTCAGATTAAGAGATTTTGGAATAGATTATTTCTCAGAATCGTAAAGGCTCTAGGATCGTGATGAGGTGTCAGCCAACCAATGGAGTCAATTCTCTGCAGATTTTTCAGTGGTTTGTGAGCTTGAGATGACTTTGCTATGACATATGTCAATAAAATAAAAGCATGCAAAACAGGTAACCTGGCTCAAAAACAGAAAGAAAACACTGAAAACCCAGTAGCGTTGTCAAAAGTAGTAATAGGACTAGGTGTAGTCAGGTGGTCGATGGAGCAATCGCTCTGGCTCTTGGTACAAAGGGTTCTATGGTGGTAGGGTCCCAAGTGTGAGGTGTACGAGACTTGTTGTTGGGTGGTGCCTGTATGCTCAATGCCTTCAGGGGTGCTGCTGCCTGTGCTCCTGAGCAAATTCTGTGCTCTATACCGTTGTGGGGTACTATCAGTGTTCTCGGTGCCCCATCTGTAGCCCATATCCGCTGAACGCAATTGGTATGTAATGTGTACATAGGGAATTTTAGGAATCCTGCTGTATTACCTAAAATTAAGAACAAGACATAGTGGAAATATTGTTTGTAATCAGTGTATAAAACAATTTTACTATTGCACTCACAAATTGCAGATGAAATAAGCTCCCTTGATATCAGACAGGGGGCTAGCCACCACACCGCTTGGAGGAGGTTCCGGAGTTTTTTCACACACAAAAACAGCACAAGTATCATAAAAAGGTGGTCCTACACGCTTCGTCCTCATACAAGAACTTCCTCAGGGACCTGTATAATAATAATAATAATTATTTTATTATTTATATAGTGCCATCACATTCCGTATCGCTGTACAATGGGTTACGATTACTAGAGCATACTAATACCATAAAAAAACAACTAAAGACACACTCTATCTAGTGCATTGTAACAGTTGCCCCCATTTCCACTTAAAAGGTTTAAAATGTATGGGCAGTGAAAGAATCTTACCACACTGGGAAGGGGATAATAGAGAAAAGCAACTAGCACCATGAGAAACTTTTTGGATACATAGGATGCAGACATTAATTCCTTATGTATTAAATGTCGATATAGACCTAGTGTTTTCTAAAATAAGATTATGTATATAGACGTTTGAGATATTGGGCTGTACAAATGCTTTGTATGTTTTCCATCATAGATTAATTTTTATATTTTTATATTTTTTTTCAATATATATATATATATATATATATATATATATCTTGCCCAATATGCATATATATTTTTTCTCATTATATTCCCTTTTTGGCTGCAGTTTTTCTTTACTCTTATATAGTGATGTCCCGAACGGTTCGCTGGCGAATAGTTCCTGGCGAACATAGCTTGTTCGCGTTCGCCACGGATTGCGAACATATGCGCTGTTCGGTCCACCCCCTATTCGTCATCATTGAGGAAACTTTGACCCTGTACCTCACAGTCAGCAGACACATTCCAGCCAATCAGCAGCAGACCCTCCCTCCCACCTCCTGGACAGCTTCCATTTTAGATTCAGTCTGAAGCTGCATTCTTAGTGAGAGGAGGGACAGTGTGCTGCTGCTGATTTAATAGGGAATTGATAGCTAGGCTAGTGTATTCAGTGTCCACTACAGTCCTGAAAGACTCATCTGATCTCTGCTGTAAGGACAGCACCCCAAAAAGCCCTTTTTAGGGCTAGAACATCCGTCTGCTTTTTTTTCCCCTGTGTAGTCTAATTGCAGTTGCCTGCCTGCCAGCGTATGTGCAGGCTCACAGTGTATACTGTGCCCACTTGCCCAGTGCCAACACTCATATCTGGTGTCACAATAGCTTGCATTTAACAAAAAAAAACTTTTTGGACTGTAATATAATAGCAGTCAGTTTCCTTCACACGTGTGCGTTTCAGGTCCTGCCAATTAATATGGCAATTAATATGGCATACAGGTGTACTAGAGTAGCCACGGGTAAGTTCAGCTCCCAGTGCTGGAACAAGGCAAGGACACCTATTGCGGCAATGCTATGAATGGCTGGATAGCACAGTGGCAAAAGAGCAAGATACACCAAGCCAAAGTCCAGGATTCAAATCCCCTGCTGGGCACTCCTGGGGTGACCTCGTCTGGCAGACTGGATGTCGCGGCGAGAACCGTGACAGTACCCTCCCGTCAAGAACGCCCTCTGGGCGTGAACAGGCTCTTCTTGGAAATGGTACGCCTCATCTTCGGTCTCAGTATCACTAAGATAGTCTTTATAATTAAGGTATCCCTTTACGTCCTGGGATTTTATGGTACCAGTTTTGGGTACTAAAGGGGAGAGGCCAAGGTCATTCATGGACTTGGAGCAGGCGGTAAGTACCTTGATCCCAGGAGTCATTCTCTCTGTACTTTTTTCCTTAGATGCATCACCAGGTAGTTCTCCTTTGGGCAGGAAGGAAGTGGTGATGGTGCCAGTTTGTACAGGAGAGTCTTCTAGGGGTGGTGCAGACTCATCAGGATTACTGATTGTGACATTTGCCATAGTCTGAGTACCCTTTTGTGTCACAGAATGGGGACAGGGCTGGCAGTGTCCAGGCCGCTCTTGCCGGGATGACAGGGTAAGTCCATATGGCACCAGACAGAAGGGATCTTGGCTCAGGTGGACGAGTCGGGCAAAGAGATATGAAATGCCCTCTTTTCCCACAGTATTGACATAGACCATGGGCTCTCCTGCGGTCTTTTTCCTTAGGGGGGCAATCTAGTTCTGGTGAAACCAATCTCCATGGGTTCCTCCATGTCGACTGGAGTTTCATGGCTAGCTCGAGTATAAACAGGGTTACAAGGTGGGTCCCTGAAAGTGGGTTCATGCTGCAACATGATGGGATTTTTGTATTCACTAAATAATTCCTCTTCTCTAGGCAATCGGGTTCTGCTAGAACCTGAAGTAGGCTTGGAAGTTGCTTTTCTTGCTGTAAAACACTGAGAATCCATTGCGGACATAAACAACTCCCAGGAGTCCAAGACAGTACTCCTCTCCTGCAGCTTCTGGTGTGCCCACGCCTTAATCCGCCCGGAACATAGGTTAATAGCGGAGCGAACTTTGATAAAGTCGGTGGCGTAGGTTCTAGATTTCAGGGCAAATAGTAGCTCACAATCCGTCTTGAACATCGGAAAAGCAGAACGGGAACCGTCGAACCTGTCAGGCATAATGACATACGGTTCTGGGTATACATGTTCCGGGAATGGAAGTGCTGCTCCTTTAAATGCCAATGAACGTCTCTGCAAATCCATAACATTCTGGGACAGGTTGGAGACTTGTTCGGCCAGGGAGGTGAGTAATTTGTATAACTCTGCGGACTCCATTGGTCAGTTCATCTGTAATGAGTCTTACCTAATCGGGAGTCCAGCTCGCAAAGTTATACGCTCACCCTTGCAAAGTAGACACAGACCAGGGTGACCAGGTAAGATGCCACCTGGCCTGTGAGCATAGGCGTGCGCACGGGGTGTGCCGGGTGTGCCTGGGCACACCCTAATCCCCGCGGCACGCCTATGGATTAAGTCCTGCAGGAACGGAGTTCCTGCACTTTTTATGAGCAGGAACACCGTTCCTGCAGGCACTCAGCGCCCCCAAATGCCCCGAGGAATGGGGGGGCAAGAGGTGATGTCATGGGGGGGCAAGCGGTGATGGACCCCAACCCCCCCCCCCCCCCCCACGCTCGGGCGCCTGTCTTCATCTCAGCCGCGGCGAGGGAGCTGTGTGCTCTCTGCTTCCTCTCGCCGCGCGCCGTTGGCTGATGCCGGAGCCGGAATATGATGTCATATTCCGGCTCCCAGCTACAGCAGACAGCCCGCGGGGCGAGAGGGAGCAGAGAGCACACAGCTCCCTCGCCGCGGCTGAGATGAAGACAGGCGCCCGATCCTCTGGACCCCAGGGACAAGTCCACGCCAGCACTCCAGGTAGGGAGGCTGGGTGGACATTTTTTAATTAAAAAATAATAATTTGTGTGTGTATATGTGTCAGTGTATGTGTCTGTATGTGTGTGTCTGAATGTGTGTGTATATATGTATGGGTGTCTGTGAATGTATGAGTGTGTGTCAGTGTATGTGTCTGGGAATGTGTGTGTGTATGTGTATCTGTGAATGTATGAGTGTGTGTCAGTGTATGTGAATGTGTGTGTATGTTTGTCTGTGAATGTATGAGTGTGTGTGTCTGAGTATGCGTGTCAGTGTGTGTGTGTGCACATATATATATATATATATATATATATATATATATATACACACACACACACACTGGAGTGTATATTATTTTTTTTTGGGGGGGGGGATCTTGGGAGAGTTCCCACACTTTATTCCCCAGGACTTTATTCTCCCCTGTCGGCTCACACAGAACCGGTGCTGAGTGCCGGCTCTGCTCTAAGCCTCCATGGGCCGGCGGGGAGATCAAAGATCTACCTCACCGGCCCACAGCAGCATGGAGGGAGGCAGGAGAGGACCCGGGGAACTCCAGACAGCAGCTCCGCCAGGTTCCTCTCGCAATATCTTAGCGTTGCCATGGCAACGCTCAGATCTCGCGAGAGTTAACTCTAGCCCCGCAGGCTAGAGTTAACTCTCCACTGGACCACCAGGGATGGCACATGGCAGCAAGGATCCCCCCTCCCTACATAAGGTACGAAAGGAAGGGGGATATTTACTAATCTGCCCCCACCTCCACAATCCCTCCAAACATACAGAACACACACACATACAGCACCCACACACAAACAGCACCCTCACACAAACAGCACACACGCAGTACACATAGAGCACCCACACACAGCACGCTCACACACACAGTACACTAACCACACAACACCCTCACACACAGCACACTAACAGCACCCTCACAAATACACATCACACAAACAGCACCATCACACACACATCACACAAACAGCACCATCACACACACATCACACAAACAGCACCCTCACACACACAGCACACAAACAGCACCCTCACACACACAGCACACAAACAGCACCCTCACACACACAGCACACAAACAGCACCCGCACACACACAGCACACTAACAGGACCCTAACAAACACACACACCCTCACACCCAAACAGCACCCTCACAAACACACACACACACACAAACACCCTCACCCACATAGCACACTACCAGCACCCTCACACACACATCACACTAACAGCACCCTCACACACACATCACACTAACAGCACCCTCACACACACATCACACTAACAGCACCCTCACACATACACACACACACAGCAGCACCCTTACACACAGCACACTAACAACACACACACACACACACACACACAGCAGTGTGTGTGTATATATATATATATATATATATATATATTTATATACATATACACACACACATACACATGCAGCGTGTGTTTGTGCTTTAGGGTGCACACCCTAATGCAATAGGCTGTGCACGCCTATGCCTGTGAGTCTGTGCACGGGGGCTTTCCTGGAAAAGTGCTCCAAGACACTGTACAGTAGGGATTAGCAGAAGCGTAGTCAAATGAAGCCAAAATCAGGGAAGCCAGAGATCAGAGTAATCCAGGGGGAAAGCCAAGGTCAGAAGCCGGAAATAGACAGGAAACACTGGAACGCAGGTACGGAAAAACAGGAACCAAACAAGGGAACCAGAGTCAATTAACTGACACCCCTCCCAGGGTGTGACAGGCTTTTATATCCAGCCAATTAATATGGCATACAGGTGTGCTAGAGTAGCCACGGGTAAGTTCAGCTCCCAGTACTGGAACAAGGCAAGGACACCTATTGCGGCAATACTATGAATGGCTGGATAGCACAGTGGCAAAAGAGCAAGATACACGAAGCCAAAGTCCAGGATTCAAATCCCCTGCTGGGCACTCCTGGGGTGACCTCGTCTGGCAGACTGGATGTCGCGGCGAGAACCGTGACATGTACATTTAAAAAAAAAATTTTTTTGACTGTAATAGATTGAATAGCAGTTAGTTGTCTGCCAGCGTGTGTGTCAGGCTCACAGCATATACTGTGCCCACTTGCCCAGTGCCACCACTCATATCTGGTGTCACAATAGCTTGCATTTAACAAAAAAAAACTTTTTGGACTGTAATATAATAGCAGTCAGTTTCCTTCACACGTGTGCGTTTCAGGGCCTGCCAGGGCACAGTGTCACACCAGTGCAACTCATATCTGGTGTAACAGTAGTGTACATTTAAAAAAAAAAAATACAATTTTGACTGTAATAGATTGAATAGCAGTTAGTTGTCTGCAAGTGTGTGTGTCAGGCCTACAGCGTCTACTCTGCCAACTTCTGCCAGTGCACAGTGCCACTCATATCTGTTGTAACAGTAGCTTGCACGCATAGTACCAGTAATCGAAAAAAAAATGACAGGCAGAGGCAGGCCACCCCGCAGGGGCCGTCGTGGTCGTGGTGCTGTGATTCCCTTGGGCCCTAGAATAATGCCCAGTGTTCAGAGGCCACGTACCCTGAACTCGAAAAGTTCTGAGGACATAGTTGACTGGCTAACACAGGACACCCAATCTTCTACAGCTTCCGCTCGGAACCTTGACGCACCATCCTCCTCCAGCTTAGCTTCGGGCACATCTCAAGTTACCACTCGCCCGCCTGCCGCCACCACCAACACTAGCACCACAGCCGCTTCACTTGGTATGTCAGAGGAGTTATTTACACATCAGTTGGTAGAAATGAGTGATGCGCAAGCATTATTGCCAGAGGATGTAGATAACAGGGATATGTCTCAGTCAGGCAGCATTACACACATGGACGTACGGTGTGATGATGATGATGTTGTACCCGCTGCTGCTTCCTTTGCTGAGTTGTCAGATACAAGTGAAGTGGTTGATGTTGACAATGCGTCCGTGGATGTCACATGGGTGCCCGCTAGAAGAGAAGAAGAACAGGGGGAAAGTTTAGATTGGGAGACAGAGAGGAGGAGGAGGAGACAAGTTGGAAGCAGGGGGAGGTCGTCGCAAGGAGCTAGTGGCACAGTCAGACAGCATGCATCGGCACCCGGGGTCAGCCAGACAGCACGCCAATCAACGCATGCTGTTGCCACCACCAGAATGCCGTCATTGCAGAGCTCAGCAGTGTGGCATTTTTTTTGTGTGTCTGCCTCTGACAACAGCGATGCCATTTGCAACCTGTGCCAAAGGAAACTGAGTCGTGGGAGGTCCAACACCCACCTAGGTACAACTGCTTTGCGAAGGCACATGATTGCACATCACAAACGCCTATGGGATCAACACATGAGTACAAGCAGCACACAAACTCAAAGCCGCCATCCTCCTCCTGGTCCAGCATCTTCAGCCACGTCAACCACTGCTGTCCTCCTTGCCCCCTCTCAACCATCCGCCACTCCGTCTCTCGCCTTGAGCAGTTCCTGCTCATCTGCCCACAGTCAGGTGTCTGTCAAGGACATGTTTGAGCGTAAGAAGCCAATGTCACAAAGTCACCCCCTTGCCCGGCGTCTGACAGCTGGCTTGACTGAACTCTTAGCCTGCCAGCTTTTACCATACAAGGTAAAAGAAAATTTGTAGCTATTGGGACACCGCAGTGGAAGGTACCCGGCCGAAATTTCTTTGCACAAAAGGCAATCCCCAACCTGTACTCGATTGTGCAAAAGGAAGTAATGGCATGTCTGGCACACAGTGTTGGGGCAAGGGTCCATCTGACCACTGATACCTGGTCTGCAAAGCATGGTCAGGGCAGGTATATCACCTACACTGCGCATTGGGTAAACCTGCTGACGGCTGCCAAGCATGGAATGCGTGGCTCTGCAGAGGAGTTGGTGACACTGCCACGACTTGCAGGTAGGCCTGCTGCCACCTCCTCTACTCCTCCTACTCCATCCTCTTCCATAACCTCCTCGGCTGAGTCCTCTTCTGCTGCTGCGTCTTGCTCCACATCAACGGCACCCCCCCAGCTCCCCAGGTACTATTCCACATCCCGGATACGGCAGTGTCACACCGTCTTAGGGTTGACTTGCCTGAAAGCAGAGAGTCACACCGGAACAGCACTCCCGTCCGCCCTGAACGCACAGGTGGATCAGTGGCTGACTCCGCACCAACTGGAGATCGGCCAAGTGGTTTGTGACAACGGAAGAAATTTGTTGGCGGCATTGAATTTGGGCAAGTTGACACATGTGCCGTGCATGGCACATGTGTGTAATCTGATCGTACAACGCTTTGTGCTTAAGGACCCAGGCTTACAGGACGTCCTGAAGCAGGCCAGGAAGGTGTGTGGCCATTTCAGGCGTTCCTACACAGCCATGGCGCACTTTTCAGATATCCAGCGGCGAAACAACATGCCAGTGAGGCGCTTGATTTGCGACAGCCCGACACGTTGGAATTCAACACTCCTAATGTTCGACCGCCTGCTCCAACAAGAAAAAGCCGTTAATGAATATTTGTATGACCGGGGTGCTAGGACAGCCTCTGGGGAGCTGGGAATTTTTTTGCCACGTTACTGGACGCTCATGCGCAATGCCTGTAGGCTCATGCATCCTTTTAAGGAGGTGACAAACCTAGTCAGTCACACCAAAGGCACCATCAGCGACATCATACCATTTGTTTTCTTCCTGGAGCGTGCCCTGCGAAGAGTGCTGGATCAGGCTGTAGATGAGCGTGAAGAGGAAGAGTTGTGGTCACCATCACCACCAGAAACAGCCTTATCAGCATCGCTTGCTGGACCTGCGGCAACACTGGAAGAGGATTGTGAGGAAGATGAGTCAGGAGGAATGTGGCTTTGAGGAGGAGGAGGAAGACCAACCACAACAGGCATCCAAGGGTGCTCGTTGTCACCTATCTGGTACCCGTGGTGTTGTACGTGGCTGGGGGGAAGAACATATCTTCAGTGAGATCACTGAGGACGAGGAACGAGACATGAGTAGCTCGGCATCCAACCTTGTGCAAATGTGGTCTTTCATGCTGTCGTGCCTGTTGAGGGACCCTCGTATAAAAAAGTTGAAGGAGAACGACCTGTACTGGGTGTCCACGCTACTAGACCCCCGGTATAAGCAGAAAGTGCTGAAATGTTACCAAATTACCGCAAGTTGGAAAGGATGCAGCAGTTCCAAAATAAATTAAAAAGTATGCTTTACACAGCGTATAAGGGTGATGTCACAGCACAACGGGAATCTAACAGGGGAAGAGGGGAAAGTAATCCTACTCCTCCCACGACCACGCCGGCAAGGACAGGACGCTTTACAGACGTGTTGTTGATGGAGGACATGCAGAGCTTTTTAAGTCCTACGCATCGCCACAGCCCTTCGGGGTCCACCCTCAGAGAATGACTCGACCGACAGGTAGCAGACTACCTCGCCTTAACTGCAGATATCGACACTCTGAGGAGCGATGAACCCCTTTGACTACTGAGTGTGCAGGCTTGACCTGTGGCCTGAGCTATCCCAATTTGCGATAGAACTTCTGGCCTGTCCCGCTTCAAGTGTCCTGTCAGAAAGGACCTTCAGTGCACCAGGAGGTATTGTCACTGAGAAGTCGCCTAGGTCAAAAAAGTCTAGATTACCTCACCTTTATTAAGATGAATGAGGGATGGATCTCGAAGGGACTAAAAAGGCCTGATGAGGGGGACTACTTAACACACCACTCCTATCTGGTGGCACATTAGATTACACACGCAGTGCCCCAAATTTGAAGTAGGAGGACCAACTGATAGGAATAGTACTACTTAACACACCTTATAATAACGCAGAGAGAGGCAATGCAGAGAGAGGAGTCTGAAGAAGAGGAGTCAGAGGAGGAAGGTGGCTTTGAGGAGGTGGAAGACCAAACACAGCAGGCGTCCCAAGGGGCTTGTTGTCACCTTTCGGGGACCCTTGGTGTTTTACGTGGCTGGGTGGAGGAAGAGACCTTCAATGACATCAGTGAGGACAAGGAACGGGACATGGCTAGCTTGGTATCCAACCTTGTGCAAATGGGGAGTTTGCAGTTGTGCAAATGGACTGTTTGTGGTTGTTTGCGGTGCGTTAAACGGGGAGTTTGGTCTGTCACTGTGAAGCGGGCGTAACCCTTACACTACCTGATCGATACAACATCATACCTGATGTTTTAAAGCATGTTATTCCAAACAATTTAGGAATGTTAGGTGATTTATGCCCTTTATGGATTAAAACCAGACTCTGCATCAACTATGTAATTTTCCATGGGAGTTTTGCCATGGATCCCCCTCCAGCATTCCACAGTCCAGGTGTTAGTCCCCTTGAAAGAACTTTTCCATCACTATTGTGGCCAGAAAGAGTCCCTGTGGGTTTTAAAATTTGCCTGCCCATTGAAGTCTATGGCGGTTCGCCTGGTTCGCCCGTTTGCGAACATTTGCGGAAATTCGCGTTCCCCGTTCGCGAACGGAAAATGTTATGTTCGCGACATCACTACTCTTATATGATATTCGATATAGATAAACTGGATTTGAGTATTAAATATATTAAATCTAATCTAATCATATTTTAGTATAATTTACATGGTAAGAAGGAAATACCAATAGGGGGGACCTACTGTCCCCCCTGGCCCCCACCCCTGAGCGGTGGGTGGGGGCCCTAAAAATAACAATAAGGGGGGACCTACTGTCCCCCCGGCCCCCACCCCTGAGCGGTGGGTGGGGGCCCTAAAATTAACAATAAGGGGGGACCTACTGTCCCCCACCCCGGCCCCCACCCGTGAGTTTTGGGTGGGGGCCCTAAATTTAACAATAAGGGGGGCCTACTGTCCACCCCCCCGGCCCCCACCCCTGAGCAGTGGGTGGGGGCCCTAAAAATAACAATAGGGGGGACCTAATGTCCCCCCCGGCCCCCACCCCTGAGCGGTGGGTGGGGGCCCTAAAATTAACAATAAGGGGGGACCTACTGTTCCCCCTGGCCCCCACCCCTGAGCAGTGGGTGGGGGCCCTAAATACCAATAGGAGGGACCTATTGTCCTCCCCCCGGCCCCCACCCCTGAGCGGTGGGTGGGGGCCCTAAATACCAATAGGAGGGACCTATTGTCCTCCCCCCGGCCCCCACCCCTGAGCGGCGGGTGGGGGCCCTAAATACCAATAGGGGGGGACCTGCTGTCCCCCCCCCGGCCCCCACCCCTGAGCTGTGAGTGGGGGCACTAAAAATAACAATAAGGGGGGGGACCTACTGTCCCCCCGGCCCCCACCCCTGAGCGGTGGGTGGGGGCCCTAAAAATAACTAAGGGGGGACCTACTGTCCCCCCCAGCCCCCACCCCTGAGCGGTGGGTGGGGGGCCCTAAAATTAACAATAAGGGGGGGCCTACTGTCCCCCCCGGCCTCCACCCCTGAGCGGTGGGTGGGGGCCCTAAAAATAACAATAAGGGGGGGACCTAATGTCCTCCCCGGCCCCCACCCCTGAGCGGCGGGTAGGGGCCCTAAATACCAATAGGGGGGACCTGCTGTCCCCCCCCGGCCCCCACCCCTGAGCTGTGGGTGGGGGCACTAGAAATAACAATATGGGGGGACCTACTGTCCCCCCGGCCCCCACCCCTGAGCGGTGGGTGGGGGCCCTAAAATTAACAATAAGGGGGGGACCTACTGTCCCCCCCGGCCCCCGCCCCTGAGCGGTGGGTGGGGGCCCTAAAATTAACAATAAGAGGGGACCTACTGTCCCCCCCTTTCCCCCACCCCTGAGCGGTGGGTGGGGGCCCTAAAAATAACAATAAGGAGGGGACCTACTGTCCCGTCCCCCCCCGGCCCCTATCCTGAGCGGTGGGTGGGGGCCCTAAAATTAACAATAAGGGGGGCCTACTGTCCCCCCCCGACCCCAACCCTGAGCGGTGGGTGGGGCCCTAAATACAAAGGGGGGGACCCTAGTCACCCCTCCCCCCCAAAAAAGTATCCCCCTACCTATCCCCCTCACCCAAAAAATAATGAGGGGGGACCTTTAACTAAAAACCTGTAAAAAAAAAAAATTAGATAAAAACAACTTACCATTCGATGTTTTCTTTCTTCTAAAATCTTATTTTTTCAGCCCCCAAAAAGGCCAAATAAAAAACCATAATAACCGACGCAATTTTAAAAAAAAAAAAATCCATCTTCACCCATGGAGGGCTCCGCGCAGACTGAGCTCTGAAGGGCGGTGGAAGGCTTATAAAGCCTTGCCACGCCCTGCAATTAGGCTAAGAACACTCTGATTGGCTGGTTTAAGCCAATCAGAGTGCTCTTTGTCATTTTACACAGCGTGGGGTAGGTAGAGGGATATTTTTTTTGGGGGGGAGGGGTGACTAGGGTACCCCCCCTTTGTATTTAGGGCCCCCACCCACCGCTCAGGGGTGGGGGCTGGGGGGGACAGTAGGTCCCCCCTTTATTGTTAATTTTAGGGCCCCCACCCACCGCTCAGGGGTGGGGGCCGGGGGGGACAATAGGTCTCCCCTTCTTGTTAATTTTAGGGCCCCCACCCACCGCTCAGGAGTGGGGACTGGGGGGGACAGTAGGTCCCCCCTTAATTGTTAATTTTAGGGCCCCCACCCACCGCTCAGGGGTGGGGGCCGGGGGCGACAATAGGTCTCCCCTTATTGTTAATTTTAGGGCCCCCACCCACCGCTCAGGGGTGGGGGCCGGAGAGGGGGAGGACAGTAGGTCCCCCCCTCATTGTCTTTATGGCCCCCACCCACCGCCCAGGGATGGGGGCCTGAGAGGGAGAGGAAAGTAGGTCCTCCCCTCATTATCATTATGGCCCCCACCCGCTGCCCAGGGGTGGGGGCCGGAGAGGGGGAGGACAGTAGGTCCCCCCTCATTATCTTCATAGCCCCCACCCGCCGCCCAGGGGTGGGGGCTGGGGGGGAGGACAGTAGGTCCCCCCCCTCATTATCATTATGGGTACGCCTGAGGTGCTCTTCAATGTTGGATAGTTGGGAGGTGAGTACCTGGTGGGTAGATTGGAACTTTAGAAATCAGTCCTTGATATTGGAGACATCTGTGCGGAGATCCATAACTTCATTTTCTGTGGCCCGAAGCCGTTGCCTGTTGGACGTTGGTTCTAATCACGGCAAAGTCTGCTGCTCTCAGCTTCTGGATGTCTTGCAAGAGAGGCTGGATATCTTGCTTTGTTGCAAAGTTTCCCGTCAGGGAGTCAAGTGGTGGTTGTGGTAGGGAACAGTGCTGTGGAGCAGTCCTCCAAGGGCCCTAAAAATCACAATCACAATCACAGTGCTCTGTGTCATTTTACACGTCTGTGTCATTTTAGCGTGGGAAAGTTCAATTTTCCCACGCTGTGTAAAATGACACAGAGCACTGTGATTGGATGGATTTCAAGCCATCCAATCACAGTGCTCTGTGTCATTTTACACAGCGTGGGAAAGTTCTTTGGAATTTTAAACCAGCCAATCAGAGTGTTCTTAGCCTAATTGCAGGGCGTGGCAAGGCTTTATAAGCCTTCCCCCGCCCAGCAGGGCTCAGTTGTCAGGATCGGGACAGGGATCCAACACGCAGAGTACAAACAGTAGCCAGATACGTATACCGGACCTTAGAATGTCCGGACTAACGTAAGAAGTACAGTAGAGAATGGTCAAAGACAAGCCGAGGTCGAGGGTAACAGAAGACAGGTAAGCGAGAGACAAGCCGAATCAAGGGTAACAGAGATAAGCAGAGTAAGGTAAACAAGCCGGGTCAAAACCAAAAGGGATAATAGAATACACAAGCACTGAGTGACTAGAACAAGCTAGAACCACGACAGGGCAATGAGCTAATGAAAGAAGCTCTGTTAAATACCCTGTTCAGAGCAGTAACCACGCCTCCGAGGCGTCCTGATTGGTCCTGCAGCAATTGAGTGACAGGTCGTTCCGGAGGAGTGTCCTGATGACAACTTCCTGCCTAGATGCTGTAAAAGGCAGTCACTCCCTCGCGGCCGGCCTTGCATGACCGGATAGACCGTGGGGAAGGGAGCCATCAGGCCGTCTGGATGGAGGAACAGCTAAGTCTCTACCTCTTTCGGAGGTAGAGACCACAGGTACCCTGACAGTACCCCCCCTCTCAGATACGCCCACCGGGCGGAATACACCAGGGCGAGAAGGGAATCGAGAGTGAAACGCCCTGCGGAGACGGGGAGCATGCACCTCCTCCTGAGGTACCTAACTTCTCTCCTCAGGACCATAACCCTTCCAATCGACCAGATATTGCAGTTTCCCCCGGGAGATTCGAGAATCAACGATGGAATTGACCTCATACTCCTCCTGACCCTCCACCTGAACTGAGCGGGGAGGGGCGATCGTGGAGGAGAACCTGTTACATATTAATGGTTTTAGCAAGGAAACATGAAATGAATTAGGAATGCGTAAGGCATTAGGCAACGCTAAACGATACGCAACTGGGTTAATTTGAGACAGTACCCTGTAAGGTCCAATATATCGAGGAGCAAACTTCATGGACGGCACTTTTAACCGAATGTTTCTAGTACTTAACCATACTCTATCGCCTGGAACAAACACCGGTGCTGCCCCTCTACGTTTGTCAGCGTGTTTTTTAACCAGCGTAGAATTGTGCAGAAGGATTTGTCGAGTTTGATCCCACAACTCTCTTAAATTGGCAACATGAACATCCACCGACGGTATCCCTTGAGAAGAAGACTCCGAAGGAAGGATGGAAGGATGAAAGCCATAATTCAAGAAAAAAGGGCTAGAATGCGTAGAATCACAAATGAGATTGTTATGTGCAAACTCCGCCCAAGGAATCAAACCGACCCAATCGTCCTGGTGTTCTGAAACGAAACAACGTATTGTTCAACTTTTTGGTTAGTGCGTTCAGCAGCTCCATTGGACTGAGGATGATAGGCAGAGGAGAAATTCAATTTGATACCTAGTTGGGAGCAGAATGATCTCCAAAAACGGGAAACAAATTGGGAGCCTCTATCAGAGACAATTTGGGAAGGTATCCCATGCAAACGGAAAATCTCCCTGATGTCATATCTGCTCTCAGGCCCAGAAATTTTTTTAGAGAAGAAACCACAAGGGTGTAACGGTTTATCCACCCCTAACCTTTGAGACAGAACAGCCCCAACTCCTGTCTCAGAAGCATCGACCTCGAGCAAGAAAGGCAGAGTCGTATCAGGATGAACTAGAATGGGAGCTGAGGCAAAAAGTTCCTTGAGAGTCTTAAAAGCACCAAGAGCTTCCTCAGACCAGAACTTAGTATCAGCCCCTTGTTTGGTCATATTGGTAATAGGCGCAATGATAGAGGAGTAACCCTTAATGAAGCGCCTATAGTAGTTGGAAAAACCAATAAACCTTTGGATAGCCTTGAGTCCTTTGGGCAAAGGCCAGTCTAAAATAGATTGGAGTTTACCAGGATCCATTTTAAAACCTTCCCCAGAAATCACGTACCCAAGAAAGTCTACCTGAGACTGATCAAAACTGCACTTCTCCAATTTGCAGTATAGACCATGTTGCAGAAGTTTGTGTAACACCTTTCCGACCTGTCTATGGTGAGTCTCAATCTCCTTAGAGTGTATTAGTATGTCGTCCAGGTAAACAATAACACAATCATGCTGAAACTCCCTAAGTACCTCATTAATCAAATCTTGAAATACTGCAGGAGCATTGCATAGTCCAAATGGCATAACAGTGTATTCGTAATGGCCATACCGGGTATTGAATGCCGTCATCCACTCGTGACCTTGCTGGATTCTCACCAAATTGTAAGCCCCTCTGAGATCTAACTTGGTGAAGATTTTGGAGCCCTTAAGACGATCAAATAACTCGGTAATCAGTGGGATAGGATAGGCATTTCTGACAGTTATTTTATTCAAGCCTCGGTAATCCATACAAGGTCTCAGCGTGCCATCCTTCTTCTTAATGAAAAAGAACCCCGCCCCGGCCGGAGAAGAAGACCTCCTGATGAATCCCTTTTCTAAATTCTCCTGAATATACTCCTCTAGAACCGAGTTTTCCTGAACAGACAAAGGATATACATGGCCCCTCGGAGGCATAGTCCCGGGTAAAAGCTTAATTTTACAGTCAAATGACCTGTGTGGCGGCAAAGAATCGGCATTCTTCTTGTCAAACACTGCCCTTAAGTCTAGGTAAAGGTCTGGTATTTGTCTTTCTGTGGACTGAGTAGGATTCTCCTGTATGTTAATATTAGCTAATGGAGAAACCTTGCACAAACACCGATCCTGGCAGCCCTGGCCCCACGAGAGTATCTCCCCTAACTCCCAATCAATAATAGGGTTATGTTCTTTCAACCATGGGTACCCCAGAACTATGGGAACGGAAGGAGACGAAATGAGCAGAAGAGATAAATTCTCCACGTGTAGGATACCAACATTTAAATCAATGGGTATGGTCTCACGAAAGATAACAGGGTCTAGTAGTGGTCTACCATCTATGGCCTCAACGGCCAAGGGTGTCTCCCTTAGCTGGGATGGGAAATTGTTTTTACTAGCAAAGGCTTGGTCGATAAAATTCTCAGCAGCACCGGAATCTATCAAAGCCATAGCCCTTACTACTTCCCTCCCGCAAGTTAAGGAAACTGGTAGCAGAAGCCTGTGATCTTTATAATTAGGAGTAGAGGACAAAATAGAAACACCCAAGGCCTGTCCTCTAGAGAGACTTAGGTGCGAGCGTTTCCCGGGCGGTTAGAACAGTTCGAGAGTAAATGACCCTTAGCTCCACAATACATACACAAACCCTCTCTTCTCCTGTACTGTCTTTCCTCCTCAGAGATGCGGGTATACCCTATCTGCATAGGTTCAGGAAGCAAAGATACCGTGGAGTCAGGACTTGGAAAAGCGGGGGCTAACCTAAAAGAAGGTCTCCGGTTCCTCTCTCGAGTGTTCTGTCTCTCTCTTAAACGTTCATCTATACGAGAGATGAACGAAATTAAATCCTCTAAATTCTCAGGGAGTTCTCTGGTAGCAACCTCATCAAGGATTACTTCAGATAAGCCATTCAAAAATACATCCATATACGCCTGCTCATTCCACTTGACTTCTGACGCCAGAGACCTGAACTCTAGTGCATAATCCACCAGTGTTCGGTTCTCCTGTTTCAGACGCAACAGTAATCTGGCTGCATTAACCTTTCTACCTGGAGGGTCAAATGTTCTTCTAAAAGCAGCTACAAAGGCGTTATAGTTATAAACGAATGGGTTATCGTTCTCCCATAATGGGTTGGCCCATCTCTAGCTTTCTCAATAAGTAGGGTGATAATAAATCCTACCTTTGCCCTATCTGTAGGATAAGAGCGGGGTTGCAATTCAAAGTGGATACTAATTTGGTTTAAGAAACCACGACACTTCTCAGGAGCCCCACCATAGCGTACTGGGGGGGTAATGCAAGAAGAAGCACCCACTGTGGCTACCTCTAGACCTGAACCGACAGGAGAAACAGGGGTATTATGTATCTCCTCTGGTGGGTTATTGGCACGAGATTATAGAGCCTGTAGCGCAAGCGCCATCTGATCCATTCTGTGATCCATGGCTTCAAACCTAGGATCTGGAGAAGCAAGCTGACTGTTTGTACTTACAGGATCCATTGGCCCTGTCGTAATGTCAGGATCGGGACAGGGATCCAACACGCAGAGTACAAACAGTAGCCAGATACGTATACCGGACCTTAGAATGGCCGGACTAACGTAAGAAGTACAGTATAGAATGGTCAAAGACAAGCCGAGGTCGAGGGTAACAGAAGACAGGTAAGCGAGAGACAAGCCGAATCAAGGGTAACAGAGATAAGCAGAGTAAGGTAAACATGCCGGGTCCAAACCAAAAGGGATAATAGAATACACAAGCACTGAGTGACTAGAACAAGCTAGAACCACGACAGGGCAATGAGCTAATGAAAGAAGCTCTGTTAAATACCCTGTTCAGAGCAGTAACCACGCCTCCGAGGCGTCCTGATTGGTCCTGCAGCAATTGAGTGACAGGTCGTTCCGGAGGAGTGTCCTGATGACAACTTCCTGCCTAGATGCTGTAAAAGGCAGTCACTCCCTCGCGGCCGGCCTTGCATGACCGGATAGACCGTGGGGAAGGGAGCCATCAGGCCGTCTGGATGGAGGAACAGCTAAGTCTCTACCTCTTTCGGAGGTAGAGACCACAGGTACCCTGACATCAGTCTGCGCGGAGCCGTCCATGGGTGAAGATGGATTTTTTTTTTTTTGCGCTCGTTTTATTTTTAATTTTTTTTTAGTGCGTCGGTTATTATGGTTTTTTTATTTGGCCTTTTTGGGGGCTGAAAAAAGAAGATTTTAGAAGAAAGAAAACATTGAATGGTAAGTTGTTTTTATCTAATTTTTTTTTTACAGGTTTTCAGTTAACCCCTTAAGGACACATGACGTGTGTGACACGTCATGATTCCCTTTTATTCCAGAAGTTTGGTCCTTAAGGGGTTAAAGGTCCCCCCCTCATTATTTTAGGGTGAGGGGGGTAGGTAGAGGGATATTTTTTGGGGGGAGGGTTGACTAGGGTACCCCCCCTTTGTATTTAGGGCCCCCACCCACCGCTCAGGGGTGGGGGCTGGGGGGGACAGTAGGTCCCCCCTTTATTGTTAATTTTAGGGCCCCCACCCACCGCTCAGGGGTGGGGGCCGGGGGCGGCAATAGGTCTCCCCTTATTGTTAATTTTAGGGCCCCCACCCACCGCTCAGGGGTGGGGGCCAGGGGGGGGACAGTAGGTCCCCCCTTATTGTTATTTTTAGGGCCCCCACCCGCCGCACAGGGGTGGGGGCCGGAGAGGGGGAGGACAGTAGGTCCCCCCTCATTATCTTTATGGCCCCCACCCACCGCCCAGGGAGAGGACAGTAGGTCCTCCCCTCATTATCATTATGGCCCCCACCCGCTGCCCAGGGGTGGGGGCCGGAGAGGGGGAGGACAGTAGGTCCCCCCTCATTATCTTCATGGCCCCCACCCGCCGCCCAGGGGTGGGGGCTGGGGGGGGAGGACAGTAGGTCCCCCCCTCATTATCATTATGGGTACGCCTGAGGTGCTCTTCAATGTTGGATAGTTGGGAGGTGAGTACCTGGTGGGTAGATTGGAACTTTAGAAATCAGTCCTTGATATTGGAGACATCTGTGCGGAGATCCATAACTTCATTTTCTGTGGCCCGAAGCCGTTGCCTGTTGGACGTTGGTCCTAATCACGGCAAGGTCTGCTGCCCACAGCTTCTGGATGTCTTGCAAGAGAGGCTGGATATCTTGCTTTGTTGCAAAGTTTCCCGTCAGGGAGTCAAGTGGTGGTTGTGGTAGGGAACAGGTGCTGGGTGTCAGCGTCAGTGGCAGTGCTGTGGAGCAGTCCTCCAAGGAGTGATTCCCAGTTGGCAAAGGCCGATGCTTTGTAGGCCCTGTAACGGATCGCCTGGCCCCCCGACTGGGTACATCCGTTTGACAGATGTTCCTAGTGCTTTCTGAGGGCTCTAAGCACTCCACTAGACACCATAACCACCGCATACCCCACGCACCGCTACAGCTTGGTTGGGGTCTCGCCGTCTTCCACCCACTCTGGACCCAAGACCAGGATCCAGCTTCCAGTAGGTAGACCTCTCTTGTAATCCAGAGAGGAACAGCTCTTACAGGAGCTAGTGATTATTGCAATCCCCAGAGTGTAGTTCTTCAATCCCCCAAACATGAGCCAAGACTTCATGAAAGTTAGAACAAGTCTGAGGCTTTACTGGTACAGGTTTGCTTATATACAATTCCTCAGGCCAGAGGCAACCCACTGGACCTGATGGAACACAGGCACACAAAGGACACAAACCAATCAAAACAATACAACAATGTCCGACACTCCCACTTACAGCACACAATCCCTCCCTTCTGCCTGTGATACAATTAACAAAGACAATGGGTTAAGACAATTAACTCTAAACAGAAAATACAACATATCCCCACAAAACCCCCGATCTGGGTGAACAACATATCCAAAAATCACTCAGATCGGTTCAGGGGTTCAGGAATTTCCTGGAAGTCTTATTTTTACCCCACCGTGCACATGGTCCCATGCCCAAATCAGTTCCATACACTCGATGACAAAACACCACTGGACGATTTAAGATGGCCGCCGCCACATGTTTGAATCTGTTCTAGTTAAAAGGGGCAGAAACAGTACTTTTGAACATGGGTTATCACAGGGCCCATAGTCCCAGGGTAGGAGGCTGGCAAACAGGCCTCTCCAAAAACCAGTGGCGAAGTGGATTTCGTCACAGGCCCCATTCCGGCGTTTTAGTTTTTAGTTTAGAAGAAAGGCATCAATAGGCGCGGGAGACTCTGCCGGGTCAGAGGCAGTGTATGTTGGGGTGGATGGTCCTGGTAATGGGATTTGAGTGGGATTCACTCAGGGACTTCAGGAGCCGAGCGTAATGCTGTCCGTCTGATTGCTGGCCCCTGATATTATTTTTAAACCTTTGACCCTCTAATTTAATACTATGTCCTCTTGTTGTGGTAGTTTTTCTTCTTTTAAATATACTGGAGTAACTCTCCTCCTTTACTGGAGTAACTTCTTTTAAATATACTGCAGTAGCTCTCCTCCTTTACTGGTGTAACTCTTTAAAAGGGATTTACAAAAAGATAATTTTTTCGGATGTTAAGATTTTTTATTGGTATAGCTTAGTACAAATTATTAGTAAGAGTGATAGGTCTGTAAAAAATAGAGTGACCAGTCTGACACAAGCATACAGAAAAGTACTAAAACACAAAACAATATAGAGGAGGAGAGAATATCACAGGGTTCAGAAATTAATAGTACGGCACCCCAATAAAGAGTGCTAGTGGAGAGGAGCATCTGTCATAAAAGTAGACACTAAATTACAGTGGTTCCAGGGGACATTGTTTGAACCAGGAAAATGTTTCAGGTGCCAAGAGTTTGCCCGAGAAGGTGGTGATAACTTGTCAAATTTAGCAGAAGCATTTGGTAGGAGGAGTAGGAAAATGTGTCCTACCTTTACATATGACACTACTGTGCGTAAGTTTAAAGAGTGCTGGTAAAACAAATCAGATTGCATGCAGTGAAATCGCCAGTTAGGTCTACAAAAGTGGGAAATGTGGTTGTGGTCTTTCTTTACAAATGCAGTATAGTTCAATAGACACTTAAGAAAGAAAGAATAGCTGCAATATGCTTGTGTTTATAGAAAGAAGGGACTATGATGGTCTTTCATTAGGAGAGCTGAGATAGTGTAGGCTGAAAAATGAAGTAAGCTGATTATTGTGGACACATGGTACAAACGTGAAGGCTCATCTTCTTTATTTCAACTTTAGGATGTCTGTGAAGAATGCTTACGAAGAGGCCAGGATTCTCGGTTTCATCTGGATGGAGTTGTGTTTGGAGCAGAAGATTTCCGTGCAAGCATAGGTTTGAGCGAATATATTTACAAGATTTATAGAATTCATATCTATAAGAATAAACAGGTGTAAAGTGTAACCTGGGGATTGCAGGCTGCAGTCACAAGCATATGTTGCCATTTTTGGTTATAATGACACTCTAATGTGCAAAATGTATACTTTTAACCCCTTAAGACCAGAGGGCGTACAATTACGTCCTTTTTTTAAGTGGCTCTAAACGCCGCCGGGCGTAATTGTACGCCCTCCGGTTTTTTTTTACTTACCCGGTCGCCGGCGATCCCACGCCGGCGATCGCGGTTGGGGGGACTCCCAGGGAGCCCCCCGCGGCACCTCCGTCCTCTTCAGCCCACCCGGGCCATGTGAGAGTGAGGTCCTTGCGAGGACCTCACAATCACATGGCCGGTATAGTTGGCTGCAGCAATGCCAGCAGGGGGACTAACTGTAATGACAGTTAGTCCCCCTGCTGGCTGAAATAAAATAAAATAAAAAGTTAAAATAAGTGTAAAAAAAAATAATTATATACTTAGATCATATATATATATATATATATATATATATATATATATATTATATATGATCTAAGTATATATATATATATACACATACATACACACACATACACTGTCTAGGTGTATTTTAATATTAATATATATATAATTATATATATATATATATATATATATATAAATATCAAATTACACGTAGACTGATACTGATTAAATATATATATAATTATTGTTATAAATATATTTATATATAATATAAAAAAATATGTAAATACATAAAAAATAAAATAAAAAAATAATTAAAAATAAATTATTAAAAAATATATAGATGTGTTTTATTTCGTTCTAACTGTATTGTGATATTAATATATATATATATTTATTTCGACTTCCGGTCTAACAGCGAAGTAAACGGACGCACAATCCCGGAGCTCCGTGATAGAAACTGCGATAACAAGCAAATATACTGCCGATACGGTTCCCATTGAACACTGTACCGCAAGGAGAACTGCCCCAAGCCCCATGGGACGCAAGCACAAAAAGCTGCTGCCGGACAAAGCGGCCCCAGGGCTCACAATAGGTGAAATGTGGCAGCAAGCACGAGGCCTGAGCGGAGTCAATATGGCGGCGCTCCACGGAGGCTGCTCCGACTTCTCAGATGACGGCACAGGGGGAGACGAAGAGGACTATCTCCCAGCCCCAGACCCAAAACCGAGGGCAAAGCCCAATACACCGAGAGCTGACCCCGACGCCGATCTGGTAACTACCGGAGTGTTAAAGACCCTGCTAGCAGAACTACAGAAAAATATCCTCTCAGATGTCACAGCACTCAGGGGTGAACTGAAAGGCCTGTCGGGCCGCATAACAAAGCTGGAGGATGCCTACCAAGACCAACAACAGCATACAGCCTCGCTGCAGCGGGAAATACAAGAACTGCGCCAACAAAACCTGCTGTTTGAAAGGCGGTTCGCGGTCCAGGAGGACACAAGACGGAGACTAAATTTAAAAGTAAGGGGGATCCCAGAGGGGCTACCAGAGGCAGAGCTGCCACAAATGATCGCCCGTATGCTTAATATTGTACAGCCCCCAGGCCAAACCAAGGCCATCACACCCAAAGACATCTTCCGGATCCCGAAACCCGCTACGGCCCCAGCCACGGCCACAAGAGACACTGTACTTACCTTCAGAAATGGGTCAGACAAAGGGACGATCCTCACTGCTCTCCGGGGTAAAACACCCATACGATTTGAAAACTCAGAATTAACCTTCTATGCCGACCTGTCCAGTGGGACTCTAGCGTGGCGCAGATCACTCCGTCCACTCACCTCCACTCTCCGGCAACATAACATACAATACCGCTGGGGGCCCTCCCACACGCTACTTGTGCAACACGGAGGGAAAGTACATCAACTCCGGGGCATACAGGACGCTGCGGATCTTCTACACACCTTAGGCGTGCCTCAGGACTCACTACCCCAATTGGGACCCCAAACTCTCACTTCCCCGGCCCAAGGCTGGGACCCAGCGAGAATTGCCCCGTTTATACCGAGGAACAACACTCCGATCTCCTATGCCTCTGTCACCACCTAACCAGAGACATGGGACAGGCTCTCCAGCCGCAGGGATGCCATAGCCTACCCGCACCAGACAGCTACACACGTTCTATATGAAGACTTAGAGCCCACCGATAAGCAGACAACCCCTGCCCCTCAACATGAACATTTACCTCTCCAAGAAACTCTGCCCCACGGACTTACCTCCCGACCCTACCCAATGGAGATATCTGCAGCCCGGGCCTCAGGAACGACAGGCCCCAACACCTTCACTCTCAACTGAGAGCAACAAGAACTCGGCCTACACGGCCTCCTGGACTCTAACCTCAGGTGGACGTGGGTTGACGGTCCACTAGATGGGCCCACCCGGTTATGAGAAACCCCCAACCTTCCGAAGGACTAAGGGCCTCCTCTGATTGTCCGAAAGGATGTTGGCTCCAGAGCAAGTGGTTTGAACACAACACTCTGTTCATACTGGTTTTGTTTTGTTTTTCTTGTTTAATTTTCCCCTTTTTCTAGCTCCACATTGCATGCCTCTCTAATAAGGCACTGCCTATCTTTTTTGTGGGCACTTTATAAATGAGCGAAACGTATACGTAGGTTCAGATTAGAGAATACATTTGTTCTTCTTACTTGTATATTAACAGGGGTACTACTCTGCTTTACGCACCACAATGCTTTTACATACCTACCGACATATTTAATATACGCACTGTACAGCACTTATCCTGAAGGGAACGTGAGAGGTATATGTGGTAATATTCGCAGTGTACCTAGATTAAGGATGTAACTAAACAATGGTATTGCTATCCCTATCACATGTGTAACTCGCTACCTAATTAGCTTGCCTAACTGCAGACACCGCTGCCTCACAATCTCTTAACCTACTATCACTTGCTTCAATAACATAACGTACAACCGTGAGACTGACGCTACATGTCTTTACTGTCCTCCACCTCCCTTAACAGTTCAGCCCGGACAGTATCATATGCAAGCGCCACCTATACTCCTTAACTCGCCTAATACCCCAAGGAATCGATAATAGGCGCAGTGCTACAGCTTCGCCCAGCACTAAATACTTTACCTATAAGGATCAAAGCTTAAATATGTCCTAATATTATTGCGATAGTACTAGTTTGCGAATACTGAATAATCTGCAGGCGTCAGCGGCACCACAACTGTGTATTACGGGTCTCAACCAAAATACATTGGTAGTTTTCGAAAAACCCACACAAGAGTACCACTCCCTGTATAAACCACACACACAGGCCACCTATGACCACACAACACAGCGCAATGCCACACTACAAATGTAGTAACATCACTAATATATCCAGCCTAGCACTGATAAACACTGATGTTTGTTCCCTTAAATTTTTCTTTTTCTCTCTTCACACCGTCAATTTCACATGTTAACTGATCTTCTTACTTAACCAAGCTAACGTTTTAGCGCAGTTTTCGCTAGGAACCTTGCATGTAACGAGCTAGCAATGTTGACTCAAGTTCTGTGTCCATAACTATATACAAAAATGTGCACTGCTCATAATGCCACCATTGTATCATTATTGTTGTATTATGTCCATGCTTACACACGCTGTTGTGGCGGGGTTAGCTGGCTTGTATATTCATGCACCCAAAAATAAAGAATTCAAAAAAAAAAATATATATATATATTTATATCAAAATACACGTAGAAAGAAATAATATATATCTATATACATAAATATACACGTATATATCACTATATATATACCTATATATAAATAAAACCTGCCTGACAACCCATGCCGAAAGTATAGGAAATTTAATTTGCTAGCACTATATTTAACCCTATAACTTTCCAAGACACCATAAAACCTGTACATGGGGGGTACTGTTTTACTCGGGAGACTTCGCTGAACACAAATATTAGTGTTTCAAAACAGTAATAAGTATTACAACGATGATATCGCCAGTAAAAGTTAAGTTTTTGCATTTTTCACGCACAAACAGCACTTACACGGACGATATTATTGCTGCAATACTTTTTACTGTTTTGAAACACAAATATTTGTGTTCAGCGAAGTCTCCCGAGTACAACAGTACCCCTCATGTACAGGTTTTATGGTGTTTTCAAAAATTACAGCGTGAAATATAAGGCTTGTGTTTCATTTTTTTCACATTAAAATTCGCCAGATTGCTTACATTGCCTTTGTGACCCTATGGTAGCCCAAGAATGAAAATTACCCCTATGATGGCATACCATTTGCAATAGTAGACAACCCAAGGTATTGCAAATGGGGTATGTCCAGTCTTTTTTAGTAGCCACTTAGTCACAAACACTGGCCAAAATTGGCGTTTTTTGCATTTTTCACACACAAACAAATACTAACGCTAACTTTGGCCAGTGTTTGTGACCAAATGGCTAGTGCAAAAGACTGGACATACCCCATTTGCAATACTTTGGGTTGTCTACTATTGCAAATGGTATGCCATTATGGGTGTAAATTTATTTCCTGGGCTACTATACAGTCTCAAAGGCAACGTAACCAATCTAGCGAATTTCAATTTCAAATGTAACGTGCTATATTTGACCCTGTAACTTCCCAAAACACCATAAAACCTGTACATAGGGGGTACTGTTTTACACGTGAGACTTTGCTGAATACAAATATGTGTATTTCATTGCAGTAAAAGCAAACAGTATTATGACATTGACAGTTAAAATGTCATGTAGAACTAAGAAAATAAAAAAAATCTTATTTTCTCCCATTTTTTTCATATTAAATTATGTTTCATAGCTAAATATTTGATATTAAATGAAAGCCCTGTTTCCCCTGAATAAAATTATATGTAATAAGGGGGGGTGCATTTAATATGAAAGAGGTGAATTACGGTTGGACAGCAATATGGCGCAAATGCCAGGTTTTGTTTACGTTTTGTTCTGTTCACAACTTGTACATTTGGCTCAGTCCTTAAGGGGTTAAACACATACTATTCAAAAATATTAGTGTTTTCTTGTTTAATGCTTGCAAATTGGATCTTTTTAAAAGCTTGCAACTGCTTAGCCAGTTTCCATTGTTAATAACATTTTACTGAATAAGATTTTTTATTTATTTTTTAAAGATAGACAAGATAATAAATAGACAGGAATGTTAGAAAAAAAAAAAAGGAAAGAAAAAAGTGTCTTGAACATGCAGGTCCTGGGTCAATTTAAAAAGCTATAATATGCATCATATAACAAACCCTGTTAAAAATAAATGAATCAAGTTTAAAAGCCTATGGGAGTCGGTATGACCCCCATATTAGTGTAAGGGAAGTTTATTTACCTCCCTTGTGACTCCACCCACCATGCTGCGGTTGAGGGCTTATCTAAAATCTATATATTAGTGTGGTAGTTATATGTATGTATGCAATCAAAAGATGAATTCAATATAGTTGGCTCCACGGTGTCTCACCCAATGTTTGGGGGGGATTGATGAACAGTTTGCCAGAAGTTATAACCTCTCCAACTGCTTCCAGGAACTCCAGCAGGGTGCAGCAGTTTGGTAAAAATATTTTATTGGCACAGCAATATATTTATTTCGAAAAAAATAAAATACAGTATATAAGTATATCGGTCCAAATAGTTTTTCCTATTTAAGGACTTCCTCTGGGACCACAAAGCATTAAACCAATAACAATAAAAAGCAGAACTGCGCCCTCCACATTGTTAGTGGTTATGTATGTGCTGCCTGTGACCCTGAAAAATGTAATAATGTCTAGCCTACCCATGCTTTTGCAAGGTTTTTGGTTAGCGTCATGTAAGTGTACTCGCTATAAGCTTCTATTGGTAGTCCTACATAGGAGATTAACTTGATATGGAAATCTAGCAGTAGCTCTCAGATGCAGCTGATGTACAGAATTCGCGTCACAATTATTTTACTATTGTTTATTTTGTTTTTGCTAAATATATCCCAACCTTTTCATGCATATTTGTTATTAACTACTTCACAAGGCCATCTTTTCACATCTTGTAATGTAAAAACCCCATTTCATTACTGAAACGTCATATTTTAAAGGACTACTAAAGGCACTCAGACCACTTCACCTTAATTACATTGCCTTGGTGTATCCTTCCTGTAGCTTTATACGTGTAATGTAAAACATTGAGGTTTTGTAGAAACAGCAATTTTTTCATTGCAAGGTCCATACAGCCACTACAGTTGCTTCCTTCTTGAGAACCAAGTCAAACTAAGAGCAGCATTTGATTGACAACAGTTACATAGTTACATAGCTGAAAAGAGACTTGCGTCCATCAAGTTCAGCCTTCCTCACATTTGTTTTTGCTGTTGATCCAAAAGAAGGCAAACAAACCCAGTCTGAAGCACAATTTTGCAACAAGCTAGGAAATAAATTCCTTCTTGACCCCAGAATGGCAGTCAGATTTATCCTTGGATCAAGCAGTTATTGCCCTACATTGAAAGATTAAATCCTTGAATATTCTGTTTTTGCAAGTATGCATCTAGAAGGTGTTTGAACATCTGTATGGACTCTGATAAAACCACTTCTAAAGGCAGAGAATTCCACATCCTTATTGTTCTTACAGTAAAAATAACCTTTCCTTTACCTTAGACAAAATCTTCTTTCTTCCAGTCTAAACGCATGACCTCGTGTCCTATGTAAAGTCCGGTTTGTGAATAGATTTCCACACAATGGTTTGTATTGGCCCCGAATATATTTGTATAATGTTATCATATCCCCTCTCAGGCGACGTTTTTCGAAACTAAATAGGTTTAAATTTGTTAACCTTTCTTCATAGCTGATATGTTCCATTCCTTTTATTAATTTTGTAGCACGCCTCTGCACTTTTTCTAGTGCCATAATATCCTTCTTTAGAACAGGTGCCCAAAATTGCACAGCATATTTAATATGTGGTCTTACCAGTGATTTATAAAGAGGCAAAATGATAATCTCGTCCTGAGAATGAATGCCCTTTTTCATGCATGACAATACCTTACTGGCCTTGGCCACTGCTGATTGACATTGCACATTGTTGCATAGTTTGTTGTCTATAACAATTCCCAAGTCCTTTTCGTGTGTTGTTATCCCTAATTCGCTTCCATTAAGGGTATACGTTGTGTATTCTTTACGCCGAAGTGTATAACTTTGCATTTTTCAACATTAAATTTCATCTGCCATTTGAGTGCCCAGTCCCCCAGTCTATCTAAATCCCTCTGCAGCAAAGTAATATCTTGCTCACATTGTATTATTTTACAGAGTTTTGTGTCATCTGCAAACACTGAAACATGATTTCCAATGCTGTCTTCAAGATCATTTATAAACATGTTAAATAGAAGGGGTCCCAGAACAGACCCCTGAGGGACACCACTTGCCACCTCTGTCTAGCTTGAAAATTTACCATTAATGACAACTCTTTGCACTCTGTTTTTAAGCCAATGTTCTACCCAAGAACAAGCATTTTCATCTAGACCGATTTCTTTGAGTTTGAACACTAATCTATTGTGTGGAACTGTATCAAATGCCTTGGCAAAATCCAATTAGATCACATCCACTGCAACACCCTGATCTATACTTCTACTTACTTCTTCGTAGAACGCAATCAAGTTAGTTTGACATGACCTATGGTTCATAAAACCCTGCTGATTTTTGCTGATAACCATGTTCTTCTCAAGGAATTCTTGAATATTATCCCTTAATAACCTTTCAAATATTTTCCCAGCCACAGAAGTTAAGCTCACGGGTCTATAATTTCCAGGCAAGGATTTTGAACCCTTTTTGAATATAGGAACCACATCTGCCTTCCTCCAATCCTCCGGAACACTTCCTGAAAGAAAATAATCTTGAAAGATTAAAAACAGAGGTTCACTTATTTTTACACTTAGTTCCTTAAGTACTCGTGGATGGATACCGTCAGGCCCTGGAGCTTTGTTTGTATTAATTTTCTTTAGTTGCTGCAGCATCTTGTCTTGAGTTAACCAATTACAATTATTCAGCAAGTTTTTAGTAGCAATCATTTGAACATCTATTGCCATGGGTTCTTCCTTAATATATACGGAGGAGAAATAGTTATTTAAAATTCCTGCCTTTTCCTGGTCTTCATTAACTAACACCACCGTTTCAGTTTTTAGTGTACCTACACATTTTTGGGTTTTTTAGAATTTATGTACTTAAAAAATGCTTTGGCCCCTCCCCAACCCTTAGACCCAGAACAACAAAATACATGTGCAGAGTAAGAATATATAAGCAAACAATGTACAATGCAACCAAGAAAGAAATATAACACATCTGCTTAAAATGTATGAATGACACAAACGGCAAAAATATACCGAACAAAATCTGTACCATTAAGCATACTCCCCCGTTTTCTTCTGTACCCCAACCCCAACAACAACAAATATTCAAAATAAAGAATTTATAAAAAAAATAAAAATTCTTTGGGGTTGGTTTTGCTCTCTTTAGCTATCATTTTTTTCATTTTGAAGTTTAGCAAATCGAATTGCCTTTTTGCACGCATTATTGGCTTCCTTATATCTTTTATAAGATGCATCTGACTTGTCCGATTTAAATGCTTTAAATGCCCTTTTCTTATTTTTAATCTCTTGTTTTACTTCTCTACTAAGCCACATTGGTTTTAATTTGTTTATTTTATATTTATTTCCCAATGGTACATACTGAGAAATTTACCTTTCTAATATTTGTTGTAAGATGACTTATTTATCCTCAGTGTTCTTTTCACTAAAGAGTTTATGCCAGTCAATATATTGTAAAGCTGCCCTTAACTTATTGAAATTGCCCTTTTTAAAATTATATGTTTTAGTATACCCCATGTGCTTTTGTTTTTTTGAGTTTTTTTCAAAGGACACTATATTTCCCAAGTGCTCACCTACTTGAATGTTGGTCAAAAGATCAACGTTATTTGTGAAAACCAGGTCCAGACAAGCGTCCATTCTAGTTGGTGCTTGTACAAGTTGTGTCATGAAGGTGTCATTTAACAAGTTTAAAAACCTAATTCCCTTTGCTGAGCTACTATTCCCTCTGTCCCAATATATGTCCAGGTAATTAAAATCTCCAATAATTAAAGTGTTACCCAGATTTGCAGCTTTCTCAATTTGCTCAAACAGCTGTTGTTCCTCGTCAATACTAACATTAGGTGGTTTATAACTTATCCCAACCAATAGTTGGTTTCCCTTCTTTTCCCCCAAGCAGATATTTACCCATAAAGCTTCCACATTTTCCTCATCGCATTCCACTTGCTTAAGATTTGGCTTTAAATCATGGTTGACATACAAACATACCCCACCACCCTTCTTGTTTTTCCTATCCTTCCTAAATAACATGTACCCATTTAAGTTAACTGCCCAGTCATGTGTCTCATCCCACCATGTTTCAGTTATGCCTATTATATCATATTGTTTAGTGTATGCTACTGCCTCTAGTTCCCCCATTTTGTTATTTAGGCTCCTTGCATTAGTAAGCATACATTTAATATCATGAGTCACTTGTACTTTTTGTGAATTATCAACATTGCATAGCTTCTCTGTTCTGAGCTTGCCCCTCCCCCCGTCTCCACCCCCTTATACTGTGCTAAAGCCAATCTCCTTTCTGTCCTATCTCCATTTTGTAGATTGCTATGACCCTCCCCCTTACTACTAGTTTAAAATCTCCTCCAACCTTCCAGCCATCCTATCCCCCACCACTGCAGACCCTCTCCCGTTTAGGTGCAATCCATCACTACTATAAAGGTTTTACCCAATCACAAAGTCGGCCCAGCTCTCTAAAAACCCAAAACCCTCCTTCATGCACCAAGACTTAAGCCACGCATTGACCTCTCTAATCTCTTAGAGCAGCATTTGATTGACAACAGTTCTCTTACAGCAGTATTTGATTGACACCGGTTCTCTCAGAGCAGCATTTGATTGGCAGTTGTTTTCTTAGAGCAGTATTTGATTGACACCGGTTCTCTTAGAGCAGCATTTGATTGGCGCCGGTTTTCTTAGAACTGCATTTGATTGGTGCAGTGTGATTTGCCATGCATGTGTACTAGCCTTTTAATGCTTCCCTATGGGATTATATTTGCTGAGATCATCAAGAGTGAAGATCTCAGCCAAGGAAGGAAGGGCAGCTGTGGAAAGAGCAGCACAACAACAGAGAAAAGATAAGTAAATCTATCTTTTTTTCCATGCACTCAGAGAGGTGGGCGGACACCAAAATAACTACAGGGCACTATTGCATTTGGAATACATGTTTGTATTATTAATGCTACAGTGTTCCTTTAAATTACTGTGCCGTCCTATGTGATGAACAGTCCCAAACCAATTGTTAAATTATGTCTAGATCTCTGTTTTTCAGACCTAATTTGTTATTCTTTTCATAATTCATAATGTTCACTTTGATCATTTTATTACCAAATCCTATTTTCATTGTATTTATGTAAATTACTTGTTGTCAGTTATCCCCATTCTATAATTGGAAAGTACTGCAGAATATATTGGTGCTATATAAATGATAATAATAATAATACCACACAATAAACAGAAATACACACGTGTATATACAAACATGCATTGAATGCAAATATGCCTTTACATATGCTTATTTATTTTTCTCGAAGGAGTATACTGGGGGTACATAAGAATCTTGAATTGGACCTCCAGTTTTATCCCAGTTATTGGATCTTTCTTCTGACTCTCTTGCTCTGCAGTAATGAAAGGCTATTTTTTATCATGTGCGTGTCTCATGTCGATCTCTTCATTCTCTGGTGACTGTATATATTCTTACTGCTAGGCCCCTTATGTTTTGAATTTCTCTCTATCCAGTAACCAGTCATGGGAAAAGGAAAGTACACCCTCTTTTAATTCTATGATTTTATATATCAGGACATAATAACAACAATCTGTTCCTTAGCAGGTCTTAAAATTAGGTAAATACAACCAGGGACGGACTGACAGCCTTCTGGGCCCCCGGGCAACATTATATCCTGGGCCCTTTGAAGACCAAATATTAATTATTAAAAGGGACGTTATAATCACCAGAACAACTACAGCTTAATGCAGTTTTTCTTGTATCCACAACTAATTCTCGCAAGCTTGTAAATGTAAACAGTGCATTTTCAGAGAAAAGGCAGTGTTTATATTACTGCCTAGGACAGGGGTAGGCAATCTTTTAGCAGTACTGTGCCAAATGGAGATTTTTTGAAGTCTGTTGGCGTGCCGGGACAATTTTTTTTCAATTGAGGTGAGTATGTTGCCGAATTTTGCTTGTGTTATTTGTGGGTGCTGCAGTTACTTTGTAGCATTGTATTTGTGCCTATGTGGGCTGTTATTGTATAGAATACGTTCACTAGTAGTTTGTGGCATTGTGTGTGGTTGTGTATGATACCTATGAATGGGGGCTGCTTGTGGAATTGTGTGTGGATGATATGTGTATATGTGTGTTTGTGGATAGTCCGTAGTGTTGTGTTTGTGGGGACTGTGTTTGTGTGTGGACTGTTTCTATTATTTGTATGAGTGGGAGGTTAATTCTGCAGTTCTGTGTTTATCTAGCAGTGTGGGTGACTTCCCTGGGGCCCAGTAGGGGAACAGGCTGGCCAGGTACAGGTCAAGGGCAGGAGCTGCAATAGCTGCAATAGCTGCTGCGGGTTGCTCTACTACAGTGCTGTATATTTCATTCACCAATGCTGCAATGCGTAAATTGAGGGTTGGTCGTCACCACCTGCAATCACCACTTGGTTTGCACTAAGGTCTCCTGATAGGCCGTGCCTGTTTTGCTCTGGTAGCCTTGAGTGCCGTACAAAGGCACCCAAAGTGCCATGCATGGCACATGTGCCGTAGGTTGTTGACCCCTGGCCTAGGAACACCTCTAGTGGGAGGCACTGATGTTCAACATCTCCACGCTCTGCACGAAGACTTAAACGCTTTATTATGTGTCTACTTGGGGATGTTTGCTGGTTCTTAGGAATTCATGGTAAATATTGAGTGGCAGTGATTAAATGCATCTCTATGAGGAGATGCTAATTAGTGCAGTGTGGCGTTTAGCTGTACATGCGCAATAGCCTCCCAATACTTTCCTATGGGAAAGCACTAAATTGTCTTAGATCAAGGCTTGACAAATTTGTTTGGAATCTAAGAGCCAGCTAGAAAAGTAAGGAGCCAGTCATTTTCAACAAGCAGATTTTTTCAAATTCAATTCTTAAAGGGACACTATAGTCACTAGAACCACTATAGCGTGATGTAGTTGTTCTGGTGTCTATAGCTTGTCCCTGCAGGCTTTTCAGCAAAATGGCAGTGTTTACATTGCTGCTTAGTAACACTTCTAGTGACAGTCACTCAGACGGCCACTAGAGAGTCCTGGGTCAGGACTGTGCATGCACAAAATCCTCCCAATGCTTTCCCAAGGGAAAGCATTGGGTTAGCTGAGATCATGAAGATTGATAATCTCAGCCATGAAGGTGGTACCAGCCGCGGCAAAACTTGCATGGCGTGAGAAAAAAAGGTGATCGGAGTGGGCAGGTACCTAAACGCACACACACACTCTGACAGGCTCACACACACACACACTGAAAACAGGCTTGCACACACACACACTCTGACAAGCTCACACACACACAAGCACACACATTGTCAGGCTCACACAAACACACACACTCTGACAGGCACACACAACAGGCACACACAATCTGACAGACTCACACACGCACACTCATTCTGACAGGCTTACACACACACACACACACTCACTCTGACAGGCTCACATACACACACATATTTGTTTGAACTGAAACCCATTCATACCTTTGGGATAGCTGAGTGGATTTTTCCTTTCCCTGGGGTCCAGTGGTGCTGCTCTCTTCCTGTGTGCGAAGAAGCAGTAATCTTACTGCAGTTCCTCTCTGCTCCCTGGTTGCTCTCTGGGGCCAGAGTGACATCATATTCCGGATCCCAGCATCATTAAACAGCGCGAGGGAGCAGAGAGTAGCTGCAGTAAGATTACTGCACACTCCCTCGCCACCTACAATGCTCTTGCGGGCGGCCGGCTCCATGCTGCCTCAGCCAGAGCGGGGAGACGCTGAATGGCAGTGCTGCCTACTGTGCTGCATTGAGCCAGGAAGCACCTCTAGTGGCCATCTGAGGAGTGGCCACTTCGAGGTGTCCCTAGGGGCAATGTAAACACTGCCTTTTCTCTGAAAAGGCAGTGCTTGCATGAAAATGCCTGAAGGCAATGATTATACTCACCAGAACAATTACATTAAGCTGTTCTGGTTACTATAGTGTTCCTTAACCCCTTAAGGACCGGACTGTTTTTGCGATGTTGTACATTTGCGACCAGGCATCTTTGTGACACTTTTGTGGTGTTTGTGTTTAGCTGTCATTTTCCGCTCTCTCATTTACTGTTCCCATACAAATTATATATTGTTTTTTTCAGGACAAAAGGGGCTTTCTTTACATACCATTATTTATATAATCTCATGTAATTTAATTAAAAAAAAAATGAAAAAATATGATGAAAAATTGAAAAAAATACATGTTTTTTTACTTTTACTTGAAAGATCTTTTACTCATCTACAAAAGTGAATGAAAAAAAAACTGCTAAATAGATTCAAAATGTTGTCCTGAGTTTAAAAATACCCAGTGTTTACATGCTTTTTGCTATTTTTTTGCATGTTATAGGGCTATAAGTACAAGTAGGATATTGCGGTTTCAAAACATACATTTTTAAAATGTATCAATAGTGACATTGTAACACTATTATCTGTCATAAATCGCTGAATAACACCCCACATGTACATATTTTTTTTAAAGTAGACGACCCAAGGTATTCAATATGGGGTATGTCCAGACTTTTTTAGTAGCCACTTAGTCGCAAACACTGGCCAAAGTTAGCGTTCATATTTGTTTGTGTGTGAAAAAAGTAAAAAACTAAATTGAACGCTAATTTTGGCCAGTGTTTGTGACTAAGTGGTTACTAAAAAAGACTGGACATACACCATTTGCAATACATTGGATTGTCTTCTTTTGCAAATGGTATGCCATCATGGGGGTAATTCTCATTCCTCGGCTACCATACGCTCTTAAAGGCAACATAACCAACCTGGCCATTTTCAATGTAAAAATATTTGACCCATATATTTGACCCTGTAACTTTCAAAAACGCTATAAAACCTGTACATGGGGGGTACTATTATACTCAGGAGACTTTGCTGAACACAAATATTAGTGTTTCAAAACTGGAAAATGTATCACAACAATTATATCATCAGTAAAAGTGCTGTTTGTGTGTGAAAAATTAAAAAAAAAGTCACTTTCACTGACAATATCAGCGCTGTGATATGATTTACTGTTTTGAATCACTAATATTTGTGTTCAGTGAAGTCTCCCGAGTAAAACAGTACCCCCTATGTACAGGTTTTAGGGTGTCGTAGAACGTTACAGGCTAAAATACAGTGCTAACAAATTAAATTCTCTGGACTTTCGACCTGGGTTGGCAGGCAGGTCCCTTAAATTGCAATCAATAAAATTACTTAATTATGTAAAAATATTACATAAATACACACGTAGAATTTTAATATATATGCATATTTATATATTTGAAGTCTACGTGTATATTTATATAATTATTTATGTAATTTTGTATATGGACATATGTATAGTTTGTATTCTTTTTATTTATTTATATATACATAGATATATATACAATTTCATTCTAAGTGTATTTTGATATAAATATATATATATTAATATCAAAATACAGTTAGAATAAAATTTCATATAGATATAATTTTTTTTTAATTTTTATTATTATTTTTACCTTTTTTTATTTTTTTTTTTAATTCTTTATTTTGGTAGTGCTTAGGTTCACATACATTTATGTAACGCCACAACAGCGTAGAACTCGCTTACATAAACATTTCAGGGCATCGTGGCAAGTGAGAAAGAGCACATTTTTTGTTTTATAGAATAATCGAGCTAAGTGCATGAAAAAACAAACAGTGTTTGAAGCATGCTTAGTTAGTCTAATAGTAGAGTACGACTATTTATATAGCAGACTGGTCATTTTCAATATGGGTTGCATGAGAAGTGAGATTAGATATGTCAGTAGTTAAACAAGCTTATTATATAATTATATAGCAGTAACTGTTGGTCCTAAGGTACACCAGAGTGTGCAAGCTAGCCTGTCTACAGTTAATGGTACAGTGATATACGTTAAGTTGGTATAGGTTACATGCTAGACAGACATATTATATAGCAGAGACCACTGGAGTCTGGCTGACTGCTAAACAGGTACTTATGTCCATGTAAGTCCATGCTGGAGAGGTGGATAGGCGAGAGCAGGAACACATCGATCATTTGCTGTAAGTGATGTCCCAGAAGCTGCATGGCATTTGTAGTGTGTGCCTCTGTGATGGTTTGGAGTGCCTTGAGGACGTCACTGGAAACGATGAGTCCAGTTAAGGTTTGCGGCTCCGGTCTGATGTCGCTGGTAGGCTTCAGGGGATGGTCCAGAGTAAAGGTATGCGGCAGGTACCGGCCCCTCCGCTTCTCGCCGTTCGGTTTGCGCCGGGCTGGGGTGAGAGTTGAGGTCTCGCTTTACCGGCGGTCTACGTGGGTGCAAGCAGTAGGCTGAGCGGTTGCGGGCAGCCGGCGGATCTTTGTGCCGTCCCGTACAGTGCCCGGAGGAGGAAGAAGGTCTCCCAGATTCCAGCCATAGCGGAGGTGAGTAACAGATTGGTGTTTGATGGTGTATGCAGGCTTTATGCCATCGCACCTGGCCTCCGCCATTTTGATTGTAGTGCTGGGGTTGCGGGTCTTTGCGGCCCAGTTACTGTGCTTCGTGATGCTTGGATCCCGAGGGTGCGGACCGGGATCACCCCCCCGGTCCAAAGGGGGGGGGTTTGGGGCCGGTTCCCCGCAGGTCCGACTCATGGCTGAGCGCTGATGGGCAGTCAGTGGGGCAGCGGCCGTCCACCCCCCTCACCGCCTGAGTAGGCCTTAAGGTGCCGATGAGGAACCCTCCTCCTGGGGACTGAAGCCCGTTTGGCCAGCCTCTCCCTAGATCCAGGGCTCTCTGCCCGCTGGGGGCCACCGGAGCTGGTCGGTTTTCTGCCCAAAGTTGCAATTTTGGTGCCAATCTGGGCCTAGTTTGCAGGAGCTGGTGTCTAGTGCGACCGTCCAGCTCGGCGGTCCGGCCCCGCCCCCTTATTTATTTTAAATTACTTATTATTTGTATTTTATAATAATATATATATACAATATATATAGTTATTATATACATTATATATATATACACGTGTGTAATTTAATTCTAAGTGTATTTTTATATTAATATATGTACATATTAATATAAAAATACACTTAGTATGACATGATATATAGACGTATATTATATACATATAATATACGTCTATATATCATATATATACACATATATAATTTTTTTTTTTTTTTATTAACTTTAACTTTAATTTTTTTTATGATTTTACAGTTGCAGGGAGACTGCCTGTCAGCACAGGCAGTCCCCCTGCAGGCAGACACGTGGACACCTATTGTGACCATGTGGTCGCCCTGTTGAGCGATCACATGGCCACAAGGGTCCTAATCTGCCATGGGGAGACTGTCTGGGCTGCAGGCAGTCTCCCCACACCGGGACCAACGCCGATCGCCACCGGGGGAACAACGACGATCGGGTAAGTACATACGACCGTTAGGACGGTTCAGGACCGTCAGCGGTCGGCAAGGCAAAAATGCAGATGACGGTCCTGAACCGTCCTCGGTCGTTAAGGGGTTAAAAAAGCAAAAGTAATATATAATGGGCTGTACAAAAGAATCTGTAAGCAATATCAAGTAATGACACTTTAGTTAAACTAATGATCAAAATTTTTTTTTAAATCCCCTATAAGTGGAAAAGATAAAAACACACACATCACACAAATTAGACAAACATCAAGAAATAAAAAGAGAACCAAATAAAACATGTAATAAATAAATAAAAACACATCTCCCCCATATCTCTACAAAAACCCCTGTGTGCCTCTGCCCTGTCTTACCCCTTCAATCCACATATTTATCTGCCCTTTTCACCCCAAGCCTGCTTACCTTGACCAGTCTGATTTTTTTTTCCTCCCTCTAGCTTGGGAGGATCTGCTGTGCCAGACTCCTGTTCTCACCCTCAATCCATGCCTTGTGTGCTCTGTGTGAGAGGGGAGGAGGGGTGTGATGTCACTTCCTGTCCCCTTTCATCCTCACACGGAGCACTGTGCACTAGCTGCAGGGAGAGCAGGTAAGCTGCCAGGTCTCACGCTGAATGGGGGAACGGAACTGCAGGGTGACAGGTCGCTGGGGCCCTCTGTATCATCATCTCTGATCTCCACAACAGAAGCATGGCTGTGCAGCCGGGCCCCTGACTGCCTCGGACCCTCGGTCCACGGCCGAGTGGTCAGTCCTGAATACAACCTCAGATGAACAACAACACATGACATGTTACACTGTGTCGTGATTTATTTAACAAAAATTATGCCAAAATGGAGAAGCCATGTGTGAAAAACTATGTACACTCTTAGAACAATAGCATTCAAAAAGGGTGTCTTTCTTTTTCCAATCACTGTATTTGGGGGTGTGGGGGATTATTGGGGGCCCTTGGAGCTTTGCTCTTTCACACCCTTCAGTGTCTTTTGTTTTCTACTTTGGATTTGACAACATGTATCTTTTCCAGTCTTCCCCATCTTGGTTTGTCTTTCCCATTTGTACTGTCCTCCTGAATCTGTATTTTCTTACCTTAGTTTCTCTCTTTTTTTTTTCTCATTTGTTGTCTATTGTCAACTTTCATTTCTTTTCTCCTAATCAGCTTCCACCTCTTTTTTTTGTTTAAAGCATTTACCCATCCCCCTTTTCTTTTGTTATTGCCTCTCTTGACACTGTAGATGAAATGCATCCATATAACCCTCAAAGGTGGTTTTAAAATCTATCATATTTGAATTAAATTGGAATTATTTCAAAATAATATAGGGTCTCATTATTTTTGATTCTGTCAACAGTATGCAGTGTTGTCACAATATGACACTGCTAAGTAAATTGTGTTGTGTGTGAAATACAGGAAATTATGGGGTTCTGGTACCTGTTTATAATTATTTCTGAGCTAATATACATGGTTTTCCTCTTCATGTGTTGTGTGAACATTTTTAGTTACAGGCGAATATAGCACTTCCGTCTGTATTTTTTTGAACATTCTGCTAATTATCATATCCAATTATCAAGTTTTAATTCATTATGTTGACTGGTTCACATGGTGTAAATAAATGTTGTAACCTAAAGTGATAACTTTATTACTGTTAATGAATACCTCTGTTATATATTTGAACATTTAAGGTGCCACAAGTAGCAAAGATGCTCATGATGTGCTGTACGCAAGGCAGAAAATCATTGTCGTTGCCAAAGCATTTGGACTACAAGCCATTGATCTTGTTTACATTGACTACAATGATGGAGATGGACTTCTGAGACAGTCAAGAGAAGGAGCCCTGATGGGATTCTCTGGTATGTTATCGTAAATATAAGTAGAGATTTATTGTTCAGGTTTAATGAGTGACACGAATATAATAAAAATAGAAAAACAAGAGGAGGTAATGTGATTGACAAAATATAATGTGCAAATTGACTTTGTTAGACCTTTGCGGATGTGTATTGGGTTTATTTTCAAGACTTAATGAGTGTGTTAAAAATAAATTTATGTATGTGAATATCATCCTGATATTTCCAATTTATACACTTGTAGCATTTGTATGGTAGGGTAATTATACAGAAAACGGTAAGAACATCATCTTTTTCTGTGAAATTACAAAGTACATTTCCATGAAATGGCAAGGTAAAATAGGTGAAATCTGTAATCCCTTTCCAATATAGACATCTAATTTGTGTGCTTTTAATCAGGTATGTATTCCTAACGCCATAGTATCCTGACACCCATTTAGGTGTGAGGATTTGAAAGGTGAGCATTGCTTACCTTTCAGCCCTCGCCATGCTGGTCTCGACGATTGCGCTATGTCTCCTCATCAGTGTATATGATCTCAATTAATCCAATGTCTCATTGGGAGTCTATTGTGTATGTGTGGCAATAACTTGTTCTCTATGAAACCATCTACTTGAATAGCAGAGTTTAACTCCGCTATGGAAAACAGCCAGTAGGGCAGGGACAGGCAACCTTTGGTACCCCAGATGTCGTGGACTACAACTCCCTCAATGCTTTGCCAGAATTATGGCTGTAAGAGAATTATTAAGTGCCGAAGGTTCCTGATCCCTGCACTGGAGGCATGTACCCTTAAACAGACAGGGACATGGCACCTGACCACTTAATTGAGATGAAGAGGTCTGGGTGCCTATAGTGTCCCTTCAAGTTGGTCAGTCATTGCAATGATACTGAATTTTTCATTGTCACATTTTTTTTGTGTGTGTCAAGAATAGTCCACCACCAAAAAGCTATGCAGATGAGACCGAATAAGCCTTTGTATTTTAAAGACCAAAGGAGTAAGACAGAATTTGCCCAGGGCAACAGACATACCGCAGTTAGTAACAACAAAGAAATCAAACTGCCATAATAATAATGATAATAATAACAACCGCCTTAGTGGATCCTCATACCATAGACATTTAGCAAACAAAAGTGTTCATAGCATAACACAATTTATTAACATCAAACAATTAAACAATCAAGTGAGCCTCACACTGCCCATTCTCACATGCAGCAAATTGTATTTAAAATAAATCTATAAAAATGCGATATTCTCACCTCAAATATCCAACCATGTGTGTGACAGCAGTTCAAGTCCTATTGATATGCATCCAGAGAGTGATAGAAATCCCTTTAGAAATAAAGTCACACTTTATGTCTTCATCGATGCAACAGTTAAAAAGGCTTCCGCCATTTAAAGTGGGAACCGATAAGTTTTAAACCCACAAATTTGTGCTCAACTATCAAGCCGCGTCTTCTACTCCTTCTCCCCTGGTCAGCTTCTCCTTGTTCTGGGTCTTGGAGGAATGCACTGGAGTGATGACGTTTTGTTTAGTTTTACTATTACTGGAATGCCCTGGTGACAGTGGCGTCACCACCTAGATCAAGCTGTGCCCCCCCAATTGAAAGTGAAGTTACTGCTCACTGGGCTACCTCCATGTTACTGAGAGCCCAGCCCCTGAGCAGATGGATGGATCATGCAGGCAGGGGAAGCCCCCTGCCTGTAAACACGGACAGACACTGGAGGGTGGCGGGAGCAGGAAGCAGGCTGTGCTCACAGTGCGCCGCTCTCCTGCTCCTCCAGCAGAAAGAAAGGGGAGACTTCCTGCAGGCTGGAGAATGGTTCCTCCTCCACAGCACTAGCACAGGTATTGCCCACATGGAGCCTAAGGGAGCTGATTTTGTGCATGTGTGTGTGTGTAAATAAAGTATGACTATAAACTGGTGTGAGTGACATTGTGTGTGTATACTTTAGTAAGAGTGTGTGTTATTGAGTGTATACTTAATTACAGTGTGTGTTAGTGAGTGTGTGACATTGTGTGTGTATACTTAAGTGTGTGTTAGTGAGATGTGTGTTTAGATACACACACTACAACACAGATACACATATTGAAACAGACACAGAGATACATATACTGGCACATACATTCAGATACACACACATATTGACATGCACACAAGTCATGCTTTATAGATTTGCAGCCACCTTCCTGTTAGCTTACCTTTGTGTCCAGGAGGGTGGCTTGCTGATAGTTCTGTTGCTGGCTGTGGCTGATGGGAGTGAGCATGCAGCAGCGCTCACTCCAGCCCTTTCCTCTGCCTCCATGCTGCTGCCTCCTCCCAGGCGGCAGCTCTCTGTTAAGCAGGGAGGAACTGATAGGGTGTCATCACTTCCTCCCTGCCAGCTGATATCACAGGGGCCCGGCTCTTAAAGGGCCAGCAAACCACAGGGCCCTTGTTTAATGAGTTGTATGGGTGTGTTAGGGGGCGCAAATCATACACAATATAATGAAAATCACACACACATTAGATTGTGTGTGTGATTTCCGGGATATTGTGTATGATCTGCGGGTGTCAGGGAGCCACATTCAACATGCGGGTGTCTCACGGAACTCCCGGGAGACTTGGGATGTCTGGTATTAGGCAGTATGTGTGTATGGATCTATGTGTTAGGCAGTGTGCGTGTATGGCTGTATGTAAGGCAATATATGTGTATAAATGTATGTATTGTGCAATATGTGTGTACAGATGGCTGTATTAGGCAGTATGTGTGTATGGATGAATGTATTAGGCAGTATGTGTGTATGGATGTAGGTATTGGGCAGTATGTGTGTATAGATGTGTGTATTAGGCAGTATGTATGGATGTATGGATGTAAGTATTAATCAGTGTGCATGTATTGGTGTATGTATTAGGCAGTGTGTGTTTATGGGTCTATGTATTGGGCAATATGTGTGTATAGATGTATGTGTGTATGGATGTATTAGGCAGTGTGCGTGTATGGGTGTGTCTGTAGTAGGCAATATGTGTGCAGGAGCAGAACAAGTAGAGAGGAGGCAGCGCAGAGCAAGTAGAGAGGAGCAGATCAAGCAGAGAGCAGCAAGAGCAGAGCAAGCAGAGAGGACAAGCGCAGAGCATGCAAATAGAAGCACAGCAAGCAGAGAGGAGGCAGAGCAGAGCAAGCAGAGAGGTGTAGAGCAAGCAGAGAGGAGCAAGAGCAAAGGAGGCAGAGCAGAGCAAGCAGAGAGGAGCAGAGCAAGCAGAGAGGAGCAGGTATTGTGACCAGCAGCCTGTGCCACATATAGGTTCTGAGAAAAGTGAATTAATTGCAATTGTTACGAGTGGTGTGAGTGTGACAAAGGTTACTTACCCCTGATTGCAGACAGTGAGTGGTATGACAGTGACACGTACTCCTGAGATTGCAGACAGTGGTGTGACAGTGTCACCTTACTTACCAGAGATTGCAGACAGTTTGCAGTGCGGCTCCTCATAAGGTGTGAAACCTTACCTAACTGAGAGTGCAATTTGCAGAGGGACTGAGTGAGCGGAGCAGACACTCCAGACAGTGGCACTACTACTGTAAGTAACGTGAACTTTAATTGCAGCTTTTGACTAAATGATATGTATGTACCCAGGATTCCATATTGTGAGCATGAGAATGAAACAAGTCATTTTAGTTTGTGTTGGTATAGTATTCACCAACTATAGGTCAGGGCACAAACTTTAGTGCCATCCATTTTTAGCTGGTCATGGAAGTAGAGCTAAATCTGCTCTTCTTACAGGAAAAGTTCATTTGAGTTAGCCTTTCATAATACAACTTTGTATCATTTTAAATGCTTAAACTCTGAGTGTAGAGAATACACTGTTAAGTGACCATTTTCTATGTATGTGAAATATTTATATAAAAGTGTTAATTACATATACACACATACACACATGTAATTGTAATTGCCCCCATACTTTTGTCCCTGGCCCCCTATATGCCCCTCCCCCCCTAAATATGAATACTGGAGACGCCACTGCCTGGTGATCTATATCAATATTTAAATTCTGCAGGACTTATGAGTAGCAACCATGTATTCATGGCAGAAATGTCTGTGTATTCATATTCTAGTCCTGTGTTTTCTGTAGCGTAATGCTCCATGCTATGAGGATGGAATTGTCTAGGAAGGATTTCAAAAACATTCCAGGAAATTCAACTTACTGCATTGTAGTACCCAGTCGCTAGATTAATTTATGAATGTTTAAAATGTGTGGAGGTTTAAAACCTGCTCATGTTTTTTCTTACTGCATAACTGAAATGGTACTGCTTCAAAACAAACACATCCAAACAAGACTGTTGGAAATAAATAGAAGTAAATGGTTAGCAGAAATTTGCAAACGGCTAATCTGGATAGAAAATAGAAGAAATTACAAGTCTGCTAGATGATAAGTCATATCAGAAAAAGAGATGCAAAGGTATCCGGATTTCATTACAGAAATTGCAAAAGAGATCAATTTAAGAAAGTATGCTGTATCAGTTTAGGGAATATGGTTAGACTGGGAAAAGATTAGGAAATACATGAACATGTAAATACTGTTATAAAACTGTAGACAACTATCTTATTAGGAAACCTATAAAGGAAATCATGTGACTTTATTGCTATGTAGCCATTATAAAAGTAGAAACTAGAAGCTAGATCTAAGACAGAACTTACTAGAATATACTAAGTGAAAATGAATTGATGAATAAAGCATAAGATAGTAATATATACCAGGGACAGTTCTCAAAGTCCATGATGCCACACAGGATAGGGCAGGGCATTTGTAAAAATGACTGTTGAGTCTGAAAAGACAAGCCCAGGAAAGAAAAGGTTAACCCCTTAAGGACACAGCTTCAGAAGCTTGTCTTTCACTTAATGACAACGGCATTTTTTGCATTTTTTGCTGTTTGCGTTCAACTGCAATTTGCATTTTACTAATTTATTGCACCGACGCATATTATATACCGTTTTTTAAAGGACAGAAAGGGCTTTAATTTGATGTAACATATATTTACATAAATGCTTATTTATTATTTAAAAATACAGAAAAATGCAAAAAAAAATGAAAAATCTTGATTTTTTTTTACAGTTTTTGCAATAATAATGTGTGCACAATTAGTGCAGGTTAAGGAAAGTAATTAAAAATAAATTCATTTAGTTGTTCTGATTTACAGAATATATAATGTGTCTGGGATTTTCAGATTTTTTTGGTAGTTACAGGTCACAAAGCACAAGGAGTAAAATAAACTTTTAATGTGGAGCGATTTTAGAATTTGGTATGTTTGTCTTGTAAGCTTAATAGCCATAAAAGAAAACAAAATTGCCTCACAAAAGTATATATTTATATAAAGTAGACACCACAGGCTATTTACCTAAGGTTGTTTTGACACTTTCTACGTAGCCATTTTACCGCCAACCTCTGCTAAATATTGGAGTAAAATTGTGTTTTTGGGGGGTTTTCGCACACAAACTTATAACAAAGAACTTCTCATGTGTATTTTGTAAAGTTGGTGTGTGCTATTCCTGTACAAAGTTTTATTATGTGTTCAGTTACTTCTGCTGAGTACAACGGTACCCCCATTGTATGTTTTTGGCACTATTTCGTGAAGCTACAGTGCCATATAGGAGACCTGTCCTTTTCAGTATTCACAGTAGAATTTTGAGAGACGGATTTAATGAGCCTATGCTTCCATTTGGGGTATTATAACAGTTTGACTGTTCAAAAAAACCCCACAAAGGCCTACCATTTGTAAAAGTAGACACTCCAGGGTATCTCATAAGGTGCATATTGTGCCTTAACATGCCCCCATTTTTTACCATTACATGCCAAAGTATGTGGTAAAAAATAATTTTGTGCATTTTTTATATACGGATTGCATTTTTTTTTTTTGTCAATCTTTCTTTTATTATGGCATATGCGTTATGGGATACAGAAATAGAGAAGGGAGGTACGTAGGGATAACATATGTGAGTGTTAACAAGAAGGTTCACATTACACTCCCAAGAAAACCTGCCATATTTTTCTATTTTTTTTTTAAACATGAATAATCACAGCGTTTCAGGTTAGGTTAAGCGTCACAGAGTAAAACATCATTAACTAAGGGAAAAGAGTGACGTTTAGTAGATATCATTATAACACACGTTAATGCTAACAAGCTGGTTTGTGTTTCACACTTAGGAAGGACTGCGATCATTACTTATTAAAACATGAAGAGACAAAGCGTTATTGACAATACGGGGAAACTAGTAGCGTACAATGATGCATTCGATTAAGTATAAGAGGTTCATAAGCTATTCAGCATCACAGTGTTCCTAAGCTATGCATGGTATTACAGGCTTTGAACATACATTTCCAGTACATATATAAGGTTACGGTTCGTTACAAGCAGAAAACCAAGTGTATGGGGGATAACCCCCTTTAAATGCTAGGGTCAGGCTAGAGACACTCTGCAGAGGCCAGACAACTGCCCTTATGAGATCTGCCCAGGGCACAGAGTGCATACCGGGCTATAGCGTGTCTAAAGAGAGGGGAAAAGCCAAGGTGTAGATATGGTATAGTGTGAGTCCAGGAGTAATGTGACAAGGTCACTAAGTCCGAGTCTATGTCCGCCCGGGTGTTAGGCAGTACTCAGCTGTGGTGGAGCTTGTCTCTCCCGCCGGCAGATCGTGTAAGGTGGTGAGAGGTCTCGTGTGCCGGCCTGGTGTTCCGGTCTCTGTTTCATCCAATACCTGAGGTAGGAAGCGTGGCGGTCGAGGCGTGGGTGGTCTGGATTGAGCAGGGTCGTCGCGAGGGAGGAGGGACCTCTCCCCAGCTCCAAGCTTCTTGGTGGGTCAGCTTCGGTGTGCCACAGGCTCGGGAACGCAATTGGGCCGGGCCTTTCCCTAAACAGGCGCTGCAGATAGCCCCGGTGATTCGCCGCCGCCAGCGGCGGGCGGGCTTCAGGCGAGGTGGCAGAAGCTTTAAAGGGTGCCCCTTAGTGACCCGCAGCTTGGGTGGGCAAATAGCGGTATCAGTATGCTCCGTCGGGGTGTAAGGCTGTTGCTGGGGGGCGCACGAAGGCAGTCGGGGTGAGTAAGTGCCCGCTGTCATCAGTGTCCCCTGCTGCCGCTTGTGCCGAGGGGGTATACGGAGCGGGGGTAGCCCCGGGGCCAGCCCTCGTTGAGGTTTGGGGTGACTCATCCGTGACCGGGAGTTGTAAAGTCGGGCCTCGCGTCGGGTTCCCCGCCTCCGTCTTCCCGCCTTCCCCGTCCCCCTCCGGGTCTGTGTCAGTATTGTGGGCTTCAGAGTGGGGTTCCTTGGAATAGGTGTCGATGGGGTCCCCTCCTGGGCTCCCCCTCTGCTGTCTAATTTGGCCCAGAAGTCCGCCAGAAGTCGGTCTATCCTCTCCGATAACGGCAAGAGGTGGGGTTCAGGCGCTAGGGCCCTCGTGGCTTCCGCCATTTTGGGTGTCGATGGCCCGTCGGCTTCTGCGCCCTGGTTTCTCTGCTGTAAGCTGCTTGTTGTTGCGATTGCCGGGATGACCCCCACCGGCAGGGGGGGGGGGAGAAGGTGCTTTAAATGAGCCTCCAGCGCAGCGGGTACCAGTCGGCTGGGGGATCGGCCGCCTCCCCCATGCCGCTCGCGTAGGCCGCATGCAGGCCTCGGGTCCGTTTTCTGGATGCAGTCGCCGTCGCTGCTCAGTGGAGCAAGATAGCGGTTTCGCCATCGCCTACCACCGTTTCTGAGGCTGGAAAACCGGCTGTGAGCGGGTAATTTCAACGTTTTTGTGTTGATTTCGGGTTTTTGGGCCAGGAGCTCCACTGCTGTGCGACTGCTTCGTTTGGCTGTCAGGCTCCGCCCCCACGGATTGCATTTTTGCTGGGCATTTTGTATATTTCATATGTGCCACTAAATTCAAACCCCCCAAATTATGCTCAGCTAAGTCTTCTGAGTAAAAGGACACCCCCATTGTATGTCTATGGCACTATTTCGTGAAGCTACAGTGCCACACAGGAGACCTGTCCTTTTCAGTATTCACAGTAGAATTTTGAGAGACGGATTTAATGAGCCTATGCTTCCATTTGGGGTATTATAACTAGTGATGTACCGAACTGTCCGCCGGCGAACAGTTCCCGGCGAACTTAGCGTATTCGCGTTCGCCGCGGCGGGCGGACACATGCGCAGTTCGATCCGCCCCCTATTCGTCATCATTGGGCAAACTTTGACCCTGTGCCTCTCGGTCAGCAGACACATTCCAGCCAATCAGCAGCACTCCCTCCCTTCCACACCCTCCAACCTCCCTCCCAGCATCCATTTTCGATTCATTCTGAAGCTGCATGCTTAGTGAGAGGAGGGAAAGTTTAGCTGCTGCTGATTAGATAGGGAAATTGATAGCTAGGCTAGGGTATTCAGTGTCCACTACAATCCTGAAGGACTCATCTGATCTCTGCTGTAAGGACAGCACCCCAAAAAGCCCTTTTTAGGGCTATAACGTCAGGCTGCTTTTTTTTTTTTTTATCCTGTGTAATGTAATTGCAGGTGCCTGCCTGCCAGCTTCTGTGTGAGGTTCACATTGGATACTATGCCTACTTGCCCAGTGCCACCACTCATATCTGTTTTTACAATAGGTTAAGCTTTACATTTAAAAGAAATAATTTTTTTTCACTGTAATAGAAGAGCAGTTGCCTGCCTGCCAGCTTCTGTGTCAGGTTGGATGCCTTGCCCATTTGCACAGTCAGTGTTTTAACAATAGGTTAAGCTTTACATTTAAAAGAAATAATTTTTTTTCACTGTAATAGAAGAGCAGTTGCCTGCCTGCCAGCTTCTGTGTCAGGTTGGATGCCTTGCCCATTTGCACAGTCAGTGCCACCACTCATATCTGTTTTAACAATAGGTTAAGCATTACATTTAAAATAAATAATTTTTTTTCACTGTAATAGAAGAGCAGTTGCCTGCCTGCCAGCTTCTGTGTCAGGTTGGATGCCTTGCCCATTTGCACAGTCAGTGCCACCACTCATATCTGTTTTAACAATAGGTTAAGCTTTACATTTAAAATAATTTTTTTTCACTGTAATAGAAGAGCAGTTGCCTGCCCACCAGCTTCTGTGTCAGGTTGGATGCCTTGCCCATTTGCACAGTCAGTGCCACCACTCATATCTGTTTTTTTTTTTTTTTTTTTTTTTTTTTTTTATAATTCTTTATTTTTGTTGTGCGCAAAATGGGTTACAGACAGGCCTGAGGTGCCCCGAGAGCAGTCCTCAAGAATTTACACCGCTTAACATGCGGGACATTGGGATGTCAGGCACATTTTTATAGAAAATTGGTTACACGTACATTCAACTGGTGAAAGCAAAGACTGTCGCCACAGCTAGGGTAATCAGTTTTAGCATAGCTTAACAACAGTTAGGTGGCATTGTATATCTCACAGTTTTATACAAGTTTTTAGTACAATTGCTTATCCAAGAGTTGTCATAATATGATAGCAGATAGATGGTGGATTACAAGGTTAAACGATTAAGGGTTAAACATGGCTTTGTCATTTTGAGTTATTTGTCGCTTGGTAACAGTAACTTGGGGTTAACAATTATATTGAATGCCATCGCTTTAGTATTTAAACAGTGGTGCGGTTAACTAGTTAATTAACAAAAAATCATAAACAAACATAGTAGGCTACAGAGGCACATTAAACAGTGATGCTCCTAAAGATAAGCTGCTCAGCTGAGACATTAGTAGGTATCAATTCAGTAAAGATGGGCATTAAGGAAGGACTGAGTTGCTATCTGTGTGCGAGTTGGAGTAACTAGTATAGACTATGCTAAACAACAAATATACATACGAAGGTTTGTATTAATGCAGTGCTTATTTTTTTAAAAAAACAGTTGATGTGGACACAGGTTTGTCAGCAATCTCGCCTGCCCTGTCTCAAGCAGGTATGTTTGTGTGCCCCCAGTATGTCAAACTAAGAAAGCGAAGTCATCGCTGAAGGTGAGTTAAATGAAAGTGTTTAGTCCACAGTTCCGTAAGGAGCTTTATTGTGAGGTGAGTGTCTGGGCGGTATTTTGGTACCAACGGCTGCAATGTCCCGGATGGTGCCTGATGCAGAGGTTGGAGCCCAGTGCCATCTGCTGTGCAAGTAGGTCCTTTCAGCCTATGCCCACCGGGTATACAGACCTGACCAGCATGGGGGTGCCCCGTCTGAGGGCTGCACGCTTGCTTGGCGGGGTGCAGTTGTGTTGTCCTGCGCAGCAGGAAAGGTGCCCCCCCGCTATCCTTTCCTTGTTCGGCGGTGGGTAGGCTCTCTGCCGGTATCGATTGTCGGTGGACGGCCCTGCTTTATCGTGGGTAGTGTCGCAGTGGGTGTTAGGGCGTCTTGTGTGCTGGGTTGCGCTGTGGTGTTCGGCCGTTGCTGGGAGCGCTGAGTGGTAGGCAGGTCTTGGATGCCGGCGGGCCCCGGTCTGCCGCTTGAGAGTGTGAGTGTTGCTGTCTGGGGGACAAGGTGCTTTGTCCGGCCTCGCCGAACCCTGTCGATACTTCTGGCGGGGGGCTGCTCCGGAGACATAGGGGGGATTCCCCTGCAGGCGACGTCGGACAGCCGGGCGGATCCATGCCACCACCCTTCTCACCGCCTGTCTATATAGTTGTCTCCGTGCTTTGAACTGCGTGTAGAGGTGAGTGCATAGCCGGTCAAAGAACTCTTGCACGTGTTTTGGCGGCTGAGTAAATGCGTGCTGTGCCTTGGGCTGTTTCTGTGCCGCCATCTTGGCTAGGCCCTTGCGGCCCCGTTTGGCCGTGGATTTTGGCGCTTGGGCAGGCAGTGAAGCAGCTGTCTTCGCCCTCCGCGAGGACAGGGATGACCCCCTCCGGTCCATAGGGGGGGGTAGCAGGGCTGTAGAGTGAGCCTGTCCCGTACCGGGAGGTCGACCAGCACCCCCGTGCCTCAGGCTGTGTTCCGGTTTAGGCCTCATGGCCAGTGCAGAGTTGTCCGCGGTTCTCCGGTGCCGGTCAGGCATCAATTTGTCGTTTAGGTCGTCCTGTATTTGTTTCCGAGCACCGTTTGCCGCTATCTCTCGTGGATCTGGCGCTATCGACGTTTTTGGCCCCCTTATTGCAGGAGCTAGTAGAATGTGCGACTGGCCATCTTGGCTCTCAGGCCCCGCCCCCCCATATCTGTTTTAACAATAGGTTAAGCTTTACATTTAAAAGAAATAATTTTTTTTCACTGTAATAGAAGAGCAGTTGCCTGCCTGCCAGCTTCTGTGTCAGGTTGGATGCCTTGCCCATTTGCACAGTCAGTGCCACCACTCATATCTGTTTTAACAATAGGTTAAGCTTTACATTTAAAAGAAATAATTTTTTTTCACTGTAATAGAAGAGCAGTTGCCTGCCTGCCAGCTTCTGTGTCAGGTTGGATGCCTTGCCCATTTGCACAGTCAGTGCCACCACTCATATCTGTTTTAACAATAGGTTAAGCTTTACATTTAAAATAAATATTTTTTTTTCACTGTAATAGAAGAGCAGTTGCCTGCCTGCCAGCTTCTGTGTCAGGTTGGATGCCTTGCCCATTTGCACAGTCAGTGCCACCACTCATATCTGTTTTAACAATAGGTTAAGCTTTACATTTAAAATAAATAATTTTTTTCACTGTAATAGAAGAGCAGTTGCCTGCCTGCCAGCTTCTGTGTCAGGTTGGATGCCTTGCCCATTTGCACAGTCAGTGCCACCACTCATATCTGTTTTAACAATAGGTTAAGCTTTACATTTAAAAGAAATAATTTTTTTTCACTGTAATAGAAGAGCAGTTGCCTGCCTGCCAGCTTCTGTGTCAGGTTGGATGCCTTGCCCATTTGCACAGTCAGTGCCACCACTCATATCTGTTTTAACAATAGGTTAAGCTTTACATTTAAAATAAATAATTTTTTTTCACTGTAATAGAAGAGCAGTTGCCTGCCTGCCTGCCAGCTTCTGTGTCAGGTTGGATGCCTTGCCCATTTGCACAGTCAGTGCCACCACTCATATCTGTTTTAACAATAGGTAAGCTTTACATTTAAAATAAATAAAAAAAATTTCACTGTAATAGAAGAGCAGTTGCCTGCCTGCCTGCCAGCTTCTGTGTCAGGTTGGATGCCTTGCCCATTTGCACAGTCAGTGCCACCACTCATATCTGTTTTTACAATAGGTTAAGCTTTAGATTTAAAAGAAATAATTTTTTTTCACTGTAATAGAAGAGCAGTTAGTTGTCTGCAAGCGTCTGGGTGTCAGGCCTACTTCAGCGTGTGCTCTGCAGACCTGTGCCAGCGTGCTTTGACAGTTGCCAATCATATCTGGTGTCTCTTTAGCGTGCTTTTACAAAGAAAAAAGTTTTCCAGTGTAAGCTAATAGCAGCCAGTCAGTGTCCTTCAAACAGCTCTGTCAGGCCTTCCTTCAGCGTGTGCCCTGCACAACCCTGCCAGCGTACTTTGACAGTTGCCACTCATATCTGGTGTCTCTATAGCGTGCTTTTACAAAGAAAAAAGGTTTCTAGTGTAAGCTAATAGCAGCCAGTCAGTGTCCTTCAAGCGGCTCTGTCAGTCCTTCCTTCAGCGTGTGCTCTCCAGAACTGTTCCAGTGCACATTGCCAATCATATCTGGTGTCTCTATAGCGTGCTTTTAAAACCAAAATTTTTTTTTCACTGTTATAGATTGAATAGCAGTTACTTGTCTTCAAGCGGGTGTGTCAGGCCTACAGTGTGTGCTCTGCAGAACTGTTCAAGTGCACATTGCCAATCATATCTGGTGTCTCTTTAGCGTGCTTTTACAAAGAAAAAAGGTTTCTAGTGTAAGCTAATAGCAGCCAGTCAGTGTCCTTCAAGCGGCTCTGTCAGTCCTTCCTTCAGCGTGTGCTCTGCAGACCTGTGCCAGCGTGCTTTGACAGTTGCCAATCATATCTGGTGTCTCTATAGCGTGCTTTTACAAAGAAAAAAGGTTTCTAGTGTAAGCTAATGGCAGCCAGTCAGTGTCCTTCAAGCGGCTCTGTCAGTCCTTCCTTCAGCGTGTGCTCTCCAGAACTGTTCCAGTGCACATTGCCAATCATATCTGGTGTCTCTATAGCGTGCTTTTAAAACCAAATTTTTTTTTTCACTGTTATAGATTGAATAGCAGTTACTTGTCTTCAAGCGGGTGTGTCAGGCCTACAGTGTGTGCTCTGCAGAACTGTTCAAGTGCACATTGCCAATCATATCTGGTGTCTCTATAGCGTGCTTTTACAAAGAAAATTTGTTTTTCACTGTTATAGATTGAATAGCAGTTACTTGTCTTCAAGCGGGTGTGTCAGGCCTACAGTGTGTGCTCTGCAGAACTGTTACAGTTCACATTGCCAATCATATCTGGTCTCACAGTAGCTTGCACGCATAGTGCCACTAATCCCCAAAAAAATGACAGGCAGAGGCAGGCCACCCTGCAGGGGCCGTCATGGTCGTGGTGCTGTGATTCCCTTTTGCCCTAGAATAATGCCCAGTTTTCAGAAGCCACGTACCCTGAACTTGAAAAGTTCTGAGGACATAGTTGACTGGCTAACACAGGACACCCAATCTTGTACAGCCTCCGCTCAGGCCCTTGACGCACCATCCTCCTCCAGCTTAGCTTCAGGCACCTCTCAAGATACCACTCACCCGCCTGCCGCCACCACCAAAACTAACACCACAGCCGCTTTACTTGGTATGTCAGAGGAGTTATTCACACACCCGTTTGAAGAAATGAGTGATGCGCAACCATTATTGCTAGAGGATGTAGATAACAGGGATATGTCTCAGGCAGGCAGCATTAAACACATGGAGGTACGGTGTGATGATGATGATGTTGTACCCGCTGCTGCTTTCTTTTCTGAGTTGTCAGATACAAGCGAAGTGGTTGATGATGACGATGCGTCCATGGATGTCACGTGGGTGCCCGCTCGGCAAGAAGAAGAACAGGGCGAAAGTTCAGATGGGGAGACAGAGAGGAGGAGGAGACGAGTTGGAAGCAGGGGGGGGGTCGTCGCAAGGGCACAGTCAGACAGCATGCATTGGCACCCGGGGTCAGCCCGACAGCACGCCAATCAACGCATGCTGTGTCCACCACCAGAATGCCGTCATTGCAGAGCTCAGCAGTGTGGCATTTTTTTTATGTGTCTGCCTCGGACAACAGCGATGCCATTTGCAACCTGTGCCAAAGGAAACTGAGTCGTGGGAGGTCCAACACCCACCTAGGTACAACTGCTTTGCGTAGGCACATGATCTCACATCACAAACGCCTATGGGATTAACACATGATTACAAGCAGCACGCCTACTCTAAGTCGCCATCCTCCTCCTGGTCTAGCATCTTCAGCCACGTCAACCACTGCTGTCCTTCTTGCCCCCTCTCAACCATCCGCCACTCCGTCTCCCGCCTTGAGCAGTTCCCGCTCATCTGCCCACAGTCATGTGTCTGTCAAGGACATGTTTGAGCGTAAGAAGCCAATGTCACCAAGTCACCCCCTTGCCCAGCGTCTGACAGCTGGCTTGTCCGAACTATTAGCCCGCCAGCTTTTACCATACAATCTGGTTGAGTCTGAGGCGTTCAAAACATTTGTAGCTATTGGGACACCGCAGTGGAAGGTACCCGGCCGGAATTTCTTTTCACAAAAGGCAATCCCCAACTTGTACTCGATTGTGCAAAAGGAAGTCATGGCATGTCTGGCACACAGTGTTGGGGCAAGGGTCCATCTGACCACTGATACCTGGTCTGCAAAGCATGGTCAGGGCAGGTATATCACCTACACTGCACATTGGGTAAACCTGCTGACGGCTGACAAGCAAGGAATGTGTGGCATTGCAGAGGAGTTGGTGACACCGCCACGAATTGCAGGCAGTCCTGCTGCCACCTCCTCTACTCCTCCTACTCCATCCTCTTCCATAACCTCCTCGGCTGAGTCCTCTTGTGCTGCTGCGTCTTGCTCCACATCAACGGCACCCCCCCAGCTCCCCAGGTACTATTCCACATCCCGGATACGGCAGTGTCACGCCGTCTTGGGTTTGACTTGCTTGAAAGCAGAGAGTCACACCGGACAAGCACTCCTGTCCGCCCTGAACGCACAGGTGGAAAAGTGGCTGACTCCGCAGCAACTGGATATCGGCAAAGTGGTGTGTGACAACGGAAAAAATTTGATAGCGGCATTGAAGTTGGGCAAGTTGACACATGTGCCGTGCATGGCACATGTGTGTAATCTGATCGTACAATGCTTTGTGCATAAGTACACAGGCTTACAGGACGTCCTGAAGCAGGCCAGGAAGGTGTGTGGCCATTTCAGGCGTTCCTACACGGCCATGGCTCACTTTGCAGATATCCAGTGGCGAAACAACATGCCAGTGAGGCGCTTGATTTGCGACAGCCCTACACGTTGGAATTCAACACTCCTAATGTTCGACCGCCTGCTCCAACAAGAAAAAGCTGTTAATGAATATTTGTATGACCGGGGTGCTAGGACAGCCTCTGGGGAGCTGGGAATTTTTTTGCCACGTTACTGGACGCTCATGCGCAATGCCTGTAGGCTCATGCGTCCTTTTGAGGAGGTGACAAACCTAGTCAGTCGCAACGAAGGCACCATCAGCGACATCATACCATTTGTTTTCTTCCTGGAGCGTGCCCTGCGAAGAGTGCTGCATCAGGCTGTAGATGAGCGTGAAGAGGAAGAGGAAGAGTTGTGGTCACCATCACCACCAGAAACAGCCTTATCAGCATCGCTTGCTGGACCTGCGGCAATGCTGGAAGAGGATTGTGAGGAAGAGGAGTCAGAGGAGGATTGTAGCTTTGAGGAGGAGGAGGAGGAGCAAGACCAAACACAACAGGCATCCCAGGGTGCTCGTTGTCACCTATCTGGTACCCGTGGTGTTGTACGTGGCTGGGGGGAAGAACATACCTTCAATGACATCAGTGAGGAGGAGGAACGGGAAATGAGTAGCTCGGCATCCAACCTTGTGCAAATGGGGTCTTTCATGCTGTCCTGCCTGTTGAGGGACCCTCGTATAAAAAGGCTGAAGGAGAACGACCTGTACTGGGTGTCCACGCTACTAGACCCCCGGTATAAGCAGAAAGTGGCGGAAATGTTACCGAATTACAACAAGTCGGAAAGGATGCAGCATTTGCAAAATAAATTAAAAAGTATGCTTTACACAGCGTATAAGGGTGATGTCACAGCACAACGGGAATCTAACAGGGGGAGAGGTGGAAGTCATCCTCCTCCTCCCACGACCACGCCGGCAAGGACAGGACGCTTTAAAGACGTGTTGTTGATGGAGGACATGAGGACCTTTTTAAGTCCTATGCATCGCCACAGCCCTTCGGGATCCACCCTCAGAGAGCGACTCGACCGACAGGTAGCAGACTACCTCGCCTTAACTGCAGATATCGACACTCTGAGGAGCGATGAACCCCTTGACTACTGGGTGTGCAGGCTTGACCTGTGGCCTGAGCTATCCCAATTTGCGATAGAACTTCTGGCCTGCCCCGCTTCAAGTGTCCTGTCAGAAAGGACCTTCAGTGCAGCAGGAGGTATTGTCACTGAGAAGAGAAGTCGCCTAGGTCAAAAAAGTCTAGATTACCTCACCTTTATTAAGATGAATGAGGGATGGATCCCGAAGGGACTGACACTGGGCGATACATTCGATTAAAAAAGGCCTGATGAGATGAGCTGCCTTGGGCTAAAAATGGTCCACACGCTGCTGTATTTTAGCTCTGAATGACGTTTGACTTGCGTGACTTATCCGCCACCAACTAGGGTTCAAGCCGCCATGTTTTAGGGCACTTTCTGCCTGTGAAACAAACATCAATTTTTCTGGCCGCTGCTACAGCAGCGGCTGCAACAATACCAAATTTTTCAGGCATGTGTACATGCCTAATTTTTAGGCCCACTGGTGCAGCACTGTGGCTTCAAAAACCAAACCAAAAAAAAATCCTCCAAGATGGCACCAATATACCAGTGGTCTAAGCATCTTCCCACCTTGGCCTAAAAAGGGGAGGTGATTCAACAATTAAAAATCTCTGCCATTTACACGTCCACTGATAGGAGACGCGGAAGGTATTAAACTGATATGAACAATACTAAACTCACCACTCCTATCTGGTGGCACATTAGCTTGCCCGCGCAGTGCCCCAAATTTCAAGTAAGAGGACCGACCAAGCATCTTCTTCCATCTCCCTGTTACATAAATCAATGCCATATCCATAGAAATTGTAGAGAATATCCAGGATAGTTTTACAGGGCCAAATCATGTCGCCTGTTGAAAGAGGTGACCTTGCTCGGGTCCCAGGTGTGCGGTTCCTAAAATGGCTGCCATATACATGTCCTCTGATAGGAGATGCGGAAGGTATTAAACTGATATGAACAATACTAAACTCACCACTCCTATCTGGTGGCACATTCGCTTGCCCGCGCAGTGCCCCAAGTTTTAAGTAAGAGGACCGACCAAGCATCTTCTTCCATCTCCCTGTTACATAAATCAATGCCATATCCATAGAAATTGTAGAGAATATCCAGGATAGTTTTACAGGGCCAAATCATGTCGCCTGTTGAAAGAGGTGACCTTGCTCGGGTCCCAGGTGTGCAGTTCCTAAAATGGCTGCCATATACACGTCCACTGATAGGAGACGCGGAAGGTATTAAACTGATATGAACATTTACTAAACTCACCACTCCGAGTGCTGTTTTTTATTTAATTTTTTTGTGGTGAGGCTTTACAGGACAGAGTGCTTCTCCACGGGACATGTTAACTCACGGGCAGCTGGCTCATCAAGGAACCAGAGCAGCTTGAACGAGGTGACCTTGCTCGGGTCCCAGGTGTGCGGTTCCTAAAATGGCTGCCATATACACGTCCACTGATAGGAGACGCGGAAGGTATTAAACTGATATGAACAATACTCCACTCCTATCAGTAGGTCCGTCCCATTGTGATTTATGCCCCCCACCCACCGCGCAGGGATGGGGGCCGGGGGGAGGAAAGTAGGCCCCCCCATTGCGATTTATGGCCCCCACCCACCGCGCAGGGGTGGGGGCCGAGGGGGGGAGGACAGTAGGTCCCCCCATTGTGATTTATGGCCCCCACCCACCGCGCAGGGGTTGGGGAGGACAGTAGCTCCCCCCAGTGTGTATCATGGGCTTTGAGGACAGGTGTCAATCCATACCTGCCAAGTGACCCTATGTAGGGGTAAAAGTCCCTATTCTGCTCTGTGTCCGTGTGTATCAGAGCAGGGCTTTGAGGACAGGTGTCAATGTTAGGTGATTTCTGCCCTTTATGGATTAAAAGCAGACTCTGCATCAACTGTGCAATTTTCCATGGGAGTTTTGCCATGGATCCCCCTCCGGCATGCCACAGTCCATGTGTTAGTCCCCTTGAAACAACTTTTCCATCACTTTTGTGGCCAGAAAGAGTCCCTGTTGGTTTTAAAATTCGCCTGCCCATTGAAGTCAATGGTGGTTCACGCGGTTCGCTGGTTCGCGAACATTTGCGGAAGTTCGCGTTCGCCGTTCGCGAACCGAAAGTTTCGGGTTCGCGACAACACTAATTATAACAGTTTGACTGTTCAAAAAAAACCCACAAAGGCCTACCATTTGTAAAAGTAGACACTCCAGGGTATATCACCAATATATGCCAAAGTATGTGGTAAAAAATAATTTGGGGCATTTTTTTACATACGGATTGCATTTTTGCTGGGCATTTTGTATATTTCATATGTGCCACTAAGTTCAAAACCTCCAAATTATGCTCAGCTAAGTCTTCTGAGTAAAAAGACATCCCCAATGAATGTCTTTGGCACTATTTTGTGAAGCTACAGTGCCATATTGGAGACCAAGCCAAATCAGTTTTTACAGAACTTTGAATTTTGACGTTGGGCCTATGTGCAATTTCCAAGCATCTTCGCAGGTTTTAAATTCAAACTACCCCACAAAGGCCTACCATTTCTTAAAGTAGACACCCCAGGGTATTTCAAAAGGCATATTTTGAACCTTCGCGTTGGATAATTTTTCCGCTCGCTTGTACCAGGTGTAGTGGTAATAAGCGTTTTTTTCTGCCTTTTTGACACACAGTGAGTTTTCACAGTATATTTTGCAAACCTTATGTGTGCTACGACTGTATAATACTTCATATGTTGCTCAGCTATGTCAGCTGAGTGCAAAAATACCCCCGTATGTACCTTTGCCAGGTATATGTGGACATCAGAGGAGCACATTTGGGACACAGCCATTCCAGTTTTTTTCAAACTTTAAATTTTTACGCTGTGCCCATGTCCCATTTTAGAGTATTTTACCAGGCTATATAATTCAAACTACCCCACAAAGGCCTACCATTTCTTAAAGAAGACATCCCAGGGTATTTCAAAAGGCATATTTTGAACCTTAGCATGGGATCATTTTTCCGCTAGCTTGTACCAGGTGTAGTGGTAATAAGCGTTTTTTCTGCCTTTTTTAATTTATTTTTTTAATTCTTTATTTTTACTGTGCATAAATAACAACCGCTTGTCAGCAATGCCACAACAGCATATTCCAACATTTTAAACATACAGACTTGGTAACTGTTATATAGCATTTAGACGGAACATACACATTTTTTATATTAATAAAGCAGGCTAAGTACACGTAGGTTATTCACATTAATTATAGTAAGTTACATCTTCGCTTCGTAACAGTAGTTTATGATGAACATTTCTATTGCATATCATCGCTTATAAGGAGTGATAATAAAAAAAATAAAAAGATAAAAAGATAAGGCCCATTAGTTAAGACTTGTACAGACATATTCAGCTTACGGTCTAAAAGCGCCGATATAAGTCAATGCACGTTATAAAAAGAAAACATAGTACAGTAATTAGACTACAGTATGCTCGTTAGAATAGTGCCTATGCTTAAAACTTAATAGGTACGTCCAATGCGGTAGGTCACGTTTAGTGTAGCGAGGTTAAAACCTTAAACATACATTTATGCTTGAATGTGTGAGAGTGGGCATTCAGAAATACGGACGAAAGGTCTTGCTAGACTGGCAACACTTGGTATTTATGAGCAGACACATAGGTTAAGCTAAGTAGTATACATTTGTAATGAATGCAAAATTGGTGGGCCAATAGTGTGTCAAACTGGCAGGGTCCCTTTTATCCTTAGTCGTAAGCTGGGTGTAAGCTAAGTGTGCGGGTGCCTGCCTAGTGTGTGTGGTACAAGATTTATGCTAACGCTTTTGCAATTCGACTGTATATTTGAGTCCCATCTAGTAAGATCGCTTTAAAAAGGTTGTCACCCTTGTTGTTTGGGGCGTCCCGGGCCTTCTCAGTAAGGTTGTGTTTACTTCTTGGCTGTTCCGAGGCTACTCCGACAGGGGGTCCCAGTACTGTCCGGTGCCCGCTCTGCTGTTTCTGTGCAGCAGGGAGAAAGTGTCAAGCAGAGCAGGCATTGCAGGCAATGGTAGACGTTGCAGGCTCGCTCGGAGATCCCTGGCGGGAATGGGTGCCACGCTGCGCTCCAGCTCCTCAGTGCCGCCGCTGTTCTCTCCTCGTGTGGGTCAATTGGGCTGCTTGGTTTCAGCTCAAGTGTCCTCAGAGACTGATGGACATTTCTCGGACTAATTTTATTGCAGGGTTGAAAGGTAGGAGCCGCTTTGTAAGGTCTCTCCCCTGCCTTCTGCGCACATGATGTCCGCCATTTTAGGTACAGCGCTCGGGCTCCCCCGAGCCCCGGTTGCGATTTCTCAGGTTCGGGTCTCAGGGTGAGGACTGGGTTCACCCCCCCGGTCCAGAGGGGGGGAAGCGGGGCCGGGTCCGCTCGGGTCTGTGCCTCGGGTTGGGGTCCGTGGTGCAGGATAGCGGGGCAGCGGCCGTCCGCTCCACTCACCGCAGGTGAAGGCCTCAGTGTTGACCACGAGAGTCTCTCCCCCAGGGGACTGAAGCTCAGTGAGCCAGCCTCTCCCTGGATCCAGCAGTCCCCTTGCTCCTGGCACCTTCGTTGTCGGTCGGATTAACGGATAAAGGCATGTTTTTACGGTTGTGTAATTAATTTGTTGCGGGAGCTGCTCCTGCTTGCGACCGTCCGGCTCGGCGGTCCGGCCCCGCCCCCCCTTTTCTGCCTTTTTGACACACAAAGTGAGTCTGCACAGTATATTTTGCAAACCTTATGTGTACCACCACTCTATAATACTTTATATGTTGCTCAGCTATGTCGGCTGAGTACAAAAATACCCCCGTATGTACCTTTGCCAGGTATATGTGGACATCGGAGGGGCACATTTGGGACACAGCCATCCCTTTTTTTTTCAAACTTTAAATTTTTACGCTGTGCCCATGTCCCATTTTAGAGTATTTTACCAGGCTATATAATCCAAATACCCCATAAAGCCATACCATTTCTTAAAGAAGACATGCCAGGGTATTTCAAAAGGCATATTTTGAACCTTAGCGTTGGATAATTTTTCCGCTAGCTTGTACCAGGTGTAGTGGTAATAAGCGTTTTTTCTGCCTTTTTGACACACAATGTGAGTCTGCACAGTATATTTTGCAAACCTTATGTGTACTACCACTCTATAATACTTTATATGTTGCTCAGCTATGTCGGCTGAGTACAAAAATACCCCCGTATGTACCTTTGCCAGGTATATGTGGACATCGGAGGGGCACGTTTGGGACACAGCCATCCCTTTTTTTTTCAAACTTTAAATTTTTACGCTGTGCCCATGTCCCATTTTAGAGTATTTTACCAGGCTATATGATCCAAATACCCCATAAAGCCATACCATTTCTTAAAGAAGACATCCCAGGGTATTTCAAAAGGCATATTTTGAACCTTAGCGTGGGATCATTTTTTCGCTAGCTTGTACCAGGTGTAGTGGTAATGAGCGTTATTAAATGTATTTTATAACTTTTTAAAACTTGTTTTACTTTTTAAAACTATTTTTCAAACTTTTGTTTTGCTTATTAATTTTTTTAAAGTTTCCTAAACTTTCGTAAAACTTTTTTTAACAGATTTAACATTTTTCTAAGCTTTTTCTTTTACCGTTAACCCCTAACTAGCAGTAAGCAGCACTAACAGTAAATTCCCCATTTTCCCATAACTCCCACCCACCCCAGCTAGCAAAATATTTAATTATACAATATTTAAATTAGTTAATTAAATAAATGTAACCCCTGAGGGTTAAAAAAGAAATAAAAGTTAATAGTCAGGGGTTAAAAAAAATTAGATCACAGTATAATACTGTGATCTGTATTTTGATCACTGTAGGCAGTGATAGACTGGCAGGGAAGGGGTTAATTTTTATTTGGACTGGGTAAAGGGTTTATTTTTTTATTTTTTACTTAAACGTTATTAAAAACTTTTTTTTAACTTAATTTTTTAACTTTTTAAAGCTTGTTTTAAAACTTTTTTAACGTTAACCCCTAGTTAGCCTAACACTAAATCCCCCAATTCCCCACTAACTTCCACCCTCCCCAGCTAGCTAAATTTATAATTTTAAAATATTTAAATTAATTAATACAATAAATAAAAAAAAAAGAATTAACCCTCAGGGGTTAAAAAAAAATCAGATCATATTAAAATGTAATCCCTGCCAATTGATCACTGTAGTCAGTGATCAATTGGCAGGGAAGGGGTTAATTTTTTATTAAAATGGGTAAAGGGGGGTGGGATTTTAATTTTACTTTTTTTTTTTTTTTTACACCAGGGGGCAGGATCACTGAAGATCCGTCTCCCTGCACTTCACACTGAACCCGGAAGTGCAGGGAGGCAGAGGTGAGTATACGCCGCACATGTGCTCGCTCTGACATGCTGTCAGAGCGGGCACATGTACTGGGGCAGCCCGATCCGGTGCTCCCGGTCTGCCTCTAATACAGAGGCAGACCGGAGCACCATTAACCCCACGATCGCGGCGATCTGGGGTTAATTTTACCGCGTGACGGACGAGGTCCGTCACCCTTCGTTAAGTGTATCCCCTGGATGACGGACCTTGTCCGTCACCCGTCCTGAAGGGGTTAAAGGGACCCTTTAGTTCCAGGAAAACCAACCCATTTGGCATTATAGGCTCTTGGAGTGCCCTCCTCCCTCAGCGCTGAAGGGGTTAAAACCTCTTCATACACTTACCTTAATCTAGCGCCTCCCTTGGCGCTGGTGACCTCTCGTCCCATGGGTGGGGGCCAGGGGGAGAACAATAGGGTCCCCCCCATTTTAATTAAGGGCCCCCACCCGCCGCTCATGGGTGGGGGCCATGGGGGGAGGATAATAGATCCCACCCCATTGTCATTCAGGGCCCCCACCCGCCGCTTATGGGTGGGGGCCTGGGGGGGTACGCTAGGTCCCCCGTTCAGTTCAATAGCCCCCACTAGCGCGGCTTGGAAGGTGGCACACTAGGGGGATTTTTTTTACAACAGTGAGCAGCAGGGTGCTCACTGTTTAGTAGGCATGCTACTACTCGCGATATAGCGAGTAGGGCCAGAATTTACTAATACTAAGTAATCTTTACTTAGTATTAGTAAATTTGGCTGAAAGACCATTTTAGGTCTTTCGGCCTTTTGGTAGATAGCTCCCTAATACCGTGGGAATTAGGTAGCTATCTACTAAGTGGCTGCCATGTGTGGAGACTTGGTGGGGGCATTGACCCTCTATTTCTTATTTTAATTAACGCCTCCAACTGCGGACCATGGGTCAGGGCAAGAGTGGGCACAAAGTCCCAACCGCTTATTTTCATTAAAGCTCCCCCAATCCATACAAAGTCAGTCACATGAGGTCATTTGGTGGAGGCATCACATATTATCGTTGTGCTGCCCAGTTGTTGTTTTTTTGTTTAGTGATCATCCCCCCACTCAAGGCATGGGGAAGGTATACAGCCTCCCTTGTATAAATATAGGTGTCATAGTTACGCCATAGGCTGCTTTTTTTGTTTCTTTTTTAATGACTACCATAATTGGTAATCAAAAAAATTTATCAAACAATATTTTTTGAGCAGTTTATCCATTTATTAGGTTTGGCTAATAACATTTCATTAAAATATTTGTCGAGACAGTCAATGATTTTAGGCTGTGTTTTGCTGATAGAATGGAATTGAAGCCTGGGTTTAGTCCAATTGCAGTTATAATAGCCCTGTGTGTCTTGTGCTATTTTTAAAATGACTTAGATTTCTGATATTATCTATAATTTTATATATTCAGTTGAAAGTTTTTAGATAAGTTTTCTCCAAAATTATTTTTGTATTTTTTAGCATGTGCAATGTATAAGGTTTGAAATTAACTGTTAATAAAAAAATAAACCCAAATCTTAAACTGACCGCTGTGTCCAAGTAAGCCTAAAATTTCATGCATTGTGTTTTTGCATTTCATGGATAAAGATCACTTCTTCTAATAAATTAAAATCTGTTATTGTTAATCATTATTCAATACAAAACTCTGTGTTATTCATGTACCCAATAAAACGTGAGTCATTTAACTGTATATCTAAATGTATCTAGTGAGAGAAATAATACAAAATCTGCAAGTATTATTTTCTGATGTGCTGCAAATTCACAGGAAGCATTGTATATGAGCAGATGGTGCACAGAGGGGAGACTCGAAGCAGGTCACACCGTATTTGGATAAGGCAGTAAGACATCACATGTGATTGCTTTACATGGTTGTAACCATAATATATAAAATATATGAGAAGTAAACCAGGATCCTTAACAAACTGAAGCCTGGAAATACAGAGATAGTCCTAAAAATAATATATATACGGTATCTCACAAAAGTGAGTACACCCCTCACAGTTTTGTAAATATTTTTACATCTTTTCATGTGACAACACTGAAGAAATGACACTCTGCTACAATGTAAAGTAGTAAGTGTACAGCCTGTATAACAGTGTACCTTTGTTGTCCCCTCAAAATAACAACACACAGCCATTAATGTCTAAACCGTTGGCAACAAAAGTGTGTACACCCCTAAGTGGAAATGTCCAAATTGGGCCCAAAGTGTCAATTTTGTATGGCCACCATTATTTTCCAGCACAGCCTTAACTCTCCTGGGCAGTGGTTGCCACTGGAGTCCTCTTCCACTCCTCCATGACGACATCACAGAGCTGGTGGATGCTGGAGACCTTGCGCTACCCCACTTAACCACAACACAAACTAAAATTACAGTTGCTCAATGGGGTTTAGGTCTGGAGACATGCTTGGCCATTTCATCACCTTTACCAGCTTCTTTAGCAAGGCAATCTTGGAGGTGTGTGTGGGGTCGTTATCCTGTTGGAATACTGCCCTGCGGCCCAGTACTCCCTGCTTCAGTATGTCACAGTACATATTGCCATTCGTGGTTCCCTCAGTGAACTGTAGCTCCCCAGTGCCGGCAACTCTCGTGCATGCCCAGACCATGACACTCCCACCACCATGCTTGACTGTAGGCAAGACACACTTGTCTTTGTACTCCTCACCTAATGCCGTCTCACACGCTTGACACCATCTGAACCAAATAAGTTTATCTTGGTCTCATCGGACCACAGGACATGGTTCCAGTAATCCATGTCCTAAGTCTGCTTGTCTTCAGGAAACTGTTTGCAGCCTTTCTTGTGCATCATCTTTAGAAGAGGCTTCCTTCTGGGATGACAGCCATGCAGACCAATTTGATGCAGTGTGTGGTATATGGTCTGAGCACTGACAGGCTGACCCCCAACCCCTTCAACCTCTGCAGCAATGCTGCCAGCACTCATACGTCTATTTCCCAAAGACAACCTCTGGATATGACGCTGAGCACGTGCACTTAACTTCTTTGGTCGACCATGGCGAGGCCTGTTCTGAGTGGAACCTATCCTGTGAAACCATTGTATGCTCTTTCCCACCGTGCTGCAGCTCAGTTTCAGGGTCTTGGCAATCTTCTTATAGCCTAGGCCATCTTTATGTAGAGCAACAATTCTTTTTTTTCAGATTCTCAGAGAGTTCTTTGCCATGAGGTGCCATGTTGAACTTCCAGGGACCAGTATGAGAGAGTGTGAGAGAGCGATAACACCAAATTTTACACACCTGCTCCCAATTCACACCTGAGACCTTGTAACACTAACGAGTGACACCGCAAAGGGGAAATGGCTAATTGGGCCCAATTTAGACACTTAAGAGTGTACTCACTTTTGTTGCCAATGGTTTAGACATTAATGGCTGTGTGTTGAGTTATTTTGAGGGTACAGCAAATTTACACTGTTATTGTCATGATCTTGATCAGGCCAGGGTTGTTATTTGAGACTTGATTGGTGCTTTTAGACATATTATGAAACTTAAGAGAAAACACTTGCAAATAATAAATAAAGTCTGTGATCTCCAGGTAGGGTTGAAACAAAGGCAGGTTGGTATTAAAGGCAGGTTGGTATTAAAGGCAGGCTGGTTACAGAGGCAGGTTGGTTACAGAGGCAGGCTGGTTACAGAGGCAGGCTGGTTACAGAGGCAGGCTGGTTACAGAGGCAGGCTGGTTACAGAGGCAGGCTGGTAACAGAGGCAGGCTGGTAACAGAGGCAGAGGTCAAAATCATACGTAAGAGTGGAGGAGGTTTGAAGGTAAGTTTGGAGCAGGTTGGTATGGAGCAGGGTTGAAGGTAAGTCTGGAGCTGGTTGGTATAGAGCAGGCTTGAGGGTAAGTCTGGAGCAGGTTCACAGGGGGCCAGGAACTGAAGTCTTTCAGGCAAATCACCAATTTCAATGTAAAGGCCCTGTTGTGAGCAGGGTGTAGCCTTATGAAGCCTCTTTATTAGTCCAGGCAGGTGAGGATGATAAGGTGACTGAGGAGATTAGTGGCTAGGGAGGCCACCAAAGGGTAGAAACAAGTATTACATGAAATAATAACAAGAAAATGAAACATGTTCCTGGACAGTTATACAGGCTGTAAACTTACTACTTTACATTGTAGCAGAGTGTCATTTCTTCAGTGTTGTCACATGAAAAGATATAATAAAATATTTACAAAAATGTGAGAGGTGTACTCACTTTTGTGAGATGCTGCATGTATAATATACAACTTGTTATTTAGTGAATAGAAATCTACATCACTAAAATTAATACAATTACAAGGCCAATTTACATTGCACTTTTAAAATAGCTGCACCATGTGTTGACATTTAAAAAAAAAATTAGAAAGTGCTGCAGAATAAGTCGTTGATATATAAATGACAATAATCATAATAATAAATGTGTGAATGGTAAAACTTTAGAGCCTCAGGCTATATCACTATGCAACTTGTTTGGGCTTATTGCCATTATGAATTACAACTTTTTTCATGATCATTTATTTAAGCAACAGTGGGCATACGTAGAATAAACAAGACAGGGTATTAGAAAAGAAAATTGCATCTAGCCCAAATGCTTTGCAGCCTAAGAGTCCTACAGCACACTGTCAACCCATAAAGCATGCACAACCACTAAGCCTTTTTTTGTAGAATAATAAAACTCAAAGCAAAGGAGAAATAACAAGAAAAACCAAAACACACACAAAAGAAGAAAAGTAGAGGGAGAGAGAGGGAAATTGGTGTGCCTCACTTTAATAATATTAAACATATTTAGGGTAGATGTTTAATTTAATTCAAGCTATTTGTTTAAATTGGAGACTTGGGAGGCAAACTACAAATCAGATCCAACACTGGAGATAATCTGAATTGACAGTACTATTGGGTTACCAGTGGCTTAATATTATTTGACCAAACAACCTAAAGAAAGTGCTCTGCACTTCAAACAGATATAATACATAACTCAATGGAAAACATAAAGCACTATACTCCGAGATCCAAGAAACCCTCTTCTGTTTCTACCACAATTATTTGTTAAGTATATTTGTAAATTGTAATATAAAAACATAATCCTTCTTCTAGTACTTCTATAGGGCACGTTGCTTGCTAGGTGAACCTCAAAGGACCAAGTGCGTGTCCTTGATCTTAATCAAGAGTGCAATGTACTACGTAAGTAGAAAATATATATGTCAGATGCATTCTAAAGCTCATAATGGATAGGAAATGAAGAGTGAAACTAGAGTCAAGGTAAAAATCAAAGTCAAGTTGTAAAACAAAAGTCCTTTCAAACTGTTTCACAGTCTAAAGATATTTTTCATAGCACATTGTTTTAACACTACATTCCAATTGTGCTGAGAAGATATCTCCCAGAATGCACTGCACCAGTTTATCAAGAACAGGAAACAGCAGGGGATTTTAAGGAGTCAACATATCTATAGCTTAATAGCCTACGCTTATTTCTGTTGTTAAATATAATACACTATTCGGTTAAATTCATTGAAAAATAGTACATCATTTTGTCATTTCTAATATTCTCCAGGTTAATTTTATCATCAGATATAAAATCTGCTTCATTAAGTTTATTTTACTAATATGTGTCAGCTGGATTAGATAGATCTTACACTATGTCACATGGAGAAACTCACCCTTGAACACTGTGAGACCAGGGTTTTGTGGACGTCACTGACCACTTTAAGAGAATCCAGGGCAGTAGCATTAATATGAAATCAGATTCCAGATTAGTTCAAGGTTATAAGAGGCAGAAGAGGCACACAGTTTGAAGGTGAATGCTTTCAGAAGACATAATTTTGACATCCATTGTACATCCACAGTTATTGAAGAGCACTTACCCCAGAGGGTGCATAGTAGTCAGACTACAACTATAAGCCAGTCCAATGCGTAAACCACAATACAATACTCCAGCACGACCTCAGTTCTTCAGTGTCTTAATTATATTGCACAGAGTGTACATTGCAATGTTTCAACTGTTAACCAGTCTTTTTCAAACTTTAGAATAGGCCACGCATGTTCGAGGTTGATGCTTTCAGGCAACAGCATTTTGACATAAGGTGGACAGCTAACCACACTGTATAAAACCAGAGCAGATGCACAGTTGTTCTTTTAAAGGCTGTGTACAACTGAGCAATGACATGTGGAAGTTATGGGGGTCTGAGAACTGTGACAAGTCTGTAGTTGTTGTGATAATAATTGATGAACATGACAGCATAGCACGTCCATGGTCTTGAATACTATTGCCATGTTATGTGCACAGTGCAGAGGCTAAATCTTGACAATAAAGTAGGGAAAGTTCTCTCTAAAGAAGAACTCGCCTTACTTCAACTTTTTTTTCTGTAGTAAAACTTGAGTCTAAATCCTTGACAGCATTTAAGAATGTATTAGCAAGATTATAAAATCTTGAGTAGCTGTAAATCTCCTACCATACCAGTAGAGATCAAAAGAAAAGACTGACAATGATTGCAATGGCACTCCTAATGAATGCTACTACAAATCAAGTGATGTGTGTAGTGTGTACCATTGATAAGAGGACCAGAGCTTTCTCCCCAGTGAGTTGCGCCATGTCGAGACGGCTGGTCCTCCACCACTGCTCAAGCTAATAGGTAACTTGGCACGAAGTACAAATTCACAACAGGAAGATTAACCTGCTTTACAGTTTTACCTTTAAGGGATAAAGCTGCGGTACTTGACTAAAATTGTGATGGGAATTGGACAAGGTGTATTAAAAAAACATGGTAGGTGTTCTTAAAGTTGCAGAAAAAAAATAATCCTCTTATACAAAAGGGCATTACTCTGTGTTGCCATTTTCTTGAAAAGGTTTGTTCTGATTGTCCCTGTGAAAATAAATATCTCACTGTTCTTTAAAACATAGAAATATTTTTTTTTTTTACAAATGAGAATGTGGAAAGTGAAAGCCTATTTAGAAATGTCAATAAATACACCAGTTATCCCTAGCACATTTTCGTTTACTTGGACAGTGATACAGCAGCTCATAAGAGCACACCTTGTTTAGTAGCAGAAAAAAAGACCCTCAACATTATGCTCTGTAATCCTTTCATAGCTGACAAATTGACCTAAAATGATATGACAAGTGGTGTTGGATACCTGAACAGACAATGTAGCATTACAGTTTACACGTATCACACAGTGTGAGGGAAGTGTAACATTTTACCTACTGCCTTGTCATCTCTTAAAACATTTTCTAAAGACATATTTTTCAAAGTTGGTTTTAAAAATCATCTATTTTTAAATATGTTGATCTACTGATATGATGTGTGTAATGCGTGGAAGACTTTTACATGTTCGTTTTCTATTTTATCTTAAGCTCACTTTATTTACTTCTGGAAGTCTATCCCCATAGATATTATTGAATTACTTACAACTTTGTTATAAGAGCTATATTTTAGGTACAAGCTTTGTCATAAAACTGAATAGCAAATACTTTTATTGTTTGTATACATATCACATGGAAGTCAATCACCCACTTGTGCGATTTGTTTTAGTTTTTAAATTTTTAGATGAATTGTATTGACTTGTGAAGTTACCTGCATTAATTTGCACTGAAACAAAGTATTATGCTAAGATTATAATCTGATTTTTAATCTGTAATAATCTGATTTTAGCAGGCATGTAGCAGACAAACACCATATATTAAATATTTCTATGACAACTTACATTAAGGAATAGATTAAGGTATTCTAGAGTAAAAAAAAAATGGGTAAGAGGTCCGACCAGACATGGCGCCTGCGGAGCCACGCGGCTCGAGTGACTCGGAGCTCTCATTGGAGGATGAGACAGCTCAAGCACCTCTGACCCACAGCAGAGTGTACAAGAGAGCAGAATCAGACTCTGATAAGTCCCCATGCACCAAGGGAGACATAAAAAACCTCCTGCGGGACCTGAGAGAGGTGTGGAAGGCGGTCCTCGCTGGGGTCCAGGAGGAAATAGGAGGCCTGAACCGCCGCATGGGAGCAATCGAGACCCGAGAAGGGGAGAGGGAGAAAAAGTTCGACGACACCGACTCCCGTGTCACTGCCCTCACCCACCAAGTGCAACACCTTACGCGCACGGTGACCTCCCTAGAAACGCTCCACCGATGGAAAAATGTCAGAATCCGCGGGGCCCCAGAGACAATAGGCCAAGAAGCCCTGCTCGAGTTTGCCAACGAAGTCCTGCAAGCACTGGGAGTTCAGACAGAAGACGAACGGCCACCGCTAGTGTCTGCCTTCAGGGTCAGGAAGGCCCCCACAGCACCCGCGGACGCACCCCGTGACATTATAGTTGTCTCGAGACATTACAGTGAAAACCGCTGTCATGGCGTGATCTAGACAAAAGCCAAATCTGGTGATCGCAAACAATAGGATTTCGATATATGATGACTTACCCTTCACAGTCCTCCTCGAACGGCGCAAGTTCGCGCCCATCACCTGGACCCAGCGAGATCGCGGCATAAAATACTGATGGGGGTTGTCCGGAACACTGGTGCTACCACAGCGAGATGCGATACACACCCTGTCGGCCGCTGAAGACCACACGGAGTTCCTTAAGAGACTCAATATACCAGCATTGACCCCCTTGGAGCAGCTCACAACAGGGGACCAGAAAGCAGTAAACCCCAATGCAAAGCTATAACAAGCGGCTATAACAAGAGCCTCTAACATGCCCTACCAACGGGCCGATATTGACTCCACCTGTGTTGCTAACGCATACCATCAAAGAGTTTATTTTAACCCCATGGGAGTCACTGACAGGCATTGTCATTACGTCTTATTTAACCCCACGAGAATCACTCACACGTTTTGCCAATAGGCTCATGTTCATCCCACTAGAGATGCCAACCTGTGCTGTCAGGGTGCTTGCCTTACCCTACATGAGTTGTAGTGGAGCGCTACCACAGTATGCATTATGACTCCGTAAGAGTCACTAGCAGGCCCCACCAACGCATATACCTTAACAATACATATATGCCAATATGCCGCTAAAATGCCCTACCAATGGGGATCAACTTAAGCTCCACGGGGGTTGCTAGAGAGCGATCTAACATGACGCTTACTTATATTCTAAACCTGCAAAAACAGCCAGAGGGCTTAGACACCACACGAGCCACTAGCGAGACAAACCATAGGGGCCGCCCCACGCCTGGCTACAAGGTTGACAGGCTGTACTAACGTATCAACCTCAAACCCTCAGGAGCTGTCAACACACTCAACCACATGGTACACTATAAGCCGATAGCCCTGTCAACACGCTGAGCAAGGCTATTAAGCTAAAGCCTCTATGAGCGGATAGCGGGTTATCCCATATTAAAGATATATGCCCGGATGGGCGGCCAACACGTTCTACTAATGTTTTAATATCAAACCCACATGGGCTGTTAGAGGGCTACACCACAGGGTACACTTTAAGTCCACAGCAGCGGCTAGAGTGAGATACCGACTCGGGAGCTACCTATACACACTTCTTACACATTTCACCTGACCTGCTGGGACGCCTAACCAAGAATGATCTATGGCTGATATAAATGCACGTTCTGTTTAAATTGTTTAATTCTTATACGGATAGCGGGTTATCCCATATTATAGATATATGCCCATATGAGCGGACAACACGTTCTACTAATGTTTTAATTTCAAACCCACACGGGCTGCTAGAGGGCTACACCACAGGGTACACTTTAAGTCCACAGCAGCAGCTAGAGTGAGATACCGACTCGGGAGCTACCTATACACTCTTCTTACACATGTCACCTTCACCTGAGCTTCTAGGACGCATAACCAAGAATGATATATGTATGATATAAATGCACGTTCTGTTTAAATTGTTTAATTCTTATGCATTAGATATCTGTATATTGTCATTAAAACTAGTGGAAATTTCCACAACAAAAATAAAGAATTATAAAATAAAAAATAAAAATAAAAAAATGGATAAAAATTCAAAGAGTGCAAAGGCTATCAACAATATTTTGGTTAGCAACATTTAATTTGGTGTTTTCTGGCACAATGATTTAGTACATTCTGTAAAGAATAGTATGTTTTCATTAACAAATATCAAAATGGTAATTTTAAGGAGTCGTAATCTTACACTCCCATCACAAAGTAATTATAGTATAGCAGCAAACCAATGATTATTATGTGGGGATAATGTTGTTTTTGAAATTTGAAAATGTAAGCGGTCACATATATGAGTTTGATGAAAGTATTCTGGCTCACTCATTATTTCACATTTTTTTACAGCCTTATGCTACATTTGTTCAAATTATTATTTTAGCATCAGTCTACACTCAATACCCCATAAAGACGGCACAAAAAATGCTGCAAATATATTAAAGAGAACACACTGAAATATCACCTTAACATGTTTAGACCCTTTAATGTGACAATCAAAATCACATTTCTACTGTAGTCATTGCTGCCGGCCCAGTTGTGATGGGAGTGAGCGCAGGACTTATCTTTTTGTATTTGTATTTACTTTGTATCACACAGCCTGGTTACAATGCTGCCGCCCATCCCATGTGTTTCCTATTAAGGGTTAATAAGTATATAGGGGTATATAAAAAATACCCCTCTCTGTCTCATTAGAGATATCTTTGCAAGAAGCTCAAGGAAGCAGGCTGACGGGTCAGTGTTAGGACCCGCTTAGGGGGGTCTGCCTTGACGTTGGCAGGCGGGCATTCCCTCCAATGGCCATTGGAGCAACTAAATGACCTCCATTTGTCTAAATATATATAGGGATTGGGGAGAGAGCGCAGGTAACTTTTTTCTTTTCTTTGGTTTTTACTATATATTGGGGCTGATGTGTACTGTAGTCATTGCTGGCGGCCCAGTAGTGATTGGAGTGAGCGCAGGACTTCTCTTATCTACCCAGTCTATATCTTATATATGCCCAATCTATATCCTATCAATGACCAGTCTATATCCTATATATATACCCAGTCTATATCCTATATATACCCAGTCTATTTCTTATATATACCCAGTCTATTTCTTATATATGCCCAATCGATATCCTATGAATCAATGTTATCTCTGACAATGCTTATGATGTAATTTTGCTTTATAAGGGGCATGCCACCCCCTCTAATAAACATTCCTCAAGTTTTTCATTAACCTGAAACTTGTGTCCGGTGTGAATTACTTCAGGGAGCGTGCACGCACTGTTTCTTTAATTTGGCCAGGGGCAGATACGCAAAATAATTTATTGATTGATTTCCACTTTATTTGGCGCCCAACGTGGGGCTCCGGATTGGCCGGTTCGGAGGGCCGGAAACCAACGGACTGGAGCGGACCTCCGGAAAGTGGGATAACCGGAGCCTGATCACCTCCAAATACAGCCGTTGCCTGTATTCTCCTGTTTTGTGTCGGTCTGTCTCCGTGTCCACTTCCGGCTTCCAGAAGGCTACAAGACAGGTAAATTCTTATCCGGTGCCTCTTTAAACGAGCCTGTCGATTGTCTATCTGCCTCCTGAATGCTTGTATGTGTGTGTGTGACGGGCGGTGTATGTGTTTTACCTTTCAATAATTCTAGCTTGACTGCCTAGCGGGCAGGGGACGCTACAGCCGGTAAAGGGCTTGGGGACCACCCGAGTTAGAGGGTTGGGGTATTGATAGCAGTGCTGGGAACCACCTGAGCAAGAGGGTTGGGTTAATTCTGATAGCCGGTGAAGGGCTAGGAACCACCTGAGCAAGAAGGTTGGGTTATTATTGACAGCCGGTGAAGGGCTGTGGACCACCCGGGAAGAAAAGGGTTGGGAAAATTATGAGCAGCCGGTGAAGGGCTGGGGCCAACTAGTGTAGGGTGGGGTTGTTACAACTGACCTGGTAAAAAGGTTGGGTTACAGTCCAGAGAGACTGGGATTGTCATTATTGTGTTTCACTGTTTGATGCTCAATGTTTTAATATGTACATGGCCATATTGCTTTCTGCTATTTTGTGGATCCTGTTTAATTGTTGCTACAGTGTGGGTACCCTTGGTGTGTGTGTGTCGTGTGGCTTGTCTTGGATTCTGGAGTTTATCCTCATCTCTACGTGTGTGATTTTTGCAAATGCCTCCTGCTTAGTCTCGCCACGTTTATCTTTTCCTTTGTACTCTATCTCTCCTGCATTTGCTGCCCAGAGCTGTGTTAGTCACCCACGCTCGCCCACTCCGGTCCGTGGCCACCATCTCGGGTGGGTGGATCCCTGTGACTAGTCTACGTTTAGGGAAGACGCACAAGACTCAAGTCCTCGTGGCAGTCGAGCACTGTAGACTTTCCTCTTTCTTCTTCTCCCTCCCACTGTCACTGTCACGTGGCGCTCTCTGTTTGGTAAAGATGGGACAGGAACATGCTAGACCTGCTAAGGTATTTTTGGCTTGTGACATCGTGAAAGAGAGGGCAGGGGAGGAAGCAATGTTGAAAATAAAGAAAATGGCTAAGATTTGTGGTTTCCAGATGTCACCTAGCAGTAGATTACAGCCTGAATTTTGGAGGAAGTTACTTGTCGATAAGGAAGGGTTGTTACTGGATAATGGGCTGACAAAGGCTGTAGAAGCCTGGTATCGGGTTGCGAGAGGGCTCAAGCGGGAGGGTTGGACAGAGGAAGAACTAGAATTCGAAGGTCAGACGATTTATGTATAGCACCGAAATGTATGTAATGACGATGCACCCCCCACTACCCCACGGCCACCGCCCTATGACGGCGCCCAGAGTGTGCTGAATGATTTTCACCCAGCTTCCCCGGTTAACGCCCAGACTCCACCCCCCAGTAACGTAGGATATGTCCCCACCCCTCTGTGTCCTGTGATTGGAGCTGATGGAACTTACTATTACCCTGTGCCAATTCATTCTTTTCCCCATGCTCCTGTCCCTCAACCGCTCTTCCAGGTTCCCACAGCCCCCGACCCGATCCTGTCTCCACCCCACCTCTCGACCCCCTCCGATGTCCCGGCATCTTCGCCACCCCCTTGTCCACCATCCCTCCCGTTGTCTCCACCTATTCCTATTGTTCCTCCGTCAGTCCCTCCTTCCCCCGTCTCCGATCCCGTCCCATCTCCTTCTGTCCCACCCTCTGACGCTCCTTCCTCTACATTACTCCCACCTGCTCCTCCCCTTACTAACGTCTCATCACTGCTCTCCGCCATCTCTGCCTCCTCGGCCCGCCCAAACACTCCGCCTCCACCTCTTCCTGTTACTCCCCCTACTGATCTATCGTCACTCCTCACTGCTATCTCTGCTGTCCTCAGCCATCCCACTAATCTCACCCCACCTACTCCACCCACTGACGTCCCCAATCCTCTTCCTAACTCTCAAAATCCTCCTCCCTCTGATCTATCATCTCTCCTCACTGTTCTCTCCTCCTTGACCCGTCCTACTACTCCCATTCCACCCACTACACCCTCTAATGCTCCTTCTAATCCTCCTCCCACCGACCTCTCATCTCTCCTCTCCGCCATTTCTACTTTAACCCGTCCCACTACCCCGGACGCCCCTACCCCTCCTATCCCTACTCCTCCTGTGCCTGCCCCTGTTCCCTCTGACCCATTGTCCATCCTTGCCTCAGCCCTGTCCGCCCGGTTCCCACACCTAGCCCAACCTGTGTCTGCCCCTGCCTCCTCTATGGCCCTCGTCCCATATTCTCCCGATACAGATCCCAGTTATCCGCTCATGGTGGTCGGCACAGACGAGTCCGCCGCCTCGGGGCCACCCCATGCTGTGGGTGTCTCTCCGGCGGCCTCAGGTTACCATCCTACCACGTCACAGATGGTCACTCCCCGCAACATAGTTACCGAGCTCCCTGTTCCGGGGCCGTCAGCTGTGCAAGCCCTGGCTTCTCTTGATGTAGCCTCTTACCATGACCTCCCAAACGTACCCGATGATGATAATGTACATGGACATAGCTTGTTCCATTCCCGAGATCACAGACCCTCACAGAGACAGGTACCCCCCACAACCGAAGGGGCTCCACCTATGTATGTCACGTTCAATCCTTCACAAGCAGCCACTCTGGTCACTTCCCTCCCTGACCCTGAAAAACAACCTATGCCGTTCTACCGTAGGATGGCTCAAATACGTAAGACATATTCCGCAGCTTGGCGGGACCTGTACAGTTTGTGTGAAATTAAAGCTGGTGATGCCTATTGGCCAATTATGGCGAGGAGTTTTAATGATGCAATTCTCACCACTGACATGGACTTCCAGTCAGGTATCACATTCTGTGAACAACTCCGGGCTTGGGCCCAGGATAAGTTGGCCGATCAAGCCACCTGTATAAACGATATTGTTCAAGATAAACTTGAGTCAGTAGAGAAGTACCACTCACGCCTCACCCAAACCTTCTCTGATCTTGGTTTCAGTGTCTATAAGCCTCAATGTGCCCTAGACAAAGTTGACAGAAATGGGAAGTCCTTATTGTATAGAATGACACTGTGTAAGCCTACAGGGTCAACCCCGATGAAACTTACATTAAACATAGAGCATCCCAGCCCAGGGGATGCTGGGGAATATGTAATGGGTATGTATTGGAAGGGAGGTGGTTCACATAACCAATTGGGAACCTTCTATTTACAAGACATGCTCACATCTCCCAACTGGGTAGGTACTACACATATGACTATAACCCACTGAAACCTCACATTAAGACTTTGAAAGACATGGTTGCTATTGCTAACCCCACTTTTGAAGACACAATGGCAGTAGAAACTGGATTCTCAGACACTAACCTATGGCTGGAATGGATGAGATATAATGCCAATTCACACAATAAGACTAATTTTTATGTATGTTGTGGGGCCAGACCCCATTTGTGAATCATGGAAAAAGGTAAATCCCATCACTCAAGGAAATGTTAGGCCACCTGATGGAGTATACCCAGGTAACAGTATACCCAGGTAACTACACCTGTTATGCAATCCCTAAAAACACTGGTAAATTCATGGGTAAGTTCCCGTCCGGCTATTGTGCTACCTATCATGACCCACCTAAGACGCTATTGGCCAATCACATTCAATCAGTTGGGGATATCTACTCGCTATGTGGTGATATGCAACTGAGATCCCAGTTAGCAGGCCTAAGGTGGGGGGAATGTACCCTGACTAAGGCTATAATGTCCATTCATATTATTTCAGATGACCAGCAAGGCCCACTTGACTCCCTACATACGTATTTCCGAGTTAAAAGAGAAATTCCCCTCCATGGAAGTTTTGACCCACATGTTTATATTGATGCCATAGGGGTGCCAAGGGGGGTGCCCAACGAATTTAAGGCTAGAGATGAGGTAGCAGCAGGGTTTGCATCCCTAGTCCCACTAATCACTGCTAATAAGAATGTCAATTGGATTAATTATATTTATTATAACCAACAACGGTTTGTCAATTACACCAGAGATGCCCTACAGGGTCTGGCCGAGCAGTTGCAAGCTACCTCCCAAATGGCATTCCAAAACAGGATGGCCCTAGACATGATTTTAGCAGAAAAAGGAGGTGTATGTAAAATACTCCCTGACACCATGACCTGTTGTACCTTTATCCCTGACAATACTGGGCCTAATGGGAAGGTGACTATGGCAATAGAAAAGTTGGACAGCCTCTCTGACGAATTACAAAAGAATTCTGGGGTCCCCAACACATGGGATAGATGTTTGGATGGATGAATGGGTGGCAGAAAACTTATTCCAGGTTGGAATGGCAGTCCTCACAGCGACAGTTATCTTTCTCTTCCTGACTTGCTGCATACTACCTTGTATACAGAAATACTTACAGAAGACAGTAGGACAAACCATTGATAACGTAACTCCCACATTTCTACACCAAGATGTCGATAACACAGAATGTGACACGCCACACACACCCCTCCAGTCCCATCAATTCAAACAGACAACTGCATTTCTCTAGGGATAGCCCAGGGATAGCGTCTGTCTTTACGGGCAGAAGTCTCTCGTGGGAGAAGTAGTGTTTTAGCCACTGCGGGATACCCACGGAGTGAAGCGTTCGAGGTTTGTTAAGACAGATGAGCTGCAGCCAATTAGGGACACATTAGGGACAGTTGCAGTTGTCTTCTAAGTAAATAGCCATTTTAAGGGGGGACTGTTGTGGACATGAAATATTACTCTAATTTCTCTAGTTAGTAAAATGTCTATTTACTTTATATAGTTCTTGAATCAGCATTTATAACTTCATAATATGATTTATTTAGTTTACCTAAAATGGCCGCTAGGGCCAGGGAGTTTCCCTTAGTCATCGAATAACATCCTCACTAACAAGATGGCGCTGCAATCTGGGGGAGACCCGCAAGATGCCAGTGACATCACACCCGGTAGGACGAGCAATGAATCAACCACTTAACCCCTAACCAATTATTGATGTATAAATCAATGTTATCTCTGACAATGCTTATGATGTAATTTTGCTTTATAAGGGGCATGCCACCCCCTCTAATAAACATTCCTCAAGTTTTTCATTAACCTGAAACTTGTGTCCGGTGTGAATTACTTCAGGGAGCGTGCACGCACTGTTTCTTTAATTTGGCCAGGGGCAGATACGCAAAATAATCAATTTATTGTTTGATTTCCACTTCAATATTATCTTAGGAACTTTGTGAAAGTGGGGTTTTTAATACATCTCTAAAAAAAGTCTAATTACATATATTTTCAATTGTTGTTTTATAAACACTGGTGTTGCCGCCCGCCTGTAATGAATGATACTGTGCTATTGAGGCATGCTGTAATGGCAATGTCATCAAAAGAGGCAGAACCAGGTAATGCCATAGCCTGGACATAATGGAAATTCGCAAAGCTTTTACCCTTGTTTCCTTAAAACAACATATTTTACCTTTCATTTTACACTTGAAACTATATACAATTTGTGAATCATTTTGAGGTTTTATTTGTGTTAAACACAATGTAATGTACATATTAGAGAAGGTCCCTAGTAAATACATTTACATTTAGATTAGGATTAAAGGGTTACTCACAAAATAATAATTGTATTTTTAATAAAAACACTGGTTTTGGTGTATGGAGCACCTCTTACTCCTATTCCTCCCACCCCACCCTCCCTAAAAAGAAACAAACAAAAATAGTAAAAACTCACCTTTATCCGGTGCTCAGGCCAAGTTCTTCCAGCAGCCTGAGTGGGGAGGGACACCCTGGAAGAGAGGCTGAGATGAGGACTTGAGCAGCCCAGGTAATGGGGGCATTTCATTGTCTCCTTTGCTAGCATGATGTGTGTGCTGACAACATGTATCCAGTATGCACAGAATTGATGTCAGACAACCCGGAAATCTTGTTCTAGCTAGCTTATGACATCATAATGGCACTGCTGGAACAGGAGTTTCATATCCAGCAGCAAATGTTGTTAAATCTGTATTACAGTGTTTCACTGTGCAACTCTGCAAAGAGAGACTCCATGCACCATAACCACTTTAAATCAGTAAAGTGCTCATGGTACTTGGAGTAACCCTTTGGGTTTTATCCAACTGCTGCAATGATTTAGTGAGTAGGAATACAGAAATGGTTTATTAAATGTGTATAAATAAAGATATCACGCTATTCATAGCAATAAGTGGATTGAACGATCTGACTAATCTAAATAATAATTCTTCTTCCAAACTAGTTAAAAAGCAAACTGAGGGGGGTGGGGCCTGACTAGCATAGAGGACAGACGTGCTTTGGAAGAGCTCCTCTGAAAACAGGGTGACTGATGCCACTTCTTGCCCTACTAAACCTATACTTGGTGACACCACTCGACTTTCCTGACCCACGATTGGGCAGGAATCCAAACAGCGGATTGTGACCCTCCTGAAGCCTGCTGGCCGCTGTCCTTGCAGCATGAGGCCTAGCGCGTGTCAGGCGTGAGAGGCGGCTGGTCTTCTGGTCCTGTGCTGTGCGATGCCGACTCACGACAAGCAAGAGCCCCATTACCCCCTCGCCCCCTGGACCGACGGGGGTGATCGCAGTCCACCCCAGGGAGGCAGTCCTGGAATAGAGGGGGTCCAGGGCGAGGCACCACCAAAGCGCCTCCAACCCAGTGCGGCACCCATTATGGCAGACGCCACGTGTCTCCTCAACCCTACGGACTCAAAGCATGGAATCCTACAACAACTAGACACACTAATCGCCAATTTTCTCAGCTGTTATTGTGCAGGGACCAGTGGTGAGGCAAACTTTAAGCTCTAGCTCTAGTATTGACCGTCATTAAGTAGACCTAGCCTGTTCGCCAACTCATTTACTATATAATGCGCAGTTCTCCAGGCCTAAATTGTTCCATGCATATTGCAATTGTCTCTTTCCGGAATGTAGACACAGATGCTTAACTAAAACAAGTACTCACTGCCCATCAACACTATACATGGATTAGCCACTACGCAGGATAATAATACTATGTGAATACAAGCAGAGGCGAGTGTGGTTTGCTTGATTGTTTCCTTAAGGTTTTTGTAAAAACGGGCAACCTACTCGGCCGCTGAGCTACTGTATCATTAGGCATGCTGCCTATTATTTTAAGGTAAACCCCCCTTGCTGCCACTACTAAACCCTACATAGCATCATATGATGTCCCGCGTTCTGAGTGTCGCCAGCCTGGGGCCTCCCTGGGGGCTCTATACGCCCTAACTTACGGTGGAAAGCAGGTCTTGTGATATAAACTGTTGTTATTAACGTGTTTTTATCTATAATATAAAAATGTGCTGTTTTGATATGCCATGTAAATTAATGTTGCTGCATTGCTTGCTTCAGCTGTCGTGGCGAAGTAAACCTGTTTGTTATCCTCAGCAGAACAAAATAAAGAATTTAAAAAAAAAAAAAACTGAAACTAAACATCTATAAAACACTTGCTTGTTTGTTTTTTTTCTCTATATTTCTTAAATTAGTAAGAGCCAAAAAACAAAATCATTCACTTCAAAATAACAGGAGTAGAAATATATCTGTAGCCATGCAGCATAAAATGCACACATTGTGTGATTAATGGGGTATAGTTTGTTTTATTAATTTATGAGATTTTATTACAAATGGTTAACAGTTATAAAATACAGGATATATGTTTGCTTTTATTTATTCGTGTTCTGGAACAGAGGGCCCCAAATTATACGTTTTTTTTTTGTTTTTTTTACTTCCCCGCACCCATCTTCACATTTAACCTGGTTAATAGCACCTGGAGCCCTTCTACTCCTTAAGGGGTTTATTCCGGCTATCAACCCCTTTCTGCCAACTAGACAATCAAGTAAAATAAAATGGGTCTCCTTTTTTATTTGCTTTAAAACAGAACTGATTATTTGTATTCATTTAAACCGCTCTGAATTGAGTCAGGGCTGCATTTATCCTTCCAGGCCGCCTGTGCACAAGGAATGGATTCATGCTGCTCTGGAGTGCCACTGATAAAAAAAGAAAGCCATTACAGTAATTATTTGTTATTATTTAATGTCTAGTCCAGGAGGCATTCTCCATCTTTAAATGTTTGACACATTTTGCGTGAACATCTGTTGTTGATTCATGTTTCTGGTGTTATTAATCTTCTTGTAGGTAAGCAGGTGATTCACCCGAGCCAGATTCCTATTGTCCAAGAGCAGTTTACTCCGAGCGCTGACAAAATAAAATGGGCCCATGAATTGATTTCTGCTTTTCAAGAGCACCAAAGATTAGGAAAGGTAAAAATGAATATTAGTTGGATGTGTCATGTTTCTTGGTAACAGATTTGTTATTACTTCCACAATGTCCAGCTTGCATTGTAAAGTTCATGCTGCAATCTGTGGTTCTTGAAAGATCAGAGCTTCAAACATTGCCTTTTTTTAAATACATTACTTCTCCTCCCCCTCAAGTTATCTATCTCTGCTGAAATGGTTCATCTTTGTTCCCAGTACCGTATTATCTTCTCAATCTCTGCTCCTCCCCTATTTTAATATGCATCCCTTTTTTGTATGTTTTCTTTTCTATGATTTTCTCTCTCACCTTATCTCATCTTATTTATTTTATCATGCCATCGAATCTTTTGTATTCTGATATGTGTCATAGAAGTTCCTCTCCCGTCTTTATAAATACAACATGTAGTTTTCCATTTGTGGCATGCATTTCCATGAGAAGGCTATTGACCTTCTTAACCCTACTCAGCAGAGTATTCATCTGGCAAAACTGAAATCGAGTCAAATTTGACAGAACGCGCACACTTGAGGTTGTTAGCTCTATTAATCCTGTGTTAGGCTGGGTCACGATTTCGTGTCTATATAATTCTTTTTAATTGCAAATATTAAGAAGCAACGACGTGCACAATAGTGAGCTGGATATACGAGAAAGCAAATTAAAAGTGGAATATGGTTGTTGCTAATTTAGTGCATCATTGGGTCCCATGTTTTCTGCACTGTGGGTTTCTACTATGTAAATATTGCAGCAGCAATGCCCAATCTGTCTCCAGTTTGTGCCAGTAATACTTAAATTAGGTGTCGCCTGAAGGAAGGTTTTATGCCAGTTGTAGTGTTGTCTGTTAATTATCTCTTATTTGAAAAAAAAATACAGATTGGTTATTTTTCCATTTTTTTTTTAAATGGGTAATGTTATTTTTGAAAGTACTGTCAACATTGTCTCGTACTATACCTCATAGTTTAAAGCATTAAATAGAAATTACAGCAGAATATGCATCATCACGCTGTGTGTAGTAATTAGACACATATGGGGTCTGATTTGCAGAGAAAGCATACTAAAAATAATATTTACTGGCACCAACTAACGATTATGGATTTTGAAAGTGTTATTTTTTGGTATTTTACAATTTTGTTATCACTTCATGGAGTTGTGAATTTTAGATTTTATCTGCAGTTTCCTGGGTGCAATACCTCAGGCTCTCGCAGTCACATTAGCGCTCTGCTGTAAAGGTGGGCAACGGTGGGAATTCACACTCAAAAAGAACTCTTAAAGTTTCTTGTACCTGACAACAAAAAGTTTGCATGCTACACTGAGCATGACAATTTCCTAATTCCTATATGCTACACGTTCGAAGTTAAGGCTGCATAAAGAAAACCAATAACCAATAAGTGAGCGCTAGAATCCCATACAGATAATATGGCAGCGTTTGAAAATACAATGCACAAGAAATGTGAAAAGTAAAATAATAGCTAAATAAATCTGTAAACATAAGGAAAACAAATAATAGTGCAGACCATCTGGTTATGGTAATATGAAAGATAGGAGTTATAGGAGAAAAACTCACATGTCCAAGAGCCCTATCACCCCTGGCTCTGGGTTTGTAAGGCTCTTTAGAAGAGGGGATGTCCCCACACTGCAGGATCATCCAAAGGATATGTCAACTGGTGATTCCGTTATGCTGTGTATAAGAGAAAGAAGGGCAGGACCTCCAATTGAATAATATCACGATTTGATTTATTGTACAAAAAAGTTAAAAACCCTTACTTGGGATGTGGTGGGTATAAACTCGCAGAGTCACCCACATAAAAGCATAAAACTTTTGTTTAGAGCAGTAACTGTGATGAATAATATTCTGGAGATTCTGTTTTTAATGTGTGTTAGAACGCAGTCAATTTAGTTTGGCTGTTGTAAGGGGTTAAGTCTACCTTAGTGGAATTAAATCCACACATGTGCAATTGAATGCTTGATAAATAATGATAGAAAAAAGATCGTGCGAAACCACGCCCCCCGGCCAATGGAGCGAGAGAAGGGCGGCACTGTGAACTTAAAAGGATGACTGGAACCCCCTGACGTCGTCGGAAGAAGCCTGTGGAGGCGGGCAAAACGCGTCACACAGACGTCATTGGAGGGCGGACCCGGAAGCGATCACGTGACCGGACTGCAACCAGGAAGCGTTTTCGTATACACTTGTTTTATGCTTTTATGTGGGTGACTCTGCGAGTTTTATACCCACCACATCCCAAGTAAGGGTTTTTAACTTTTTTGTACAATAAATCAAATCGTGATATTATTCAATTGGAGGTCCTGCCCTTCTTTCTCTTATACACAGCATAACGGAATCACCAATTGACATATCCTTTGGATGATCCTGCAGTGTGGGGACATCCCCTCTTCTAAAGAGCCTTACAAACCCAGAGCCAGGGGTGATAGGGCTCTGGGACATGTGAGTTTTTCTCCTATAACTCCTATCTTTCATATTACCATAACCAGATGGTCTGCACTATTATTTGTTTTCCTTATGTTTACAGATTTATATAGCGCGTTTTTTTGGTAACTGCATAAAGAAACTCTTTAACAAAAAAACAGGCATGATTCAGTTTAAACCAAAGAAAAAAGTTACCTGCACTCTTCCCAAATCCCTTTTGCATTTTTAAATAAATGGAGGTTGTTTAGTAACTCCAATGGCAGTAAGATGGAAGCCCACCTGCCACATTAAGGCAAACCTCTTAGATGAGTCCTACACTAACCATTCACCTTGCTTCCTTTAGCTTCAGGCAAAGATATCTCTAATGAGACAGAGAGGGGTATTTTTCTAAACCCCTACATACTTATTAATGCTTAATAGGGTGATCCAGTTTAAGTTTATCTTATATAAAATAGTATATTCAGAGAAGCTCGGAACTTGTTTGGCATGTGCCAGGTTTAGTTTTACAGGAAGTCAGCTCTTTACATCAGTTGATAGCTGATTGGTTTGAGAGCTGATTGGTTTTAACCTTTCACATGTAAACATAGCAATTTCATAGAAACTGTTATGTTTACATAGCAGGGCTAATCCAACCTCTAGTGGCTGTCTTCCTGACAGCCGCTAGAGTCGCTTCTGCGATGCTGGATACGAAATTCGAGAAATGATTTCCTATGGACTGTTTGAATGCACGCGCGGCACTTGCATTCTGCTCCACTCAGGAGCTGACGTCGGCAGGGGAGGAGAGGCCACCAGCGCAGAGGGAGCCCGGCGCTGGATTAAGATAAGCTGCAGAAGGGGTTTTAACCCCTTCAGCGCCATGGGAGAGGGACCCTAAGGGTGAGGGTCCCCCAAGGATGACATAGTGTCAGGAAAACGGGTTTGTTTTCCTGACACTTTAGTGATCCTTTAAATTTTTGCTGTCTTCTGAGTGGAGGAAGCATCAAACAGATATTCAGAGTCTATTTGTTTTTTTCATGCGTCTTTCTTTGCTGATCTTTGTTAGCAATAGTCGTAACCTGGTCCTCAAGGTACGCTAACAATCCAGGATTTAAAAATGCCCTCTTTAGACAATACCTTTTTCCCCCCAGTCATCACTAGTGATGATAAAATTACAAAACTTGACGGCGATAACTTTTTCAAGCTTTGTGATGCATGGGAAACATACTAAGACAAAGTAGTCCTAATATATTTTGACTGTGTTGGAATTTATAGTAAATTTGAATACTTAATAGAGATTTTATCTTTATGAAATACTCATTGTGGAAGTGGTTGAGGGTGACAGAGCCATTTTACTATTCAATTTTACTATTTAATTTTGTTACTGTATAATGCAAACAGATACAAAAGAAAATAAGGTACAAATCAAAAAATGAGAGGCTACATAAGTTTTATCAGAAAACAGTGCATAATTTTCTCACACAACTAAAGTCTGCTTTCACTCTAAAGCAAGCTACTTTAACTTGATATTTATGTTTTGCTTGTAGTGAGCTCTATACAATTAACACCACAACATGATTCATGTTACCATTTGAGTTATGAATTATGTATTAGTGATGAAGTTGGGGAAAATTCCCAGATTTTACTATTAAAGGGACACTATAGTCACCTGAACAACTACAGCTTAATGTATTTGTTCAGGTGAGATCTATAGCTCCCTGCAGCCTTTCTCATGTAAACACTGTATTTTCAGAGAAAATACAGTGTTTACATTGATTGATAGGAATACCTCCATGGGCCGTCACTCAGACGGCCACTAGAGGCACTTCCTATCATGAAGGGCCCTAAAAAGGCCCTGTACACGTCAGACGTTTGAAAATATGTCTGACGTGTGCTGGAGAGAGAAGGCACTGTGTGCACGTCTTCTCTCTCCAGCCTGTCAGCAGAGGAGGGGGGCGGTAGTGCGCTGAGGACTTCAGAGGGCGGCATGAATGCACGAAGCCGCGCATGCGCACAAGGGAGCAATGACGCTTCCAAATGGAAGCGTCTGATTGCTCCCTGCTCGCGCCCGCCTATTTCGTCATTTTGACGAAATAGGGGGCGCGGCTTCACGAGGCTCCCGGCGCTGGAACCAGGTGAGTAAACAGGGGCTCCCTGGAGAGTCCCTTTAACATGACGTAAAGTCATGATTTTATTAATTACAGGAAGGCGAGTATTATGCTTTCTCTTTCCTTTAATTTCCCTCAGCAGCGAAGAGAGATGTATACAAAAGAGAAAAATAAACATAACATAGCATAGTAACAGTGCAACCAATCAGCACTCAGCAACTAGTATATAAGGTGTAGCACTCCAGCATTCTTCCTCTTTCCATAGCGATCAGAAGACCAGCAGAACCAAACCCACAGAACTGAACTGAAAACTGGGTAGTGGACGTATGTCCTTCTTCTGTGGGATAACGAGTCTAGCCACCTCTCAATGCTTCCGAATGTTGACAGATGCCTTCAAGCTAAAATAAAAGAAAAATGGTAATATCGAAAAATTGTGATTCGATTTCAGCATCCATGTGTAACAATATGTGATATACAATCAATAATCGATTACAAAACCACTAATATAACATAATCAACCAAGCGTCATGTACATGCGAGTTCATGCAACAGACATCATATGTATACTTACCCTCAATGACCGTAATTCCTGTTGACATTCAAAAAAAAAAAAAAAAAAGGTTTTCCCAACGTCCCAACTCGTGGGTGGGAATAGTACTCGCCTCTGTGTCATTAATAAAATCATGACTTTACGTCATGTTAATAATAAAATCTGGGACTTTTAGTAAAGACACGGAGACTCCTATTATGCTATTTAAAGCTGAGCCACAACCAACTCCGATAAATGTTGCATTGGTCTAAAGTAGAAATTTCGGAAAGTGAATTCCGTAGACCAATCCACAGCCCGCATTATGTCTTCCAGTCTACAGCCTACTGTTGATGCTTTCGAAGCCATAGCGCCTCTGACTAAGTGAGAGGAGAAAATTGTGGTATCGACTCCAGCCAAGGATAACAGCCATTTAGCCCAGCAAGCCAGAGTAGGTGTAGACACTGGCACGTGAGGTCTTTAGAATGAGACGAATAACGGGCCTTCTTGCGACGGGTGCAACGAAGATGTGCGTAGTTCATATTCCTTCAGACATAAAATCGGGCACAGATTTGGTCATCCAGATAATCTAGGGATAGTAAGGAAAACTATCCATACATAAACAACTAGTAACCAATGATCATAATAGTAGAAGATATAATAAAGTAAAAATAGTAATTTAGCTCTAAATTACAGTAGAGAGAACAAATGTACTTAGCTGGTCTGAGGGAGCAGCGAAGAAAGAGGAAGAGTTGTGGAGTGCTACACCTTAGATACTAGTTGCTGAGTGCTGATTGGTTGCACTGATTCAATGTAATGTTACGTTTATTTTTCTCTTCTGTATACATCTTCGCTGCTGAGGGAAATTAAAGGAAAGAGCATAATAGGAGCCTTCGTGTCTTTAATAAAATCCAGATTTTTTTGGTACTTTTGTGAAAGATTAGTTATATCTTTATTGGAGCATTTGCAAATTTATATAAACAAGTATGAAACGGAGATTGATACATTTCTCACCGGACCACAGACATTTCTTAGGATATGTGTAGATTCATCAGTTATAATACTGCAAGAAATTTGCAAGGATTAAATATGGACAATCAAGTAAAAGATAGGTTTCTGTGGAAATTCAATATCAAAACAGGGGAAATTTGTACAATACAAATTATTCTAAACCACTAGTTTGGTTGCAGTGTTAAAAATAAAAACATAAAAAGTAGGGATTAAAAATATAAAAACTGCTCTTTCACTGGGCTTCCCTTTCACAGACAGGATGAATCAGATAACAGGAAAAAACAAGCCTTAGAGGGGATATTTCTAAAAAGCATTCAGAGAAACAACATGAAATAGGAGAGAAAAAAAGAGAGAATGTGAAAAGAAAAAGAAGCAAAGGCTAGACCAAGTTACAGAATAAACAGATATAATGGAAAAACAGGAATAAAGGGGAGAGACGAAGAAAAACAAAGAGACAGAGATAGGAGATGTAAGGAAATTTACACAGTGCTTCTCTCTAAAAGACATTAAAAGACATTTACAGTCCCAGGAACATAAATGATGGTGGTAAAGCTACAATACATGATTTGAATGTCAGCAGGAAAAGACGAATAAGAAAAACATGACCTAGCAAAGACTTGTGTAAACAAATTACCTTTTCTCACTAAAATGTCTATTAAATGGGTCATCCCTGATTGTATGGGGCTGTAATACTACATGCTCCACAAGGACAGTACATCCAGGAAAAGTTAAGAGTCATTACCCATCATTTACCTACTCTCCTGTGCCAGAGTCATTACCCATCTTTTACCTACTCTCCTGTGCCACCACTACCTGAATTGCTTTATTAGATAAATACAATCATCACTGTATCATACAGCTTCAAACCTGTCCCAAAAGCAGAAGGACACTGCTAAATTATATATACATTGCACACAGTGTGTAATATCACACAATATCCTTTTAAGAAGAAAGCTGCAGAAGATGTTTTTAAACAATAGTCTCCCAATTCGTTTGTATATCCACTGTAAGCTTCTGGCACATTGTCAATTAGTATTATCTATCATAAATATGTATGTGAACAAGAATGTTTTACGCCATGTCTTTTATCTCACTTCAGTCTGTCCATTGTCTGTGCTTGACGCAGGGCATCCTCTGACCCCACTATTGCCTCATCCTGCATTAAATGTCCTGATATTTATTGAATACAAATGCAAAACTGTGCACTGTGTCTTTGATGAAGATATTCCCCTGTCTGTACATGCCCATTGGGTCCATATTAGCGCCGTAAAGTACTGTAAATATAGCTTTAAGAACCAAATTGTTAATAATTCTATTACTGTTTTATTTCCTGTTTACTGACTTGAGGTTATTGCATCTTCCTACCCATGACGAGTATTAAACAATTTCTAGTGTTTTCTCCTGAACGAAGTGTTCTAGCAATAAAGCCGATCATCTGTAATTCTGCATTGCACACAGATTTGCAGTCTGACCTGCATAAACCACCATTCTAGCAGAAAATCAATCACTAAAGGTGGATCATCCGTCTATTCAGGGTGATTATCTTGCATAATTGATCATTTGCTAGTTATGTACCCCTCGACGATCAGATAATCAACAATCTACTCTATTAATACAAGAAAATCACTTGACTCAAAATGTTTCTCTTCAATCCAATATCATTGTCCTTATTAATCTAAAGTGCTGTTTAACATAAATTTACCTCTCACCGTCTTAAACTAATTCATTTAATTCAGAATCATGTGATTTGTTTTAAACATACATTTTATATTTTAAGATTTTTTTTTTTTTTTTAAATCCACAATTTCCTTTCCAAAAATTACTCTCATGTGCAAAATGCTGAAATGTGAAGGAAAAAAAAAACTATACACTATACGTTGTTTTGGTGCATTCCTAACAGAATGTGAGCCAATGCATAACTGGCATATCCTTAGAGCTGAAATAAATAAAATGAAATCAGTTCTTGTAAAGTTTTCCATTAAAGTTGATATAGTGTTGTAAAATGTACATGCATATATGAAAAACTGAACATCCTCTGTATGATGCATCTTTCTATTAACTTCAATTGCGTGATAGTACATGAGAAATTTACAGGAAGTTTATTACCTATGTTATAAAATTAGAGCAGCCTAACAATTAAAAGAACCCAACACATGTATTTCTAAAGCTATATAATCTGGTTTCATTTTCAGATGGAACTGTTTGTAGTAAATACTTTATATAGCATCTGCTGAATGGGTAAAGAGTAAAACATATAGCTATTTTATGACCAATACTATACGATTTATAAGGTTTGCAGTATTCCTCTGTAGTATCATGGTTAGAGCATAAACCATCAATCGAAATAATCCTCCACACACAGCAATATTGTCTTACGGAGGTTTATTGTGCCATCAAACGTGAAGAAGGCAATATTTCAACACTTAATGTGTCTTTTTCAAGCCAAAGAGCATTTACCAGGCCAGGCTTTCCTTCCTTTGTACACTTCATTGTTTATTTTGTTCTCCATGGTCTCTAGATGTGAGGATGTAGAAGGTACACAAATGTATGTCGCTGGGTACCAAATCTCCAGTGGTCTCATGGTGGTGCTGCTTTTTATTACTTTTCTTCTGATTCAATCAGCCCTCTGAGTGAAACTGGTGTAACAACCTGGATAGTCACTTGCTCTTTTAAGAAGTGAAATCACTTCTCTATTAGACACCTACTCCAATGTCTAACACATTTATCATGGTTCTTTTAGCTTCAGGGACCAAATTATGTTATCATTGGATATTTCTGCAAATTCTGAACCCCAATAACAAGGTTCAGAATAAATAGGAGCTAGTTTATAATTGGAAATATACTCCACATATAGACATTTGAACAAACAGAAGGATCACAAAGAGGAACCAGGTTTTGCAGGAAGCAAAAGAGAGGACAGAGAAATAAGTACACAGAGAGCAGAGAGAGCGCAGCTCTGGACAGGTAGAGACATGCTGACTTGGCTTCATTCCATTGGAGAGGTAATTGAATTAGATAGGACTCATTAACGTCATTTGGCCAAATGTATAGCAATATTCACACAGGATTTATCATAGAGGCTATAAGGAATATAGGCCACATAATCTATAACGTCTATTACACAGTGGCCTCTTAATCAGGCAGTGTTTTTCTACACATCCAAATCTATTTTTGCAACTTTCTGCAATATAACCCAGCCTTAACTTTGTATCATAATTGGCTGTGGGATAGAGAAAAATTGTTTTGCAACTTTCTGCAATATAACCCAGCCTTAGCTATGTATCATAATTGGCTGTGGGATAGAGTGAATTCATCAGCTTACAGTGATCTCTCGTTGGCGGAGTACAATGCATATTTTCTAATCAGAAAGATATTTTTGTGGAAAACCGGGATCGGCGGGTATAGGGAAAAGTTATGCTACAGAAAATAGCAAAACATTATTTAAAAATAGATTTTAATGAACTGAGAGACTGACTAGACGTGCTTATGTGGAGCTCTGCCTCAACACAGAGTTTTTCCATAAAATACCCGATTTTCCAGCGCTGACTAAGCTCCTCCACATCATCCTACCCGAGGGGGCCTTCATATCATTCTTCAGTGACATCCCCTTTGCCACACTAGTAGAGAAGAGAAAAAATGGCACCAGTGGCCAAGAAGATGCGAGACCGATAGGTTCGATACCGCTGAAGAGGTGACGGTACCCTAATGGTACACCTTGGAGATCAAACAGTCGCATTCACATCTGCAGATGACCCAGAGACACTTCTCCACCGCCTGGACCGGGGAGCCCCAACAGAGCACACGGACAACAACAAGAACACCGACATGAGGGCACAAGGAGGCTCAGGAGAGGGCTTGTCGCTGACCCAGGTAACGCCGACCAAACTTAATGTCCACAGACTCTAAACAAGGACCCAGTATATTGGACAGAGCACACACAAACCAATGGCATAGACCCATCTCCTCCTACACTCCAACCCTCCCAAGACAATGCTGACAACCAGGGATCGGTGCTCACAACCCAGACCCCCAGACATGAACACTAACACACAATGAGATCTGAGTCCCTGAGTTTTGGGAGACAGGGGGAACCTGGCATATACTCACCCACGTTTTGAAAGAGGACAAAACACCCACAAATGCATGCTTACCAATAACAGAAATGTAAGAATACGTTTGGTGCTTATTTTCTAATGTTTATTTTCTAATACCATACTCTGACGAGAATGAATGCTTAAAATGTGAAAAATTTATAAAAATATAAATTGAAAAATAAAAATAGATTGTAATGGGGAGATAAACACTGCATGAACTCAAGGTCAAAACCCATAAATGTACTTTATTTGTGTTGGTGACCAATGTGTTAATATTATTATTATTTTATTATTTATATAGCGCCAGCAAATTCCGTAGCGCTGTATAATGGGATGACCACTGGGTGTTTGCTCTATCCTGGTCACTATTTTTTTCAGAACATCAACTATGTATATTATATATTATCGAGAAAATATTAAATTCTGTATAAGCTGGATCTTTTTCAGGTTAATCACCTGCCCAAAAATGAGTGAAATTAGTACAGTTTATATCAAAATAGCCAGGTCAATAGACATTTTCCTTTTGAATTTCGGCTGTCAACTTATTATAACACCCAATTTAGAAAGTCTTGCTTTGCAATCTTTCCTACCCACCAGATCAGTTCTTTACTCCTGTGCATGAATACTCAACTTCCTACAGATTTTAAGCGAGTTTTTTAGCACCACATCCTTATCTCTAATTTATTTGTCTATATGCCCATTGTACAGCACTACAGACGATGTTGGTGTACCAGAAATAATAGAAATTATGTATTTGGTTTGAAATGGAAAGCAAAAATTAGTTGAAATGGAAATCCATAATTGTATTGCTCTTTTTTCAAATCTTCTTATCTTGTCTTTATAAAAGCGCAAACAATAGAATGTATATGATGTGTGATCGTTTTAATTTGTAGATTAATAACAAGGCATTAGAGAGAAAGTGAGAAAACAGTTATCTCTGTGAGCAGCTGTATTATTTTGATCTTACTCTGGATGTGAATCTATCCGCATGCTATTTCACAATGTGTGTGAGTTGGCAGCATCACTGTCTTATCTCCAGGCGTGGGTTTGGGTCTGTCCCTGTCATCTTCCTGTGTGACAGAGTGTTTGGGCTCAGTGTGCATCCTATGGTTTGCAATAAACTGGTTGTCATTTCAGAAGAATTCTTGGTGCCTGTTGTATTGAATGTGTTCAGATTTTAAGGAGGAGGGAGTTAAACAGTTATTGCCCTCTCTGTGTTACCCCTGAGGCTGTCATCATGTTGTAAAGGTCAGACAGGCAAGAATTGTAACCAAAAGGTGGCGTAATTAGGGCTAGAGTCAAGAGACCAGGCAAATGAACTGCATCAGCTTAAAAATCATGAGAAAAAAATATTACTTGTAAAATGTACATGCTGTTGAAAGGGGGCAGTCAGTCATATTTTATTCCAAGTTCCCTGTTCATCAGATTGCACTGAGCTTTAACTTCTGGCAAATTTGCAACATGCACAAACCTTCATGTTGGTATTTAGAGATGGGGGATTATTCACTAAACAAAGAATTGTAATGAACTGAAATCCAAAATTTTTAATCTAAGGGACATATAGCTGATTTGTTTAAATTCTCTAACTTCGTTAGAGTCAACGCTTCATTATTTAGCCTCCGTTTTGCAATTCAGGTATCAATTCACTACAATTTGGCATTAAGAGGATAAATCCTAAAGTCTTTAAGCATGGCTGTCATGTGTCTTATATAATAATATAATAGAATTTTCAAATTCTTGCTATGTAATATTTTTGGGAACTTGCTCATAATTCAGTGTTATTGTTCAGCAAAGAAAGAACTATTTTGTCAAGGGCATGAAAGGTCCAGTGACCTTTGTTGTTTAATTAGCTTCAAGTGCTTAAGTTGTCCTGGGTTTTTATAATTTAATATGTTTGCCAAATTATTGGCTAGCATCTGTTATCTAGTATACAGCAAGATGGCGAAGTTACATTGGTGCAATCAGGAAGAAATGTCCATTTAACATTTGCTACATTTATACTATAGTAACTTTAAAATGGGACACATTATTAACAAACAAAAAAAACATAGCTAGATTCTAACAAAACATTTTCTTATACAAAAAAAGCAAAACAGGAGAGCATAATATTTCATTGATTTGCCATATATTTTCGTAATCAATTAACACATTACTTGTAGGTATAGATCGTCAGAGATCCTCACACCTATATACTATAAATTACTCCCCAAGGGCAAACATATGACCCCTAACATAGGAAGCATTTAATCTGTTTGTTTTAAAGATGATAGTCTTTCAATCATAGTATTAAAGCCTTGTGGGTTTTTTTTGTTTTGTGTAACAGGAACAATTTAATAGGGTAAAATTCTAAAGTCACACATATGTTGTTTCTAATTCACACCAGCATGTCGCAGTCTGCACATTTAGAAAAAAAAAGTAGATCCAGAAAAACCAATGTTTTTGCATGGCGTAAAGACACACTTGACCGTGCAATGAGGAGACTGAATAGATAAACAGAGATCATTTTAAAAATTAAACGTGGGATGGTCGTACTCCTGTAGCTGATCGTAATTCCTGAACATGTTAAAATTGTTTTGCATTACCAGTCATAGACTGTAACCCAATCTTGTCTGCTCAAAATGTATCTGGGTCACCGTACAATTCTGTACAAGCTAAATGTTAGAGCGAATAGTCTTTCTAGCCACAATATGTATTAGCTACTGTGTGTACACCTGCGTTCTCCCAGTAGGATGCTTGTCCCGTGCTTAAAAAGCATTTGGTAGGAATGGTTTTATGGCAGTAGATATTGTTCCCGTTCTTGCTTAAAAAATGTTTCTCAATCAAAATCTCTTTTTTTTTTTTTTCCCCAGACATTTTCAAAGCATTTTTTTTAAAGAATTATAGGAAATGGGTTCTTGTACTAAGCAATAATTGACGTTCCAAATTCAGACATAGAAAAATGTAACATAATGTCCTCTGTAAGTAAAATAGCAGGTTTAGCTGGGGAAATTTTCTGATGTTGTGTTCTATAGATGTTCTGGGGTATGTATTTTTTTCATGTGTGTTAACCCACAAGGAGAAGAAAGCTGAATACTCTGCTGCATGGTTTATCCATTTGTGATGAAGTGAAGTTTAATAGGATGAGTTGTTTTACAGCTCTCTTGAAAAAGGTCTGTATAAAAAGCAGATTGAGTGAGAAGTGTGTATTTAACTCTTTATTTTACATGTATTGTATAGTTGTATCATGTTTGAAAATATGATATGAATAATGCACTTGATCACTGATAGCTAACCTCAGCATCCCACGAGTTTGATAGCAATAATGCTTATGATGTTCAGACAGTTTAAAAGCTAGTCCAGGCCACAATATATCCAAAAATATAACAATTTTATTTGTTCAGTTAAGTAATAAAACAGCACTTTAAAATAATAATAAGAATGTTTCAGTGGATGGTGTGTTTAATATTAACGTGACATTGTTATATTATAATTAGTTACAATGCAAACTGTTAATAAAGCCTTCCAGGCGTTCATTCTTAAACATACTTTTATTAAAGGTGCATGTCTTGGTATCTTTGCACATTAGACGCTGTTGAATTTTGGTACATTTGAATAGCTAACATCTAAGATGCCAATTGTCTTTTTTAATGATGGCTCGGCTTTTTTTAATGATGGCTCGGCTTTAGTGCAATGAAAAGGTTAAAATATCCTTGGTGATATTTTACCTCCCACTTCTGCAGGCTTCGGTTTTGTGACAGATCTGGACTTCTGCCAGCGCTGGTTTAGTGGTTGTCCTTGACAACAACTTGCTAGATCCTGATTTATTTTATTTTTTCCATTTATTTTTATATATTTAAAAAAAAAAAAATTTTAAGGAAAAATATTCCTGACCTGGAAATTGATACTGGCTTGTAATTCATAGAAGTCCTTGAATAATTTTAAATCTAATACCCACGTATTGTTTTGGGGTTTTTCCGCTCACCTCCAACTGACACCAATTGCTATCAAATATATTTAGCTGCACATGTACTTTGAAAATGAATAAAATGCTTAGCACTTGTGTTATAATGGATCGAGAATGCACCTTCTACTCTGACGAGCACAATTAAATAGAATTTAGAATGCTTAAAGCCTGTTCACTAACTGGTTTTCTGTAATGGGGGGGATAGGCTAAAAAAAATAGATCAAAGACGGTTATCGCAAGAAAACATATGCTCCCCCGCATCTTCATCCTAAAACCTGATCATCAGACTGAACATTTGTAATGGAGAAGTTTCTGTGTATGAATAGTATATGAATTTGAGTCATTAGAAATAAGGCTGCAATTCAAGTATTAATAGTATAGAAGTTGTAAACACAAAGACAAGACTGTAAGATTAAAAAGGAAAAAAAAAAGACAAGACTGAGCAAAAAAAAAAATGTTTTTATTATAATCTGTAATCTACTTACAAAGACTTGCTGGGTGTGAAAGATTGGCACTGAAGTCCTCCTAATAGGTCAACTGGGGATACAGATGTAATTATTGTTATTATTTTTATTTATAGAACTCCATTGTATTCCACAGTGCTGTATAGTGAGTAAAGGACACATAGGGTCATTTTTATACAGTCAGGTAAGCTTACAGAGCAAGTGTGGAAGGCAAGGGTATTTCTCAAGTAGCCTTGTAGTCCGATACAAAGTGTATATAACTAGACAAAATATGAAAGTCCATGTATATTTCTGATTGTATTAATAACAGTATAGAATTATTATATAAATCATTCAATAGAGTACATGTAGAGAAGAAGGTGACATACAAGATTGCATAGTGAGGAAGAGAGACTGCAGAGGAACAGGCAGGGATTACTGGAATTTACATTACCAAACCTTCTCATTGCAGCACTGTAATTTAATGTAACTGACAATGATGTCATACTGATGTCAGATTAACCTTTGTCTCAGAGGTGAGCTGGAGGGGTGCAGTACATCCAGCAGCTTAACTCACATGGCAGCCACCTGTCCAGTCCTGTCAGTGAGCATCAGTAGTGTAAAAAAAAAAATGACACTCAGTGGTGATTTTTATTAAAGCTGCCTGCTGCTAGCCAACCAGATTGCCAGACAGCTGTTGTGATCCGGCGGGGGATCAGGCACAATGATTGGCTGCTTAGAAAGCAAACACATGCGGCTCTTCCTTATGATTAGCTCTTGAACAAGCAGCTACCACATTGCTAGCTGGGGAACCACACAGAGGAAGCCACCGTAGCATGGGAAGAATAGTCCAGATCCAAACATGTGAATTGTGAGTTTATAGCAGTTTACATGAGACATCCATCCTCCCTTCACCTCATTTACATCCACCCTGCACATCCTCCCAGGTCCCAATCACTTATACCCACTCTTTAAATCCTCTCTAGCTCACTTACTCTCACCTTGCACTTTTTCCTACACCTCACCCAATACAGTTCTCAGTAGTTTTAGATAGCCAATAACAGTTAAACAATAACTGCAGACCCACTCCAACATATACCTCAAGGAGACACGCCCCCAACCGTGCAAACTTAGTCGACCCACTAATTGCAGAGATGCTCCCGTTCAGCTGAATGCTGCTAGAGGTTTCACACCATGTCAGACTTTTTCCATTATAAATTAATCTTGCGTTCATATGGCGCAGCCCCCAACCTTGATAAACAATTATAAGTTTCCTCTTTTGAACAGGAGGTGGCTGTGGTTCTCATTTCTTCTCACTCCACCACTTATACACTTGATCCCACCACATCTACCCTTATCCGATCTCTCTCCCCCTGTCTCCTGAAATCCTTAACACATATCTTTCATTCTTCTGCATTGTTCACGCTTCCCTTAAACATGCTACTGTTGTAACCATCCTTAAAAAGCCACTTGACCTTTCCAACTATTGTCACATATAGACTGCAGTAGTGTACTTGCATATATTAAACAGAGCAAAATTTTACAATAGTCCTGATACTGAGTGGACAGGTAGAGAGTCAAATTGACCTGCAGGAGCTTGAATATGATGTAAGTCTGGGTCGGTTATGGGTCTTCAAATGGTCGCGTTTTCCTGGCTCGGGTTAAAATATGTGAACATAAAAAGAAAAGACTCCAATAGTGCAGACTGCAACTGACAATAAACGGGAAAAAATAAAGCTTCACAGCAGGGTGGTATTTCACTCCCCTATTAGAGAGCTAGAACTAGCTCAGGTATAACTGGCATTCAGTGGCGTCGATCTCCCACTGGTAGGATATAGGTGTTGGTAGGCGGAAGAGGTCCTCCGTATAGGGAAAAAAATAGAACCAAATATAGTGCTCACTGTATATCTTATAAGACAGGTCACTATAGAAAAATAAAGTACTCACATTTGGATGAGCAGGATATACTGCTCACTGTGATAGCATTGGTGGTACTATCCCCACCTAGGATTCTTGGGAAGGTGAATGCTCCAATGTAGTGGATGACCAGGTTGAAATAAAATAAAAATATTTAATAAAGTAATACCATAAAAAATGTAAATGCTAAGAAAAAGGTATATGGAACATATAAGTTTTAAAAAGCCAATATTCCTTTAATAATACACATTAAAAAAAATTAAGAACAGCCAAAACGTGTTTCGCCACACAGGGCTTTATCAACTGGCAATAAAAACAAAAACCTGGTACATGAATGGTTTTATAGGCTTTGTAATCAGAGGCTAATTCAAATTTTGGCGCCAAAATGACGTAATTTGCATAAAACATATGTGTAATACAAATACAATACCGCGACCACATGGTTAGCCCTAATGCCTTATGGGAAATGTATGCTGGATGAGGGGGATCGTGAGATTTGACACGCCCCATAATTTTAGTGGCACCATGCATATCGGGGCTGGGCGGGGCTTCCCCCATACACATCAAACGCAATGGATGCGTGTATCCCCCGGCACAGTGTCGATCAGGGCTGGGTGGGGCTTCCCCCATTACGTAAAACACAACGGCTGCGTGTGTCCCCCAGCGGTGCATCATGGGAAATGTAGTCAACGGGCAGAACGTACCTGGAAGTGGTACGCTAACAACACCTCCCACACCGCAATACTGCAAAACATTGGGCAAATATATTAGCTGATGTAATGGCAACAGTATTAAAAATAAACATAAGAAATAAATGCATTACATTAAAGGACCACTCTAGTGCCAGGAAAACTTACTTGTTTTCCTGGCACTAGAGTGCCCTGAGGGTGCCCCCAGGGACCCACTCCCGCCGAGCTCTGGGGGGAGGAAGGGGTTAAAGTTACCTCTTTCTCCAGCGCCGGGCGGGGAGCTTTCCTCCTCCTCTCCTTCTTCCTTGCGACGTCATCGGCTGAATGCGCATGCGCGGCAGGAGCCGCGCTCGCATTCAGCCGGTCGCATAGGAAAGCATTTACAATGCTTTCCTATGGACGCTTGCGTGCTCTCACTGTGATTTTCACAGTGAGAAGCACGCAAGCGCCTCTAGCGGCTGTCAATGAGACAGCCACTAGAGGATTTGGAGGCTGGATTAACCCTCAGTATAAACATAGCAGTTTCTCTGAAACTGCTATGTTTATAAAAAAAAAAAAGGGTTAATCCTAGAGGGACCTGGAACCCAGACCACTTCATTAAGCTGAAGTGGTCTGGGTGCCTAGAGTGGTCCTTTAAAGTATTGTAAACCAAATAAATGACAGCAGGGAATGAGTGTCTATATAATAGTAAGAGCAAATGGTCCCCAAGTAGAACAAATTCAAATAGGTTTTTCAAATATGAAGATAGACCATAGTATAAAATGCATAACAATATTACTGGCAAATAAAATAGGGACATAAAACAAATTATATTAGTGTGTAGGGTTCACTATGTTATGGGGGAAATAACCTACCTTTTAGAGCCAAATTAGGAATTCATCTGTAATTTTGTATATTAGACCATGATTTTCATCTTAAGTAGAAACAAGAAAATATATGAGAAGACAGGAGACATGTAAAAAAAAAAAAAATTGGGATCTATAAAAAATATATATACAACGAAAAATATATATATAAGTGGAGTAAAGGTTAAAGTTAAAATTTAAAATTGAAAAATTAAAAAATGTAATTAATAAAAAAAAATTGTGAGATAAATAAAAAGATACATATTTGATAGTATAACAAATTAAAAAGGTCGAATTCAGCATTGAGTCCTTCTGGGGAAAGGGTTTTGAGCTGGAAAACCGAGTTCATTTCTCTTTTGCCTAAAATTTTTGTCATATCTCCACCTCTCCAGGGGATATTGGCTTGCTCTATTCCAATAGTTTTTAGAAATTTCAAGTCTTTATTGTGTATTAAAAAATGTTTAGAAACTGAGTGGTTTTCATACCCTCTTTTAATTTTTTTTGGCAGTGTTCTGCCAGTCTGACTTTAAGGCATCTTTTAGTCATACCTATGTATTGAAGTCCACACGGATACTCCAATATATATATAACGTTTCTGGAGTTACAGCTAATAAAATCTTTGAAAAATATTTTTTTTTGTGATTGTAGAAGAGAAATTGATGCTTTTGGACTTAATAGTTGAATCTGTAGTTTTACACACAATACATTTATTAAAAAAAACTTTTGGCCCCGATAAAAAAAACTTGTTTTATGTTGTGTTATTCTTCGTGTAGTTTCTTGTAAGGATAGTCTTGAAGCTAGGGGCACCTCTAAATATTACAGTCGGTCTGTCTGGGATGTGATCTTTCAAAAGGTCATCTTGTTTAAGAATATGCCAATGCTTGTTTATAATTTTTTTCCAAGTTTTATTTTTGTTGTTCAAATCTAAAATGATGGGTAATTGTGGGGGATCTTCTTTTTTTGGCCTTGTATTTTAACAGTTCTTTTCTTTCCTTATTTTTAACCACATTGAGGGCTGTATCCAATTTTTCTAATGTATAAAAAAAATTTAGAAACATATTTCTTAATGAGGTAGATTGAGTGTCAAAATCATTGGTTTGGGAACAATTGCGATGGAGGAGAAGAAATTGGCTTTTTGGGATGCAATCAAGCCATGGTTTGTAGTGACAACTCAAGCCATGGTTTGTAGTGACAACTGGTTTGATCTATTATAGTGTTAGTGCACACTTTTTTGAAAAAGGTTTTGGTTTGAATGCACCCATCTTGAATAAAAATATTGAGATCTAAAAAATTGACTGATACATTACTGTATTCCGAAGTTAAAATTATGCCCCTATCATTGTCACTAAGATGATTTCAAAATAGCTTAAGAGTAGTTTCTGAGCCTTGCCAGATAAAAAACAAATCGTCAATATAGCGGTAGTAGGAAACCAGGTTTGCCCGCCAGCCATGATCCCCCCAAATGGCCGAAGATTCCCAATCGGTCATAAAGAGATTAGCATAGCTGGGGGCAAACCTAGTACCCATGGTTGTGCCTTTCTTTTGAATATAAAATGAGTCTAAAAAAACAAAAATTGTTGTTATTTAAAATTATTCTGAGGCCCTGTATAATAAAATCTATTAAACTCTCTGGAATTGAATTATCTTGTTTTAAAATTCTTTTAACTGCCTTGCATCCTATATTGTGAGGATTATGGTGTACAAGGATTGGACATCACAGGCGACTAAAATTTAATTTTGGCAACAAGTAAAATCATTTAAAAAGGATAAAAGGGTCATGGAGTCTTTAAAATAAGATCTCATTTGTTTAACCGAGGGCTGTAATAAAATATCCATATATTTGGAAAGGTTAGACAAAACAGAGTTAATGCCCGACACTATGGGTCTGCCAGGGGGTTCTTTTTTGTTTTTGTGAAGTTTTGGAAGGAAATAACTGGGATTTTGGAATAGGGAATGGTCAAATAGTCAAATTCGTGTTTATTTAAAATTTCGGTATCTATTTTTTTTTTTTAAAACATTCATTTAGAGCCTCTTTGATCTTAGAGGTAGGGTCATTAGGTAATTTTTCGTATACTTCGGGATCATTAAGTTGGCGATTTGCCTCATTGATGTACATGGATTTTGACAAAATAACTAGGCCTCTGCCTTTGTTGGCGGGTTTTATTACAATTTCCTCATCTCTTTGGAGTTCTTTTAAGGCTTTCCATTCATTTTGTGAGAGGTCCTGATGTTCGTGTTTATTATATTTAATTTTTTCAAAATCTTTTAGGACCAGTTTTTCAAAAACCTCTATGGGGCCTGATTTAAAATCAGAAGGGTAAAATTTTGAGAGATTTTTTTAAGTCAGTGTGTGTAATGGAACAATTGGAGGGATTGTTGGGATTCGGATTTGGTATTGCTGATTTTGAATCTGCAGAGACATTTCTGTTGTGAGTAAAAATATTTTTATGGTCGCTTTTCTTACGAACTTATTAATATCCAGAAATGCTTGAAAGGGTTTGAAAGGGTTGGTGGGGTGCGTATTTGAGGCCTTTACTTAAAACCAAGACTTAGGTAGATATTAAATCTTTTTGTGAAAGATTAAAAATACCTAGTGCCTTTTCGTCTATACTTGTTATTGCCTCTCTCTTCTTTCTCTTTTGTAATCTTCCACCACTTCTCCTTCCTCTATACTTAAGCTTTGTTTTCTTGCTCTGAGTAGGTAGGGGGTTTGTAAGTGGGGCAACTTCTGTGTGCGGATGTCTAAGAAATTATCCTCATTTTCAAACTCTGAGTCGATGGACAGTAGTTGATATCTGTTATTATGATTGTAGTTTTGTAGTTTGGTGAAGACTTGGGAAGGTCCAAATACATGTGTCCGAACTTTGATCTTTGTGGTCTGGGGGTTGAGGGTTGATTATAGCTGGACTTGGCTGTAGTAGTGTGGTGAGGGAAATTTTGGTAGTATGGTGCTTTCTAGTTTGATAAGTTGATGTATTATAGTTTTGTGGTGATCTGTGTCTTTTCGGTGATGAATATTTTCTCTTGTGGTATTTTTATGTGTATTATTAAAGGAATATTGGCTTTTAAAATCTTATATGTGCCATATACCTTTTTCTTAGCATTTTATTTTTTATGGTATTATTTTATTACGTTTTATTTTATTTCAACCTGGTCATCCACTACATTGGAGCATTTACCTGCCCAAGATTCCTAGGTGGGGATAGTACCACCTACACTATCATAGTAAGCAGTATATCCTGCTCATCCAAATGTGAGTACTTTATTTTTCTATACTAACCTGTCTTATAAGATATACAGTGAGCACTATATTTGGTTCTATTTTTTTCCCTATACGCCTACCAACACCTATATCCTACCAGGGGGGGGATCGACGCCACTGAATGCCAGTTATACATGAGCTAGTTCTAGCTCTCTAATAGGTGAGTGAAATACCACCTTGCTTTGAAGCTTAATTTTTTCCGGTTTATTGTCAGTTGCATTCTGCACTATTGGAGTCTTTTCTTTTTATGTTCACATATTTTAACCTGAGCCAAGAAAACTCAACCATTTGAAGACTCATAACCGACCCAGACTTACATCATATTCAAGCTCCTGCAGATCAATTTGACTCTCTACCTGTCCACTCAGTATCAGGACTATTGTAAAATTTTGCTCTGTTTAATATATGTAAGTACACTACTGCAGTGTATATTATTTCACAGTTTATTGTGGCGCGACCTATTTCACTTTTATTGTCTTTTATTCTTTTTTGATGGTTTGTGAGGGAATCTCATACCTATAGGTTGCAGCCCTACACTTATCTTAGCTTCAAGTTGATCATATAGTGCTAATCCAACATTTGTCCATTTTATTGTCACATATGCCTCCCCCTTTTCTTATCAAAGCTTCTGAAACTACTTGTCTTTACCCGTCTGGCCTGCTTTCTCAATTCCAACTCTCTCCTAAACGCTCATCAGTCTGGCTTCCACTCACTCTACTCAACTTAAACCGCTCGTATTAAAGTTACTAATGATCTAAGCATAGCTAAATCCAAAGGCCACAACTCTATACTAATTTTTCTTGACTTCTTTGCTTCCTTTGACATTGTTGATCATGTAATCATTCTTCAAGTTCTTCATCTTGTGGTTGTCATTCTATCTCTCTCAACATCAATTCAGTGTCTCCTTTTCTAATGACACCACCCCCCCTCCCACCCCACCCCCCCCCCCCCTCCTCCCCCCATCCCCTTGTCCTGTCTCTGTTGGAGTCCCAAAGAACTCAGTTTCTGGTTCCCTTTTTTGTTTTCTTTTTACACTGCCTTTCTTGACAAACGTATTAATTACTTTGGATTCCGCTACCATCTCCATGCTTTGGAAACCCAGATATATCTCTCCATCCTGATCTCTCCCCTTGCTTTCTCTTAAAGGGCCAAACTGTCACCTTCCAGTTCTGCTACATTCCCACCTTGTTGCTTAGTTGCTATTCCCTTTGATGTCCTTTTTGTTGTGGTTTTATACTCCACAATCCTCTAGACCAGTGGTCCCAACCCATTCCTCAACTAACCCCTAACAGTCCAGGATTTAGGGATTATCTAGTTGTGTCTAAGGTGTTTTTAGAAGAAAAAAATTATCTTTAGACACAATAGGGTTATCCCTAAATTCTGTACTGATAGGGGGTACTTGAGGACTGGGTTGGGAACCCCTGCTCTAGACTGTAAGCTCGTTGAGCAGGTCCCTATCAACCTATTGTTCCTGTAACATTTTTTGTCTCCTTTTTGTTCTTTTAACATAATTGTCTCATTTATTATTACATTTCACAACTGCAGAATAGGTTGGTGCTATATTAATGCCGATAATAATAATAATAATAATAATATCAGCTGCCACGACTTACTGGCAGCTTCACAACCTTAACCCCTGCCTTTAACATCTGCTCACTAGTTATGTCTATCGCAACTGATACCGATCACCACATAATATTTACTGCTGTGCAAATTGGAAAAAAAGCACATGTAACATTATATTTCCATAGCAACTACAACAGTACTAAGTTCTAATTAATCTTTTCAGTGCATTGGAAGGCACAGCCATAATTAAATATAATATATCAGAAGCAGAAAATTAAAATGGACAAAAAAAAATTATTAAACAAGTTTGGTGGCTTTATAGCCCAGGAGACTGGGCATTTCTGGGCATTTCCTGGGCCCAGGCCAATGGGCATTTCTTAGGTCTACACATGGAATTCGTGAGGCAGAACTAATATTCTACTTATATTATTTGAGGTCCCTAATAACAATACTTTTTTCTATTTTATTTTTTTATTCAGAGATAAATAGCACATATACATGTCAGAATAATCAGACAGTAAGCAATGGATATAGCTATTTAACATTGTTGCATAGGAATACTGGAGAGAAAGGTGGGCATGACAGACATTGTTGCCTGCCGAAGTAGAAGGCTGGTCAAGCATGAATAGTAGCAACGTTGGTTTGTAATTGGGGTTCATGCGTGTCATAGTACAACCATAGTTTAGTAGAGATAAAAATTTGTTGCTATAAGCGAAATTGGTGATCATAATAAAGTATGGTGTCATAGTGAACATTAGTTAAGTAACCAAATGGTGTCCCATGCAGGGGATCCTCAACAGGAGGAGAGGGGGAGCGGGAGGGGAAAGGTTGACAAGCCCTATGTATACGCAGAGGTTATACTATGTAATCTGCGTTAACATGAGTGAACCTTAGTTTTGGCCATTAAGGGGTTGTGGTTGGAGGAAGTAGATCCAAAGGTCCCGTGTCTGTTTATGGGCGTTAGCGATTGGCACATATTGGCACATATAATCTATGATTCTTATATTTTTAACTTTTTGTATCCAGTCCCTCATTGAGAGTAGATTCAATTTCTTCCAGAAGATAGGGATAAGCTGGTTTGCAGCAGTCAATAGGTACTTGACAAGGGAATGTTTGAATGTATGTAGTGATTAAGGGAGTAGGAGCAGGATACCTCCCGTTGGTGAGAGTTGAGTTGTACATTTGTGATGGTGTATATAAATGCTAGAATACGTTTCCAAAACCTGTATGATCAGGCAGTGCCACCAAATGTGTGAGGCCATTCCATGTGGTTGGAGACATCTCCTGCAGGTGTTAGAAGCCGTAGGAAAGCTATTTTGTAATTCTGTGGGTGTGTATTGCCACCTGGAGATGCGCTTGTAGTTACTTTCCTGTGTTGCTACATTTTGTGATGAACTATGTATGAAAAGGAATATTTTCTTCCACTCATCTGGAGTAATAGTAGTCTGCCGATCCTGTGCCCATTTGGTTGTGAAATTCGGTAGGACATCTTGCGGCGAGTGTATGAGAAGTTTGTAAAAGAGTGAGAGGAGTTTATTGAGGGTGGTTGTAGTGGAGCAGTATTGTTTAAATATGGTAAGTTCCCGTTTGCCATGGAGGAGGTGTGAGGTGTTGTGTACGAAATGAGTAAGCTGATTATATTGAAATTGTTGTAATGCTGTGGCGTGGATGCCAGGTAGTACAGCTGTCAGCTCTTTGATCCCTGAATCTGACATTAGTTGGCCTGGTGAGAGGTAGGGAGTGGAGTGGTATGTCCTGTATGTGGCACTGCGATAGCCTGGTTCAAAGAGGGGGTTTTGGGTCAGTGGGTAGAGACGCAATGGGTACGGAGAGATCTTTGTGCGCTGCCGGAGTTGGACCCAGGCTCCTAGTGTGGGTGTGATAGTTATATGATGCAGGCCTGTAAGGAAGGGAATAGCTGCGTTATGCCAAGGTGCAGTGTGTAGTGGAATGGTAAAGAAAGTGCTTTCTAGGAGCACCCAATGCACATCAATCATGGGCTTGGACCATTCATATATCTTGGATAGTATGGCTGCTTTATGATATATTTCCAAGTGGGAAGTCCAAGTCTTCCTTCGGATTTAGGCCGGGTCAACACTAAGAATGCTAATCTGGGGTGTTTGTAAGACCGAACGTATCCTGTGAGAAGTGAGCGTGGTGTTTTAAATAGAGATTTGGGGAGTTGGACTGGCAGCACCTGCAGAAGGTACAGGATACGTGGTAATATGTTTATCTTTACTATGTTGACTCAGCCAAACCACCTAAAGTGGAGTAAGTGCCTGGACCTCAAATCCCGGGATATTGTTTGGAGAAGTGGAGGGAATTTTAACTCGTAGTTTAGTGATAGGTTATCTGGAAGGTAAACTCCCAGGTATTTGATAGCCCTGTCTGCCCAAACAAATGCAAATGTGGTTCGGAGAGATTGTTGCAGGGTATGAGTGAGGTTCAGCAGAAGTATTTCACATCTGGTTAGGTTAGCTTGAAAATTAGATACCTGGTTGTATAAGGAAATTTGGTGTAGTATATGAGGTAGAGTGATCGAGGGGTGTGACACCGTAAATAGAGAACCTTATATTCTCCTGTGGGTGTCCAAAGTCCCTGGATGAGTGGGTTGTCTCTGATTCCTTGAAGGAAGGGCTCGAGAGCGAAGACAAAAAGTAGGGGGGACCCCTGTCTCGTGACGTTTCTGATTGGGACTGGGGACTACAATTGGCAATTGACATGAATTCTTGCAGTTTGTGTGGAGTAAAGTGCATTCAGTCAGTTATGTCCAAATCCCATGCCTTTTAGGCTGGCCATCAGGAAGGACCAGTCCACCCTGTCAAAAGCTTTTTCGGCATCTATGGATAACAGTAGCCTTGGGGTGGATTACATTTTTGAGAGATGAATCATGTTGATGATTTTGGTCGTGTTCCCTTTTGCCTCCTGTCCCGGTATAAAACCTATTTGATCAGGGTGGACTAGTCTCGTAAGGAGTGGGCGCAGACGGTTGGCCAGGATTTTCGTGAAAAGTTTTAGATCAGTGTTGATCAGCGAAATAGGGCTTTAGCTCCCGCAATTTGAGGGGTCTTTGCCCGGTTTGGCAATGAGGATAATGTGGGCCTCAAGTGCTGATAGGAGTAGATGAGAGTGTGATGTGAGTGATTTAAAGGCTTCTAGGAATGGCGCCGCCTTGAAATATTTGACTGTGAAGCCATCTGCCTTGGGCTCTTCCCTAGGGTCAAGGCTTTAACAGGTAGCATAAATTCTGAGTGAGTATTAGGGTCTTCTATGATAGAAATGGCACTCGCGGGGATTGTGTTTTTAATCGTGGGTGACAGGAAGTCTTGTATAGCTAGATCCAGGGGTTCTGTGTCCCTTAGGTTGTAGAGGTTAGTGTAAAAGTCTTTAAAGACCTCTAAAATGTCAGGTAGGAGGTAAGATACCTCCCCAGATGATCTCTTAATATCGGGGTATAACGGTCATCTGTCATCTCTGTTGAAGGGCACGAGCCAGTAGGCGCATTTCCCACCTTGAGTGTAAAAGAGACTTTTAGATATGAGAAGTTTGCCCTTGGTGTATGCGCCCAATAAAATCATCAGAAATGTGTGCTTTGTAGGTGAAAGGAACGGTCGCTGCTGGTAGGATGGCTACTCCACGGGACTTGGATTTAGTATAGTTGCTGAAGTAGCCTGTAGGGTACTTCCGTTTTTTCAGGGAGAGAGCTATATCCTGGCGGAAGTGTGTTTCCTCTATGAAAGCCACATCTGCTTTCAATCTATGGAATTCTCCCAGAGCCAGGGAACGCTTTGCTGAGGTGTTGAGACCCCTAACGTTGAGTGAGACAATTCATAGGGGCTATGTCTGTCGTAGAGTGGTAGTGGGTGTATTGCTAGAGCTATGGCTTTCCCAAGCAGCAAGTGTGTAATAAACAATCAATAAACTATATACAAGCAACAAAAATAAAATGAGGAAATGAAGACAGTAAAAATAACCATCTGTGTTGTTACAATCTTAAAGAGTGGGAAGGAGAATGTCAGTGTCTATCCCTGTAGAAGATCTACCCCCAGGGAAGTGGTGTATGACACCGCCAAATGGGTATGGAGTCGGAGAGGAAAAGGGAAGCGGGTTACATTGGCAGGGAGTCCAGGGTGGAAGGAGTGGTGTGGAGGAAAATGCGGTGAGTATGAGAGGGCTGGTGTAGTAAGTGTGGGGTCTAAGTGGTGGCAATAAAGAGGCTTAAGGAGAATATAATCCCCATTGGGAAAATAATGGGAGGAGTGTGAGGATAAGTGACGAGTGTGTAAAAATAAGGCAAGAAAAAGAAAGGGTATATGCTATGTGCGCATCGGGAGTGTCAAGAACAGATGTGTCCCGTAGGGCACGTAAGGGTAGTAGTTAGGGCAAAAGATTTGGAGGATATTTTTTGTATTTATTTATTTTTTGTCCCCTTGATCTCGAGAAAGTTAGAGAGATGAAGGTGTGGTGTGTCGTAGTGAATGCATGAGGCTTCGCCCTACAAGGAGATGTGAGGCTTGTAATGAGGGAGTGGAAGAGCAGTAGTAAGTGGCAACCCAGTGTTATGCAATGATCATCAAACATTAACCGCAAGTAGATTAAATAAACCAAAGTAAGCATGGATAAGTGCCTCTATGTTGTGGATAGATTAAATGGTTGTCAAATTAGGAACATACAACCTGAGTACATCATAGGATGGGGAGAAACCATGACAGAGGTGGGTTCATACTCCAAGCATTGGTTGTCGCTGTGGCATATTTCGTGGTGGAGAATGTAGAGGGGGAGAAGTCAGGAAGGCATCGTCCAAAAGGGTAGTCCACTTCATTCGATGCAAGTCCAGGGAGGTTTAAGTAACTGGTCCCGATGCCCACAAGTTAGGGGGGTAAGGATTGTGGCAAATCTAGCCACTTCTGGACTATATGCAGTATAGGTTGTCCGTAGGCTGACTGTATGATGGGTTCCGTTAAATGTGTATGTATTGTGCTATGGCCGTTCGCACGCTGGCAGCCGTACGCTGCCAGCGTACCAGCATTCATACGACGAAAACACGGCTATCCTGGCCATTCGCCGTACGAATACGGGCTCCCCAGGTCGACCACACACTCCCAAGTCGTGTGGTACCAAGTAACCGATTGCAACATTGTTGCAATCGGTAATTAAGGGCTCTCCTAGGTGGCCGTCGATCCAATACCGACCATGCGGCGGTCGGCCATCTTGGATCCTTTGTCTCTGCAACGGTGTTCGGTCGTCGAGAGCCTGGACTTGAAAACGGCTACTCGATGATCCGAGCCCCCCTGGGTTTCCAGAGCGTTCGGGAGTTCCGCGTTCGGTACATTATATGTCCCGTATTTATTCGGTACTTTTAAACCAACTTTCATGTTTAAATGTATTATGTGCGGCGTTCGGTCAATTCAGCTGGGATCAGAGCGGTATTCTCACAAAGTGTGCGCTCCGACCCCAGCTACCTACCGAACGTTCGATTATTCCAAAGTACCGAATATTATGTGAATTATGGATTTTAGAGTCAATTGTCGGTTTTGCTACACGAGGGGATAATCCACTTAATCGTCCATTTTAGTGGGAGTATCCCTCTCGTGTCGCAATGCCTGTTGGGAAAGTCACAATGCATGTTGGGAGAAATCCCCTGGATGATCTGTGTGGAAACCCCTTGCATGGGGAACTGCATAAATACGCTGCTTGTGAATAAACCGAGTTAGTTGACTCCCAAACTGTGTTTCGTCCGGTTATTGGGAGGATTGGGAATATTGCCTTGCTTTCTACTCTGACTGTGGATTTCCTGAAGATACCAACGGATGTCGTGGACGGTTATACCGCATACCGTTACAATTGGTGGCAAGCGACGGGATCCGAACCTTACAGCCGAAAAAGCAGCGTTCGTGTAAACTGGAACTACCGAACAAGGAAAGCAAGGGCAATTCGTATGGAGATTGACTACACCATACTGAAACGACAGACTTTAAAAGAGCTACTGGAAGCCAGGGGCAAGATAGCCAGCAACAAATCTAAGGCTGTGCTGATCGCTGAACTAATGGAGGGAGACAGAGCCCGCAGCACTACACCTCCACCAGCCAAGGAAGAGACCCCATTCCAAAAAGAGCTACGAACCAGGTTGGAGTTTCTGCCGCAACCAGTATCGTTGGAAATGTTGACCGTGATGATATCGGATGTACAGGACTATCTGCTGGCAACCAACCCACCAGCAACCCCACCTAGGGCAGAGTCTGTTACTGCCTCCACCTATGGACAAATAAAGCCCAAAGTCCCACATCACGCCTTTAAAGCGTTTTGTGAAGAAAAGGACGAAATCGATGGGTACTTACAGGATTTTGAGCGGCTGTGCGATTTGCACGATCTGGAACCCGCAGTATGGGTACCGCTGCTGGCCGGTAAATTATCAGGTAGGGCAGCTGAAGCCTACCGTGCTGTACCTCGAGAGGACAGCAAAGATTACCCTAAAGTAAAGAGGGCGATCTTGGAGAGGTATGCTATTACCCCAGAAGCATACCGGCGCAAGTTCAGGGGCTTGCGCAAACCGGAGAAAGATTCTCACGCAGAGTGGGCACACAAGCTGGATCAAGCATCGCAAGGATGGATACAGGCCAGCAACGCCACTAATATGGAGGAGTTACGACAGCTTATGCTACTGGAGCAGTTTTTTAATGGCTTGTCCCCAGACGCACAAGAATGGGTGAGAGACCGTAAACCCCTCACCCTACCCGAAGCCGCTAGATTGGCGGATCAGCATTTTGATGCCCGGAGGCATCACGGATCACAGAATAAGGCCCTCCCTCGGATTACCGGGCCACCCCATAATTTTACTCCTACCGGCCCCACCGTACCCCTGCACAGGCCAGCACTGAATACTCCACCACCCCCCTCCCGATACAACGGCCGGGCTAACATTCAGTGTCACTCCTGCAAGCAGTGGGGACACATTTCTCGGGAGTGCACCCAAAACCGGAGCCGGCAGGCTTGGAATCAGGTGCGACAAAATTTGGCACCAAGGGCTGCTGCACACCATTACCAGGTAGCCCCCGTCACCCAAGAATTGCTGAGCGCTCAAGTTGAGGAGCCGCTAGGGGTGCTCCACGAAGTAATGTCGGTCCGAGCCACCGACAACCGACAACATCATCGGCAGCTAGTAACCCTAGAGGGCAAGGAGGTACAAGGGCTCAGGGATTCGGGAGCCACTTTGACTTTGGTTGCACCACATTTGGTCCCGGGCGCAACCCACACTGGCGGGTCAGTGGCAGTACGGGTGGCCGGGGGAGCAGTATACCGGCTACCGACTGCCAAAGTACACTTGGATTGGGGTGTGGGAGAGGGGACTGTGGAAGTAGGGCTTATGCAAAATTTACCTGCAGATGTTGTGCTGGGGAATGACTTAGGCCAAATGACTTCCGCTTTTATTCCCCAGACTCCCTATCAGGAGGCACACCCCGTAACCACCCGGCAACAGGCTCGCACCACGGCTACACCGATGCACTCTGAGGCTCAGGTAAGAGACCATGCTCCCCAACCGACCCCCATGTCCTGGGATACCCCGACTACCTTTGCGACCGAAGTCCAGACCGATCCCACCCTCCAAGTATATAGGGACCGGGCACAAACAGACCAAACCGGGCTAGAGGGGGAGCGGTACATCTGGGAGAAGGAGTTGTTATACCGTGTCACGACTAAAGATGTGGGAGGGTCTGTCACCCTGACTAACAAGCAGCTAGTGGTACCGCAAAAGTATAGACAGGAGCTGCTTAGAATTGCTCATGACATTCCCTTGTCAGGACACCTAGGGATGACCCGTACCCGGTACCGCTTAACGCATGCCTTCTTCTGGCCCGGCATCTCGCAGGATGTGCGCCAGTATTGCACCTCTTGCGACGTATGTCAGAGAGTAGGTAAACGAGGGGATCGCCACAAGGCCAAGCTATGTCCCCTACCCATTATCGCAGAGCCCTTCAGCCGCGTAGCGGTAGATATCGTAGGGCCCCTGCCAAAACCCAGTCCCTCTGGCAAAAGGTACATTCTGACTGTAGTGGATTACGCCACCAGGTACCCCGAAGCTGTGGCCCTCACTAATATACATGCCGAGACCGTAGCGGAGGCATTAATGAAAGTGTTTTCCCGGGTAGGGTTCCCCCAAGAGATAATCTCGGACCGAGGTACCCAGTTTACGGCCGAAGTTACTCAACATATGTGGAAGGTATGTGGCATTAAGCCAATAGTTAATTCCGCCTACCACCCCCAGTCCAATGGGTTATGTGAGAGGTTCAACGGGACACTGAAGCAGATGCTTCGGACGTTCGGGGAGACCCACAAAGACTGGGAGAGGTTTCTACCTCACCTACTCTTTGCTTATAGAGAGGTTCCCCAGGAGTCGACCGGATTCTCCCCGTTTGAATTACTATTTGGGAGGAGGGTGCGGGGTCCCTTGAATTTAATTAGGGAACATTGGGAGGGAGAGAGTACTACCAACGAGACCCCTATCATATCATACGTCCTGGAATTCAGGGACCGTCTGGAGGCGCTCACTCAGGCTGTACACACCAACCTCCAGGCGGCCCAGCAACGACAGCGACGCTGGTACGATAGAGGAGCCCGAGACCGCAGCTTTCAGGTGGGACAGAAGGTTTTAATTTTAAAACCTGTCCGCACAGACAAGCTGCAGGCCATCTGGCAAGGCCCATACCAGGTAGTGGAGCAGCGATGCGACACTACCTATGTGATCGGCCCCTGCTCAGGGGTAGGGAAGAGACGCATGCTCCACGTGAACCTGCTCAAACCCTATCATGAGAGGATCGAGGATGTGACGGCCATCTGCGCCTCCTCCTTAGAGGATCAGGAGAACCTACCCTTACCTGACCTACTAGAACCCGAGGCACCGATAGAGCCCTCCCAGGGGGTTCAGCTGGGGGAGCGGCTAAGCGCCCATGAGCGTGCCCAGGTACAAGCGCTGATCGAAGCCAAAGGGGCTACCTTCTCCAATTTACCTGGTTACACTCCGCTAGCCACTCACCGAGTAGACACCCTGGGACAGCTACCTATGAGACAGGCTCCATATAGGGTTCCGGAATCCGTCCGTACCCATATGAAAGCCGAGCTAGATGAGATGTTACAGCTAGGGGTTATCGAACCCTCCGATAGCCCCTGGGCATCGCCGGTAGTCCTAGTACCGAAAAAGGATGGCACCACTCGGTTCTGTGTCGACTACCGGAGGCTAAATGACAAAACGGTGTCTGATGCCTACCCGATGCCCCGGATAGACGAGCTGTTAGATAAGATGGCACGGGGCCAGTATCTCACTACCATTGATTTGTGTAAGGGATACTGGCAAATTCCACTAGCCGATGACGCCGTCCCCAAGTCGGCGTTTGTCACTCCGTTTGGCCTGTACCATTTCAAGGTCATGCCCTTCGGAATGAAAAACGCTCCGGCTACCTTTCAGCGGATGGTAGATCGGCTACTGGACGGGTTCCAAGAGTATGCCTGTGCCTATCTAGATGACATAGCCATCTTTAGCCAGACCTGGGAGGATCACCTACACCACATAGGGGCGATCCTAGATCGTATTGGGGAGGCTGGGTTAACGTTAAAGCCTAGCAAGTGCCACATAGGTATGGCTGAGGTGCAGTATCTGGGACACCGAGTAGGGTGTGGGCAGCAGAGACCCGAGCCAGCCAAGATTGAGGCCGTAGCAAAGTGGCCTACCCCCAGGACTAAGACTCAGGTGCTGGCGTTTTTAGGGACGGCCGGCTACTACCGGAAGTTTGTTCCAGACTATAGCACCCTGGCCAAACCCCTGACGGACTTGACTAAAAAGAACCTTCCCCGACAGGTTGTCTGGGCCCCAGAGTGTGAGCAGGCATTCCAGCAACTCAAAACGGCTCTAACCAATGCTCCTGTGTTGACTGCTCCTGATCCAACTAAAAGATTTCTTGTTCACACAGACGCTTCAATGTTTGGATTGGGAGCAGTACTGAGCCAAGTGGGAGCCGATGGCGGAGAACACCCCGTAGCTTACCTAAGCCGCAAGTTACTACCGCGTGAAGTGAGCTACGCTGCCATCGAGAAAGAATGCCTGGCCGTGGTGTGGGCCCTCAAAAAGTTACAGCCATATTTGTACGGACAACCTTTTTCCTTACTCACAGATCACAACCCGTTGGTGTGGCTGAACCGTGTATCTGGGGACAATGCCCGGCTGCTGCGCTGGAGTTTGGCGCTGCAGCCCTTTGACTTTACCATTCACTATCGGCCCGGAAAACAAAACGGTAACGCTGACGGGTTATCCAGACAGACTGAACTCGAAAAGTGATCTGTGAGTACTCTCCCGGACATCCCCAAGCCGATCCGTTGGGATCAGACTGTGTATGCCGGCTTGGTTCTGGGGGAGCATTGTGGCAAATCTAGCCACTTCTGGACTATATGCAGTATAGGTTGTCCGTAGGCTGACTGTATGATGGGTTCCGTTAAATGTGTATGTATTGTGCTATGGCCGTTCGCACGCTGGCAGCCGTACGCTGCCAGCGTACCAGCATTCATACGACGAAAACACGGCTATCCTGGCCATTCGCCGTACGAATACGGGCTCCCCAGGTCGACCACACACTCCCAAGTCGTGTGGTACCAAGTAACCGATTGCAACATTGTTGCAATCGGTAATTAAGGGCTCTCCTAGGTGGCCGTCGATCCAATACCGACCATGCGGCGGTCGGCCATCTTGGATCCTTTGTCTCTGCAACGGTGTTCGGTCGTCGAGAGCCTGGACTTGAAAACGGCTACTCGATGATCCGAGCCCCGCTGGGTTTCCAGAGCGTTCGGGAGTTCCGCGTTCGGTACATTATATGTCCCGTATTTATTCGGTACTTTTAAACCAACTTTCATGTTTAAATGTATTATGTGCGGCGTTCGGTCAATTCAGCTGGGATCAGAGCGGTATTCTCACAAAGTGTGCGCTCCGACCCCAGCTACCTACCGAACGTTCGATTATTCCAAAGTACCGAATATTATGTGAATTATGGATTTTAGAGTCAATTGTCGGTTTTGCTACACGAGGGGATAATCCACTTAATCGTCCATTTTAGTGGGAGTATCCCTCTCGTGTCGCAATGCCTGTTGGGAAAGTCACAATGCATGTTGGGAGAAATCCCCTGGATGATCTGTGTGGAAACCCCTTGCATGGGGAACTGCATAAATACGCTGCTTGTGAATAAACCGAGTTAGTTGACTCCCAAACTGTGTTTCGTCCGGTTATTGGGAGGATTGGGAATATTGCCTTGCTTTCTACTCTGACTGTGGATTTCCTGAAGATACCAACGGATGTCGTGGACGGTTATACCGCATACCGTTACAAGGATATAGTAAGTAGATGTTGTACATTATTCCCTCTGGGGGGGAAACCATTGTTGATGGTGTCTGGCATTTGATGTGGAAGCATCCGTGCGGCAAATCTTGGGTGGTGGTTGCCATTTTTTACTTTGCAGCAATTGCTGCAATGTAATTTGCTGTTGTGGAGATGATTTGCACGTCTGGTAGATCTAGGGCTCATAAAAAGGGTTTAATGTCTTGGATGGACAAGATGGAGTAGGTAGAGCCTCTATGGTTTACACTGAGGGCGTAGGGGAAGCCCCATTTGTATTTCAGATTTCGACTGCGTAAGTTATCAGTAATGGGCTTGAGAGCCCTGCAGGCTTGTAACGTCAGCCAGGACAGATCCGCGTAGATCTGTATAGCGTGGCCTTTGAACAGTAACGGGGGTGATGAGGAACGGAAAACTTTCAGTATATCATCCTTCATTGTGTAGTAGTGGAGATGGCAAATTATGTCTCTTGGAGAGTCAGAAGTATTGCCTTTGGTTCTCAGTGACCTATGGGCTCTGTCTAAGACCACAAGTTTGTCTACTGGCGTGCTGAGGAGCAGATTAAACAGTTCCTGCAGTACTGTATGTAAGTTCTCACCTTCTCTTTCTGGTAGGCTGTGTGTGTGCGCAAATTATTCCTGTGGCCCCTATTGTCCAGATCATCAAGGGAGCGTTGGAAGGAGGTAAAGTATAGTTGATGAGCCTCCAGTGTGACTGAGATTTGTTGTACCTGTCATCTTCCAGGGTGTCCACGCAGTTTCAATATGGCGGATCTCTGTACCGAGGGAATTTAGCTTGTGTTGGAACGAGGTTTCAAGCTTTCTCAGCGTTCCCTAGAGGGGAGATTCTTCAAGAGTTCCCTTATATTAGGCTCTTGTGAGCAGGTAGAGGTCTCCGACATTGCGGGGCTGTGCGTCGGTGATCTCTCCTGTGACAGAGCCGGCGCCATGTTGGCAGGGCAATAGTTTAAGTATTTAGTCAGCGATGTGGTTTTTCCAGCTGGTGTTTTGGTCAATGTGTTGTGGGTGCCCTGGGTATGTTAAGGGTTGCCCATGTCGACTGGTGAGCCTCGGTTAGTAAGTAATTATATCTCTTACCGCTGGAGTTTAGCAGTTACGCGCTTTTCTATTTTTTTATATTTGTATAATCGGTGAGTGTAAGCTGATTTGCTCTCTCTATGGGATGTCTAGCAGTGGTTCCCAAACCAATCCTCATGAACCAGCAACAGTCCATGTTTTTTTTAGAATCCTGGACTTTTGCTGGGCAATGACGACTGGTTTGAGAACCATTGATGAATATGGAGCTGCCAGTTGAAAACCTGGTTTTTGTCTGTTTCCACCAAACCAGGGCAGGTTTTAAGTTTTGATAGCTAGTGGCAGCTGAAAAAAAAATGTTGTCAATCTTTTTATTGATGCAATTCTGCTTCATATTACAGATTGGCATCAGCAATACAATTATGTAGAAATTATAGTCAACAAAGCGGTACACATGATGGCAGTGTAGTTGCAGTACAATGTGACATAGCTGTTCAATGGGAGTCACTGCAGGAGGGATCCAGCCAATTATTTAAAGAAAGTATAGGATAGATGCTATATGTCTCCTCTGTGGAGGAGAACCGGCATTGGATGGCTCCTAGGGAGTACGTTAAAGCTTGTGCGGGTAAACAGTGAGTCAGATGTATAGATTAAAACCACAATGGGTGAAAACAAATAGCCTTATGAGAGAGTCAGTAAAGTTGTACACTGTCGCAAACCACTACATGGGTTAGGGTCATTGATGGACATTGGCAGGTAGTCCACCTGGGGCAGTTGAGAGGGATCTATCGCATAGACATGTGATACTCGAAAAATTAGAATATCGTGCAAAAGTTCATTTATTTCAGTAATGCAACGTGAAAGGGGAAACTAATAAATGAGATAGACACATTACATGCAAAGCAAGATAGTTCAAGCCGTGATTTGTCATAAGTGCGATGATTATGTCTTACAGCTCATGAAAACCCCAAATCCACAATCTCAGTAAATTAGAATATTACATGCAATCAATAAAATAAGGAGTGTACATAGAACAATATCGGACCTCTGAAAAGTATAAGCATGCATATTCACTTAGTACTTTGTTTAGGCCCCTTTTGCAGCAATTACTGCCTTAATGCGGCGTGGCAGAGTACAGGAGTTAGGGAGCATTGGTAGAGAATGTAATACAAGTAAGGAGACAAAGTGAAAATGCGTCAGTCAGTAGAATTGTGTTATTTAATATATAAATATAGTTCTATTCTCTATGTGGGGGGAGTTCTGAATCTATTGTAGGGGTATGTTCGGAGCACACAGGAGTGAATGTGAGATCATTTCTGTCATCTTGGACAAGTCTGCCCATTTTCCACTAAGCTCATTTACAAATAAGCTATTTTGTCCAATAGAATTGCTGCTTACTGAATATTTTACTTTGTCTCAACTTTCTCTGTACCATATTAAGTAGTATGATATGAAAATACCACATTGTCAGCTGTTTCAGAGATACTGGAACCAACGAGTCTGTCACCAACAATCTTGCTGCAGTCAGAGTTACTTCCCTGTGCTAATGATCAATCAGAAAGAAACATCTTGACTGTCTGCCTGCTTTATATTTTTATTTGCAGCCACATGAGTCACCGTTTTCATATGCGCATTAATGAACAGGTGTACCTTACAAGCGGGTGAATGAGTGATACAGAGAGACTAACAGACAGTGTGCACTGGGTGTGCTCATTTGTGTGTTACTGTTCAGCTTTCTGGGGGAGTGATGTATCAAGCTGCTTGAATCTCTGTGTTTACAGCAGGTACTTTGATCTGTTTTATATAATACATACTAGGGAAAATAAATACATACATATGAATAAATCCATATATATTCACAGCATATGACAGAGACTGCTGTGTTTCCTAACTGTTGTACTCAATAACTACGATCTACAGCTGCAAGTAACCAGTAATCATAGAGTGGAGACTATGCCTTATTATATGATGGATTCAGTGTATCTGATCAATTCAACATCAGCATCTGTTCATCTTAATACCTGAAGATCAACACTACTTCTAGATTGCTTGTCAATTGAAACACAATGATTTTATGCATTGTGATTCGATATCACAAGGCTTCATATAATAGAGCCCAGTCATGAGAAGTTATAAACTTTGTGTAAGTCCTATTCTTTACTTTACCCTTTTTTTCTCTTATAAACCTTTAATTTGTTATGTCATGTATCTCAATCAGGTCTTAATTTATCGGCTAGATTTTAATATTACAAGCATTTCTATAGTAATTGAATAGCACATTTCTAATATATGACTGTTTAAAACCTGCTATAAAGATAAGTTTTGCTTGTCAACAAAAAGGACTTAAAAGACAAATCTGTACTCCTGATACTATAGTTTTCATGTCCCTTATTAGTTTTACCCGTGCCATGCCCTCTCCCCCTTCATTTTACTCACCTTTTTTCTGGGTTGAGTCTCTGTCAATGCTTCTGCCCGTTCCTTCTCGCATGACTTCATCCTGTTGGCAGGCCTCCAGAATGAGGGGGAATGGGGTCCGTAGGCGCAAGCGCAGTACTCGCCACAGTCCGCCAATGATTCTGTCATAGAGAATCATTGAATGCAGTGATTCTCCATTATAAACCGTGACCGCACTGCACATGTTAATGTGATTTCACTGTATACCTATCTAGAGAGCTTGGAGGCGTTGCTTGAAGTTATGCTCCCAAGCATTCTAATTATTAAAATATCACTAATTTATATGAAGTTGTTATAGTGAGTACACTGTTCCTTTAAAAATAACTATCCCAAAAAAAGGGTTATGAGATGCACTGAAAGAAGTATTACCTTTTATGTCTGCATAGAAACATAAAGTATGTAGAAAGGCTATAATACATCTAAGAAAGTAACATTAAATACAAGTAATTTTTATTTGAAATAATAATAAAAGATCACGACTGTTTTCATGTACCGGTAAGTTCATCTCAATTGCTGTGCGAGTCAATTGTTTGTTTGGAATCTTGTGGTTGGTGTGATTCGCATCTGTGGCATAGCCCCAAGATAGGTTTATCCAAATGAAGCCAAGTAAAGGAAGACACCAAACAGTAAGACAGCCTCCGAATGTGTGTGTATTTATTACATATATACCGTCATGGTAAAAAACACCCTCTTTGAATTCTATGGTTTTACATATCCTAACATAATAACATTTGTCTGCACCTTAGCAGGTCTTAAATGTAGGTAACACATGACATATTACACTATGTAATGATGTATTTATTTCTTCATAAATATATGTGATTTTCTATTTTCCTAACGAAAATGGCCCTGAAAACTGGAACGTTAATGTAAAAACTGTTATGTTCTATTTAGTCTCAAAGGTAAATTAGCTAACAACAATAGTGTCTATGTAATACCATGCAGCATTAAAATAGGAACAACCAATAGTGAGTGCCACAAGCGTGCCTGGTGGAGAGCTGACAGGGGCTCGAGCCACGAGTGGGCCCTGAAAATCTCAGGTCTTATTTTGGTTCCATTGCATTGTTAGTCAAAAGTGCCTTGTAATACTGAGAGAGGAACTACATCTCCAAATACAGAATTTGTGACTGTGCCGCCTTAATGCACCATAACTAAGGTTAATTATATGTTGAGCTTTGGGTGTGGTACAAGGTTGGTTTCAGGAGGAGCTTTGTTCAATATATGTAGGAGGAGCCATAACATTTACCTTTAGGCTGGAGCCTCTGGTGTTTTTTGCCACCTAGAAAGGCCCCTGGTGAGTGTTCATCTATTTGACTGCACAAGGCAATATTTCAGTCCTGCATATTAGCAGTGATGGTGTATTTCTTATGGGCCTGAGTGTCCTAACTGCTGCAGGAAACCAACGTAAAGACCTCAGAGTGCCGATGCTGCAAATTAAACCAGTGAAAAGACTACAAAATTATCTGAACTATCATTATCATTCTTGGGAAAAAACAACACTGCCCCTTTATGTTATTTATACATTGCCACACTATCATCAGTTGGATTTTCTCATATTTGTCATACTGTCCCTTAATGTTTTTATTTTTCATTCATTGTCACACTGTCCTCTATTGAGGGTTATCTTCTAATTACCACACTTATACTGGGTCGAGTCATTGGCAACAAGACACACCCAAAAGTAGAGGCCTAGCAGACAAATCGGGGAATGTCAGTCTAGAGTGAATATAGGCCATATTGAATGATAGCCTCCCTGGTAGGCCACACTTAGTGTCATACATTCTCAGAACTCCTATAAAGCACTCTGTGTGGGCTGGAATGCATTGAGCATGTCTATTGATGCTCTTGCACTTATAGGAGGAAATTGATTGGTGTCCCCATAGATGTGGGTCACCAAGGATCAAATCCAGGATGGCGGGACACAACATCAAAGTTGGGACAGTCTCACCAAACCTGGGACAGTTGGGATGTAGGCAATTAGGGCGAGTAGGCCTGATCACTATGGGCGCCTATACTGACTACATGTTTAAATTTTGCACACATATTGATATTATTTTTCAACTTGCTAGATGGTATATATGATTTTTATATTTGTTGAGGTAGGGATTGAGAGATAATCTGACTCTGGTGTATTTTAAAAATAATGGAGCAAGCAACAGAGAACTGCATTTGTTTATTGGGCAGCACCTAAACATTCAGTGTATATAGGAAGTAAATTTGTGTATGCAACATAGGTTTTATGATGCATGTCTAAATGTATAGTATAGTAATGTGCAGAATGTTGATGTAAATATAGTGGTTCATCTTGCCATATCACAGGCCTGGTTTTTTTGTTATACACAAATTCTGCTCAGTGATATATCTGTACATTTTCGGTTGTGTTACTTAGAGACCTACTTTGTGTGCATGTACTGTGTGCCAGGCCCTGCTACATTATGAAGCTGATGTCTTTTATGACCTGTAAGACATCAATACCATTGGTGGTTCTTGTTGTAGAGAAAGAGACATATTAAGGTCTGATTTGTGTATCTCTGCCTTTGATGTTTTGCAGGGTGCATTCACTTTCCATGGGAGCATGATAGACATGCCTTTGCTTAAGCAGGCACAGAACATTGTTACGCTTGCCAGAGCCATCAAGAAAGAATCATCTGTTAAATGAAGCTCTCGCCGGGAGGCCAAACCGTACACACTCTCTTCTTAAAGGAAAAGAAGGATGATTTGAGAAATTCACTGTAGAATGGTCCATGCTATTGAGAATTGTGTCTCCATTTATTTTCTGTACATGTACACCATTAATTAAAATAAACATCCAGACCATGCGTGTTTCTATCATTGTTCTAGGCATGGCTTTCAAGTGACTGCTATTCACTGACACCCTCCCCCCTTACAAAAGTCTAAACTGGAGTTAAAAAGAGGATACATGGGCTGAACTGCTGTAAACTTGTGGTTATAATTCACACAAAGCAGGACAGGCTCTCCAGCCAGATTTGCATGACACTGGAGATACTGCTACAGGTCATGTGCTTCTTGTTGTTAACTGGCTTAGCAAAGCTGTTTTGGAGAGGTTAACGCAGCTTGTAGCAAGGGTAAATAAACATAACAACCAACCATTGTCCCCTTTTCACTGTGGACCCTTCTAGCCAAGGCTAAAGGGTATTGTAGCTGCAGAGGATCAGCTTGTGGTTGCCAGAGGGCTCCAATGAAGTTTGAAACAGCAACAATCAGAGATTTTGTTTCTTGTTCCTCATTAAATCATGAGCTTTTGTGTCCCAGCTAGGAAAAAGGGACCGTTCTTTGAGAAATTAACAGAATAGAAAGTTTTAAACCATGCACCAGCCTCTCTATGACCCTTACACATCCACACACCACAGGAAGGCTGCTCTGTTTATTTAAAGGGGTAAATAGAAAACATTTAACCCTTTCCACACCAGGCTGGCACCACAGGGATGCATGTATTGGTTATATTGACATGTCAAGTGCATGATCCTTCACTGTACGATGTGATACATAGTGATGGGTACAAATAATGGGGCACCCATAATTTGTAATTGGACCAGTATGATGATGTGAGGGTGACTTGCAGAACCCTAAAGAAAGTGATCAAACGTATTGGGAGGTGAATCTAAAGAATGCCAACATATATTCCTTAATTATTAGATATCATGGCTATGCATAGTGTGCCCTTATTCTTGAAAACACAAAATTCTAAGTGCCTGCAGAGAATCATTGTGTAATAACAGTGCAACTATGTATATTAAAGTACATGTATATTCAGGAACAAAATACAATTTAATCTTTAAGTGGACATGGGTGGGGACATGGTGGCTTGGGATTTAATTTTTATTTTTTTATATCAGGTACATCTGCATGGTACATAATTTGATTCGGTTATTTGAAATTAGAGCCAATGTTAAAATATATTGACTGGTGATATTGTTTCCTAATCCCTTAAGAGTAGTGATTGGATAGCCTTTAACTTATCTATACGAAATGAAAATTGTCACTCATGTAATAGTGGCTGTATAGAGCTGTAAATACTAACTAACAAGTTAGTCCCCATAATAGCAAGGTATCTTTATGGACCAAACTATGACTTGACATAAAATAGCATTGGCACTTAGGAAGTTAAATTTCTCACACCAAAGAAACTAATTACTAAAACTGTGATGTGATCAGAAAGTGAAAAAACAACTCCACAGTGAAAGAACGTTATTGTTCCTGTATTTCACAAATATTCAAGTGATATGTGATATATGCTATACCTGTACCAAGGCTAGGCTTTGAGGTCCCATATGTGTGGCTACAAGCTAAAGGACACCACTGGGGGTATAGGTTATTATGTGACCTTCATCTGTTCGGGTTCTGAAAAACCCTGCAAAGTGTTTGTACACACATTCTGGGGAAAGTTAAGCACAGATGAATGAGCCACTTTTACATCTCAGGCCTGATTGATTAGCAAGACTAAATGAACCTATCACCCCAGGAGGGGATTACACCAGGTCAGAGTTGAGCTGTCTTAAGCTTTTCAAACCATCAACAGGTTTCAATGCATGGTATTAAATCTTCACTTCAATCCAAGTGTCCCATCAGCTATTTATCTCAAATTCGCTCCGTTAAAATACATTGAAAGTAAGTGCATCTTCATTAAAGACATTTCTGTATGTACTGTCTATAAACGGTGAAAAATCCCTAAAGTTACAGCAAAGAGGGGAGAGGGGACCTGTGAGACAATAGCAATACCAAACACCTATTGTGTCTTGTGATGACTGTGATAAATGAAAGCTATTGTACAAAGCCAGCACCAAGATTGTAAAAAATCCTACCCCAGAAAGCGTTTTGTTACTGATCTCCTGTTATGTGGCTTATCAATGTCTTCTGACAACACTTTTATTAACTGCCTTTGAGGGGTTGCAGAGCTTTGAACTAAATGTCTTATGTTGAGATTTCAATTTTGGAATGGTACAAGTTCTAAAAGAATTCATCCAGCAGAGTCTCTCCCCTCTGTCTCAGTGCTATTTCATACAAAATGGTCACCAGGAACAGTGGCTTTAGACGAATATTTCCAAGTAGTGTGTTGAATAAATCATCATGGAGAGAGAGGGGAGTATGCACCCACAGACAGTGACACACACCCCAGGTGGGAGACACAAGGGATTCCAGATACACACCCCAGGTGGGAGACACTAGGGATTCCAGATACACACCCCAGGTGGGAGACACTAGGGATTCCAGATACACACCCCAGGTGGGAGACACTAGGGATTCCAGATACACACCCCAGGTGGGAGACACTAGGGATTCCAGATACACACCCCAGGTGGGAGACACTAGGGATTCCAGATACACACCCCAGGTGGGAGACACTAGGGATTCCAGATACACACCCCAGGTGGGAGACACTAGGGATTCCAGATACACACCTCAGGTGGGAGACACTAGGGATTCCAGATACACACCCCAGGTGGGAGACACTAGGGATTCCAGATACACACCCCAGGTGGGAGACACTAGGGATTCCAGATACACACCTCAGGTGGGAGACACTAGGGATTCCAGATACACACCTCAGGTGGGAGACACTAGGGATTCCAGATACACACCTCAGGTGGGAGACACTAGGGATTCCAGATACACACCCCAGGTGGGAGACACTAGGGATTCCAGATACACACCTCAGGTGGGAGACACTAGGGATTCCAGATACACACCCCAGGTGGGAGACACTAGGGATTCCAGATACACACCCCAGGTGGGAGACACTAGGGATTCCAGATACACACCTCAGGTGGGAGACACTAGGGATTCCAGATACACACCCCAGGTGGGAGACACTAGGGATTCCAGATACACACCCCAGGTGGGAGACACTAGGGATTCCAGATACACACCCCAGGTGGGAGACACTAGGGATTCCAGATACACACCCCAGGTGGGAGATACTAGGGATTCCAGATCCAGAGGTTTTAGACAGGTCTTTCCAATTCTACACGTGCTCTAGACTGCGAGAGGAAGATGTAGACATTTTTTTATGTTCTTTTGTTGTTGTGTTTTTGTGTTTTTGTTTTTTTATTGTTCTCTAAATTGATTGCATTACCTCAACAGGCAACTTCTATATTTTTTTTTAACGAACAACGCCAAAGCCACCCTAAGTATAAGTACATATAATATTTATATTAAAACAAGGCAAATGGTACAGACACCTCAGTAATGAAACTTAATGGGGCAAAGTGTTAATACCAGCTATCCAAAAACTGCCATTACTAATTAATCAATACTGCACTCCTTCCACGTCTAAAGGTAAATAATGATGCTTTGCAGCCTGAATATTGTACATATATAGGAATTCACACAATTTTAAACTAACGTCTGCCTGCAACATCCACAGAAATAAATATATATAGTATCGTGTAATTATTAAATTATTATGCTACCTTTATTGTAGTATTAATTAAAATGTGTGTGTGTGTGTGTGTGTCTGTCTGTCTGTCTGTCTCTCTTTGTTTTTATTCCAATAATATCCAGGATGGTTTACTTGTGTTGCCCTTGTGTGAGTGTTCTAGAAAGCCTTTTTACTTTGCTGGCATTGAATATTGCTACCAGAGAACAGTTGGCACCCTGTATACAGAGTGTACCCTTTGTGGAAATATATGAGGATCTCGATTACACAGGATTGGGGATAGATTATAGCTCTCACAAGTCAACGTTCCTGATTTGGCTCAGAAAATAAAATACATGTGAAATCTGCTTCGAATAATCTTAAATTGACTTTTGCAGTCTAATCCTCTGTTCACAGAGCGCGAATTGTAGAAGCACAGCCTTATGTAGGCGATTGTCACTTATCCTCAAAGCAAGAGCAATAAAGAGCAGCGGGAACAATTAACGATGTATTAAACATTCCACTCATTATGTATTTTCACACATTCAAGAAACTTAAGAAGAAAAAAAAAAAAACATTTGTATTTTTTTTCCCCAAAGACTCAGTTACAAAAAAGAGGCACTGACTTTGTTCACAGATGTATTATATCTTGTTTAATACCAATATTATATATATATATATTTATACCTAAAATATTTATGTATTTAAAAAAAAACATTACTTTATCGAAAATGTGATGTAACTTTGTATGCTACCGATTTAACCCTTTACTGGGTTAGTATTGTAAGAGTGAAATGTTTAAGCAATTTCTTCTACAGACAATATTACACTGACAATTATGTTTTGTCGTTGATAACTAAACTTTCTATATTTTTCATATTAAATATATTTAGTTTTGTTTAGTTCTCTTCTGCTCTAAAATGTTGCTGCTGTTTAAGTAACACTGAGAGGGCTGGTCTAATTATTGACACACTGCTACCTGTATATATTCTGCCCAGCTCATCTAATCTGCATATCCCCACTAACATACTCTGATATTAAATCATGGATGGTAACACTATTAAATATTAGCACAACTAATGAGAAACAATTACTTAGAAAATGAGCTGGTGCATGATTGAGGGGATGCAGTGTTGTGTGTGTAGATTGCTTCAATAATTCATTTGATGCAGAGCAATGTGCAGTTTGAATGTATAGTACTGACACAGAACGAGAATATGAAAAACAAATGTTATGCCTAGTTTTTTTTCATTAATCTCAGTAGGACCCGTGTGGTGTAGATTGTTTTTTTCCCTTTAATACTATGCCTAGGGGTGGGGGGGGGGCAAAATAATGTCTTCATTGTTAGCTGATAATGACAATCTGTGACTAACATATTTTTTTAACCCCTTAAGGACCAAACTTCTGGAATAAAAGGGAATCATGACATGTCACACATGTCATGTGTCCTTAAGGGGTTAAAGCTTGATAAGTGACAATACTATCACTAGAAGTGAAATCACCAGTAAGTAGGCATTCAGTGGGATTTATTCACTAACCAGTTAATTGTTGTGGATTTAAAAGAGAATATATTGGTAATAATTAGGCTACAATAGATGTGACTGTAGATGGCTTTAAGACTTGCTTCTATTTAGTTGCTTCAGCTTACATGTTGGGATTCTGTTTGCAGTTCACTAGAATTCACTTTATATTGAATAAATACCAACTGCCTCTTTAATAGTGACTGTATGTATGTGTCATGTGTGTTGTGATGTCCATATCTCACTAGTTTAGTCAGTAGTGTACATTCATTTATATTTTCTGTCTGTTGTAGTGCTGTGTTGTTCTGCTAGTATATATTCACAATTCTTACAAATATGGCATTGTGTATATTTAACTAAACGCATGTACATTTATTTTAGGAAGTTTTTTTTTTCTTCACTAGTTTTGTAAGGTTACTGGAAGAAAACTGATGCAGCAAAATAGATTATGAGATTAGCAGTAGGGATTTTTTTTTTTTTTTTTTGCATATTAATGCCTATGGAGGCACCTAATGGGTTTGTAATTACAGATCTGCATTTTAGGGGCTAGCCACTCCAAAGACCCCCCTGGGAGGTTTTCACATTGGGATTTGAGGGGAGAAAGTGGAAAAGTAATTGCTAGGGTCTAATATTAAAATGTTAAAGCCATTTCCCTTCTTAAGGCCTCTTTCAAAGAAACCGGGTAAATTGGAAATAAATTGCTTTTTTAGTGAATAGGTTAGCACCTGAGTATTTGTATATCCACATTGTGTAGTCTGTGTTTTAATCCCTAAGAGCTGATCGTGTGGAATGCAAATAGTTAAAAAAAATAATAATAATTGATAAATAGTTCATTTTCGTTTATATATGTCAGAGAGAGAGAGAGAGAGGTGTGTGTGTGTGTGTGTATGTGTCAGATAGCTCAAGAAATGTATCATTATAAATTAAATAAAATATAAATCTGACATTTTAGTCCTTAACAAAATGAATAAAAATATATCTTTATCTTTGGTGCTTGATGATTTTGCTACGAATTATTTAAATACATTTGCCCTACTTGCATGCTGCACGATTTTACTGATATAATGTATTTATACATAACAACTAAAAATAAACTTACATAAATTATGAGATCTTAAAATTGTGAATAAGTAGATATTTAAAGGTGTACACTGTCAATTGTAACGCTTAATGATTTATTAACCATGCAATGTATTCGAAGAATCCATTGACTCTATCTTACCCAACAAAACAACAAAATGTAATAAAATAACACTGTATATTTTATAAATATTAAACAATCCGTCTATGAGAAACGAATGCAAGGTAAGAAACAAGGTTTATAAATGAATCAACAGATTCTAAACTAAATGATTCGTTTACTCCTTTATAATTAGATCAAATGGAGTGCATATTGTGTGTTATAAATCAGTGTGTGCAGATATAAAAAGGATCAATAAAAATACAACCGCTGACATTTCTCCTACAGCATTTTTTGTCTTGTTCTTCCAGTGGATAGACATTACGCCTACTTTACTGTTTAAAAAATAAACCCAGGTAACTATTTTATTTCAGAGATCAGGAGTTTGTTTGTTGTTGTATAAACAATATTTCTTCTTGGTACCTATCTCCGTTATATGTGTGTCTCACTAATTAGTTTTGTGACAGAGCATTAGCACTGTCTCTGTGTATAACATATTGAGAGCCTCTCTGTGTGCCCTTTCTTTTTAGATTATCTTAAATGCTATTTCTGTATCTAACATGTTAAATTCAACCTGTCTGTATATAGCCTATTAAATATGCTCTCTATATAACATACTGAACTCTCTCTCTATTACATATCAATTGCCCTCTCTCTTTCTAACCTACTAAATACCCTCTCTCTATATAAAATACTAAATACCTTTTTTTGTATATACAATACCAAACACCCTATCTCTATTTAACATATTAATTGCCCTATCTGTATATAACTTATGAATTGCCCTCTCTCTACAGAACATATTATTTGCCCTCTCTCTATAGAACATATCCGTTGCACTCTCTCTGGGTTTTATATATTAATTGCCCTCTCTTGCTATAACATATTAATTGCACTCTCCATATATAACATATTAATGGCACTCTGTGTGTACCATGTTAATTGCCCTCTTTCTGTGTATAATATATTAAGTGTTCTCTCTCTATATAATATATTAATTGCCCTCTGTCTGTGTATAACATGTTAATTGCCCTCTCCCTCCATTACTTGTCCTGCTTGCTGTTGCTGTCTGAATACAGTTATACATTGTAACATGTGCCTGTCCTGTTTATCTCATGTTACTTCGTTTCAGATCACAGTTCTTGGTGTTGATGATAATACATATATTTGCAGTTACCTGATCCTGTTTGAAAGCAGTTTAACCAGTGCAAACAATGTATTAATCCCAGTTATTCAGTGCTGACACTCACATTTTCCCAAGTGCTATGACAGTGCATGGGGCTATTGGTAAACCTGCTTATTCTCGAGCAAGGTATGTAAAGAATGTAAGTGTATTTCCCCTTGCTAGTGGAGTGATTTTAACCCATATATTATATGTCATGTGTGGGTGTCTGTCTGTCTTGTAGATGCTGGTAAGGATGTCTCTGAAGATTCTCCACTGTCTGTGTCTCCCTGTCTGTCCTGCTCACTGTAATGGTGACAGATCAAAGGCTGGCCCTTTTCTCCTGGCGCCCAGTGCAATCCTGTCTCTTTTGTTTGCAGTTGCTAGGAAGCCGGTAAACTAAGAGAAAACGTCAGGGGCATGTTAATCAGATGGTTACAGTGCAACAATGATGTCTGTCCTGGAGTCTGTCTGTCCACAGCCCCCATTCTCACACTTTTATTATTACTTGTCTGGCACAAAAAAGAAGGCCCTTTTTGTTTGTTTGTTTGTTTGTTTGTTTGTTTGTTTGTTTGTTTGTTTGTTTGTTTGTTTAATTATGACGTGTTTCACAAAGAGGTTTATTTGCTGTCCTTTTTTTGTAATTATTTTTACTACAGAGCAACAATGTAACATCAAACAAGTAAAACATTTTTGTTTTTGTATAACAGATTTTTTGGGGCATTAAAATAAAATAGTGACAATAGTTCTGGTGTAATGCTTAAGTTAAAGATAAAATGCAACTCTACTTAGCACAACTTTCTTTCAGTAATTGCAGACTAAAATATTCTATTTAACCCCTTAAGGACAGAGCTTCGGAAGCTTGTCTTTCACTTAATGACAACGGCATTTTTTGCTGTTCAACTGCAATTTGCATTTGACTAATTTATTGCACCGACGCATATTATATACCGTTTTTTAAAGGACAGAAAGGGCTTTAATTTGATGTAACACACACACACACACACACATATATATATATATATATATATATATATATATATATATACATTCTTATTTATTATAAAAAAAAAAATACAGAAAAATGCAAAAAAAAAAAGAAAAAATTTGTGGGTTTTTTTTACAGTTTTTGCAATAATAATGTGTGCACAATTAGTGCAGGTTAAGGAAAGTAATTAAAAATAAATTAATTTAGTTGTTCTGATTTACAGAATATATAATGTGTCTGGGATTTTCAGTTTTTTTTGGTAGTTACAGGTCACAAAGCACAAGGAGTAAAATAAACTTTTAATGTGGAGCGATTTTAGAATTTGGTATGTTTGTCTTGTAAGCTTTATAGCCATAAAAGAAAACAAAATTGCCTCACAAAAGCATATATTTATATAAAGTAGACACCACAGGCTATTTACCTAAGGTTGTTTTGACACTTTCTACGTAGCCATTTTACCGCCAACCTCTGCTAAATATTGGAGTAAAATGTAGTTTTTGGGGGTTTTGGCACACAAACTTATAACAAAGAACTTCTCATGTTTATTTTGTAAAGTTGGTGTGTGCTATTCCTGTACAAAGTTTTATTTTGTGTTCAGTTACTTCTGCTGAGTACAACGGTACCCCCATTGTATGTCTTTGGCACTATTTCGTGAAGCTACAGTGCCATATAGGAGACCTGTCCTTTTCAGTATTCACAGTAGAATTTTGAGAGAGGGATTTAATGAGCCTATGCTTCCATTTGGGGTATTATAACAGTTTGACTGTTCAAAAACCCCCCACAAAGGCCTACCATTTATAAAAGTAGACACTCCAGGGTATCTCATAAGGTGCATATTGTGCCTTAACATGCCCCCATTTTTGTACCATTACATGCCAAAGTATGTGGTAAAAAATAATTTTGTGCATTTTTTACATACGGATTGCATTTTTGCTGGGCATTTTGTATATTTCATATGTGCCACTAAGTTCAAACGCCCCAAATTATGCTCAGCTAAGTCTTCTGAGTAAAAGGACACCCCCATTGTATGTCTATGGCACTATTTCGTGAAGCTACAGTGCCATACAGGAGACCTGCCCTTTTCAGTATTCACAGTAGAATTTTGAGAGACGGATTTAATGAGCCTATCCTTCCATTTGGGGTATTATAACAGTTTGACTGTTCAAAACCCCCCCAAAAAGGCCTACCATTTGTAAAAGTAGACACTCCAGGGTATATCATAAGGTGCATATTGTGCCTTAGCATGCCCCCATTTTTTCACCAATATATGCCAAAGTATGTGGTAAAAAATAATTTGGGGCATTTTTTTACATACGGATTGCATTTTTGCTGGGCATTTTGTATATTTCATATGTACCACTAAGTTCAAAACCCCCAAATTATGCTCAGCTTAGTCTTCTGAGTAAAAAGACATCCCCAATGAATGTCTTTGGCACTATTTTGTGAAGCTACAGTGCCATATAGGAGACCAAGCCATATCAGTTTTTACAGAACTTTGAATTTTGACGCTGGGCCTATGTGCAATTTCCAAGCATCTTTCCAAGCAGGTTTTAAATTCAAACTACCCCACAAAGGCCTACCATTTCTTAAAGTAGACACCCCAGGGTATTTCAAAAGGCATATTTTGAACCTTAGTGTGGGATCATTTTTCCGCTAGCTTGTACCAGGTGTAGAGGTAATAAGCATTTTTTCTGCCTTATTGACACACAAAGTGAGTTTGCACAGTATATTTTGCAAACCTTATGTGTACCACCACTCTATAATACTTCATATGTTGCTCAGCTATGTCAGCTGAGTACAAAAAAACCCCTGTATGTACCTTTGCCAGGTATATGTGGACATCGGAGGGGCACATTTGGGACACAGCCATTCCAGTTTTTTTTTTCAAACTTAAAATTTTTACGCTGTGCCCATTTCCCATTTTAGAGTATTTTACCAGGCTATATGATCCAAATACCCCACAAAGCCATACCATTTCATAAAGAAGACATCCCAGGGTATTTCAAAAGGCATATTTTGAGCCTTAGCGTGGGATCATTTTTCCGCTAGCTTGTACCAGGTGTAGTGGTAATACGCGTTTTTTCTGCCTTTTTGACACACAAAGTGAGTTTGCACAGTATATTTTGCAAACCTTATGTGTGCTACGACTGTATAATACTTCATATGTTGCTCAGCTATGTGGTCTGAGTACAGCAATACCCCCGTATGTACCTTTGCCAGGTATATGTGGATGTTGAAGGGGCACATTTGAGACGCAGCCATTCAGTCTTTTTCTAACTTTGAAGTTTTACGCTGTGTCCATGTTCCAATTTGGAGTAGTTTAGATGCTTGGTTATTGAAACTTCCCCACAAACACATACTATTTATTAAAGAATACACCCTGGGGTAATTCAAAAGGCATATTTTGAACCTTAGCGTGGGATCATTTTTTCTCTAGTTTGTTCTAGGTGTAGTGATAATGAGCGTTTTTAAATGTATTTTTTTACTTTTTTAACTTTTTTACTTTTTAAAACTATTTTTTTAACTTTTGTTTTGCTTATTAATTTTTTTAAACTTTCCTAAACTTTCTTAAAACTTTTTTTTACAGATTTAACATTTTTCTAAGCTTTTTTTTTACCGTTAACCCCTAACTAGCAGTAAGCAGCACTAACCGTAAATTCCCCATTTTCCCATAACTCCCACCCACCCCACCTAGAAAAAAAATATTTAATTATACAATATTTAAATTAGTTAATTAAATAAATTGAACCCCTGAGGATTCAAAAATAAATAAAAGTTAATCGTCAGGGGTTAAAAAAAATTAGATCACAGTATAATACTGTGATCTGTGTTTTGATCACTGTAGGCAGTAATCGACTGGCAGGGAAGGGGTTAATTTTTATTTGGACTGGGTAAAGGGGGGTGTTTTTTTATTTTTTACTTAAACGTTATTAAAACTTTTTTAACTTAATTTTTAACTTTTTAAAGCTTATTTTAAAACTTTTTTTAACGTTAACCCCTAGTTAGCCTAACACCAAATCCCCCAATTCCCCACTAACTTCCACCCTCCCCAGCTAGCTAAATATATAATTTTAAAATACTAAAATTAATTAATAAAATAAATTTAACCACTGAGGGTTAAAAAAAAAAAAAGAATTAACCCTCAGGGGTTAAACAAAAAAAATCAGATCATAGTAAAATGTAATCCCTGCCAATTGATCACTGTAGTCCGTGATCAATTGGCAGGGAAGGGGTTACTTTTTTATTAAACTGGGTAAAGGGGGGTGGGATTTTACATAAACTTTATTTTATTTTTTTACACAAGGGGCAGGATTCACACTGAACCCGGAAGTGCAGGGAGGCGGAAGGTAAGTATACAGAGCACATGTGCTCACTCTGACATGCTGTCAGAGCGGGCACATGTGCTGGGACAGCCCGATCCGGTGCTCCCGGTCTGCCTCTAATACAGAGGCAGAACAGAGCACCATTAACCCCGCGATTGCGGCGATCTGGAGTTAATTTTACCGCGTGACGGACGAGGTCCATCACTCGTCGTTAAGGGTTTCCCATGAGTGACGGACCTCATCCGTCACTCGTCCTTAAGGGGTTAATAACAATTTGCTACATTTACAGAAAAACACGAGTTTCTATATTATTTGTATAATGAATTGTGTGAAATAGGAATGGTTCCAGTTCTCTTTGTGTGTTAATTCAAATAATCTTTTGTGGTTTATAAATAAAAATAAATGATCCCTGCACCAGTTAAATACAGACTATATCTGTACCAACTTTATTTCTAATGGATTCTTATGTTATTGTTTTTATTGGTCTGTGTGTGAATTCTGTTACTAGTTACTGTGTATCATTCAGTGTCAGCTTGGATATACAATATTCAAAGTCTGAAGATGAGGGAAAGGTTCTGTTATTATTGTCATTTATATAGCGCCAACAGATTTTGAGGCGCTTTACAATATAAGAGAGGGATTTAACAATAAATAGGACAATTACAAGAAAACTTACAGGAACAATAGGTTGAAGAGGACCCTGCTTAAATGAGCTTACAGAAAAGAAAAGCATTTCACTGGTGGTTGAAAAGCAGTTTTATGGGGCGGAGCCAGCACTCAGCCCGATCAGTCGCATGCCTGCAGCTCTCCGACTATCGGACGCCTTAAAACCCCTAAAAACCGACCAAACCAGCTGCCTACTGCTTGGCAAGAAGCAACACAGTACCCCAACACCAATGGGAAAGAAAACAAAAAAACTGCGTCCGGATCGGCCGCGGCACTCCGCCGATATCGGCGAACTATTCCGGAGACCGCATGGCGCAGCGGGGCACCTAAGATGGCGGCCGACATGGATGAATACTCCGACAGCACGGATGATTTTCCACTACACTGTCCGGAGACTCTAGAATACCGTGAGCCGGCAAAGCCAATCCAGCCGACTGCGGGCCACCCACAGAGATACTCACCTCCCTCCTCTCAGGTCTGCTCCAGTCATTGTCGACGGAGATCTCCCAGGTGAGGGATGATGTCAGAGAGTTCCCGCCCGCTTACACACCGTTGAGCAACTCACCCAAGCTCACACAACCCAGGTGACAGACCTCCAGACACAGGTGAGGGAACTCACCACAGCCCACACTGCACTGTCCCACCAATTAGCTGCCATGGAGGACAAACGCAGATGGAAGCACATTAAAATCTGAGGTATTGCTGACTCGCTGACCACGGCAGAGCTACCCCACTTCCTCCGCAGGCTATTTGCAACCCTTCTGCCCGCCAAGCAAGCAAAAGGGATACAGCTAGAGGGCATGTTTTGTTTACCCAAACCACCACAACTCACTGGCATCGCTACGGGGGACCTCCTGGTCAAACTACTGAATGGGCTCCTCTTTCTCTACCTACGTTGGTTTAGGCTAGGTCATGGCCCCACCTCATACCTAATCTACCGGCCCCCCTGACTGCCAATTACAGCTATTTCCATGCACCCGAACTAGCACGGGTACACCTGCCCTACCCCAATGTAGTAAGCTTTCTAAAAGCGGTAATTGATAAGGTACGTTCCTACAGCACCCACCGAGGTACCACCGCCCTCGATAACGCTACCAACCAGGCGGAAGCAAAGGTTTTCTATAAGCTCCCTAGCTCCTGTCCCACTCTAAGTTTGACTAATACCAGGTACCAAATAACGGAACTTATCAATGCCATATAGTCATTATATATATAGCAGAAGCACCAGTCACAGCTGTCGTAACCTCTTAACTTTCAAAGCCCGAGTTTTACTTAATGTTTTAACTTTCATCACTTAAAAATGTGCAGTAATTGCAATTGTCATACTGATGTTATACATGTTACAAATGCGCTTGACCTAGCTGTTGTGGCTATTCAAGCAAGATGTAAAGCTCGCACAACAAAAATAAAGAATTAAAATTAAAAAATTAAAAAATATGGTTTAACAAACACTACAGCATTAGAGATATAAAACTGTATTCCTAACGCTATAGTATACCCCTATCCCTAACTTCCTACCATGGTAACCTGAGCTCCCTTGAGCATTGCCACCCAAAAGCCATCAGCATGCACAGAGTGCTTCCTAACATTTTTAACTGGGAAACTAGCCTCAAGCTCCTGTTTCTATGGAACCCGGTCCAGGCCAGTTTAGGTCTCCTGTTCCTAGGAGTCTCAGATATCTGTTGGAGAAGTAATTCTCACTGGCGGATGCAGACCCTACTCCACGTTTTCTGGGAAGGCCACTGCCTACATTTTGGTGTTTTATCGAGGATCTTCTGTATAAAGTCTCCAGAGTGCACACCCTAACATCTCTGCATCATTTCCTGCTGGACAGGCTCCCAAGCTCCATGCAAGCCCCCATGAAACATTTAGTTCCAAATATCTCAGTTGCTGAAAAAAAACCCTATTGCAAGAAATTACAAGACTGCCCTTCAACTCAACTGGTGATGAATTCACTTTTCTCCATCTGTAACTATGATAGGAGCTGGTTGCGATGATATTTACCCCATTATTTCAGGTACTATGACACCTTCTTCAGGATTCATCTGCCCATTACTGACAGCTTTCCTTGGCTCATCCTACTCGTCCCCTGTTCTTTTTACCCTCCTTTTTATACATTTTTATTTCTGTTTATAACATGCTTTTTGTATTCACCTATTTCAAAGTATACCGTTTTATGTGACTTTACTAATATCTTACAACATTCATATTGTATCTCCTGGGCATTGTTTAAGTGTAATTTCTCGTGACAGTTATTCGATCCTTCATCCCTATATATTGCCACTGAAGGATATAAACTAAATATAAACTACTCTTGTCTCCAAAAAAAAAAAAAGAAAAGAAAAGCAGTTTTATATCATGACAGGAGGCTTCATATTTGCTTAAGTCTCTCTTTACTAGAACTCCACAGCAGCACATTAAAGGGACTCTCCAGTGCCAGGAAAACAACCCGTTTTCCTGGCACTGCAGGTCCCCTCTTCCTCCCACCTCCCAATCCCCGGTTGCTGAAGGGGTGAAAACCCCTTCAGTCACTTACCTGAGACCCCCGCCGATGTCCCTCGGCAGTGAGCAGAAACCAGTCATTACGTCGGCCGGTGGGCGAGACTGATCCCACCTACCGGCTGCGGAGAGCTAATGCGCTAGTGCATGCGCATTAGCGCTCTCCATAATGCTCCAAATGCTTTTCAATGCTTTCCTAAGGGGAATTGAGCGACGCTGGAGGTCCTCACACAGCGTGAGGACGTCCAGCAACGCTCTAGCTTTTCTGTGCTATGGACAAGGAAGTGCCTTCTTGTGGCTGTCTAGTAGACAGCCACTAGAGGTGGAGTTAACCCTGCAAGGTAATTATTGCAGTTTATAAAAACTGCAATAATTACACTTGCAGGGTTAAGGGTAGTGGGAGTTGGCACCCAGACCACTCCAACGGGCAGAAGTGGTCTGGGTGCCTGGAGTGTCCCTTTAACTTAGAGAGAAAACAACTAATAAAAAAAAAGTAAAGTACAATTAAAGTCCCCTCCCAACCAACTACTTTTTTTCTTTGCTGCTCCACATCAAGCACAGGTCAGAGTACCACTGCCTCCTATTCTTGTAATTTATGTCTGTATTACTTTAGCTCTTGCTAAATATTTTTTGTATCCTTAGTTCGCCTGTTTGCCGTAAATAGGCTTTGTTTCCCTTTGATTTCTAATTTGTTTTTCCCATCTGTATTGTCCTAGCGCGGACATCGCAGGAGACGGCCAATTTAGTACTCCGCGGCTCGTTCTCCGGGCTGTGGAGTAAGTTTTCGGCGGTCCCACGTGTAGAGTCCCGTGGCTCGTTGACCTCGCACCACCGCACGGGACACGTCGTTCTGGGCCCTCTCTCTCTCATTACCGCCTAAACTCTCCGTTCACCGTGCCGTGTGAAAAAACTCTGCAATCGCGGCCCGCGTGCTGCTGGGGCGTAGAGGGGAGTGCGGGCCTGCCACTTGGGAATCCCAGGACCTTACCCTGGTCGGACGGTTTGCAGTTATCGGTTACCTGTAGGGGAGTTTTAGTGTGCCTACAGGCACTGTATCTGATATTTTTTCTTGCTACTGCACGAAGGGGGATTGTGGCTGTGTTCTGTGACACTAATCTAGCTCTCACAAAGGAAAGCACCATTTGGGATTGTATCCTGTAGTCCTGACACTAAGGCCTAATTTCTGCCTGCCAGCCTGTATTTATTGGTGCACGGATTTACACCTCAGTGCTGTCCATCTCATGGGTTTGGCCTGCCCTTGACTGTGCCTCACGATTGGCCTGCTCTGTCTGTGCCCCTTGATTGGCCTGCTTTGTCTGTTCCCCAGAATTAGCCTGCTTTGTCTCTGCCCCTAGATTGGCCTGCGCGGTCTGTACCATTGCCACTGGATGACCCCCAGTTTGGCTATTCCTATACATACATGTGACGGACCGCATGGCACCCCGAACGGGTACCTCCGTCAATCGCTGCTTCCTAGTACTGATGAGTACCATAAGCACTGAACTTGAACACCATAACCACTGCAAACCCCACGAACCGCCGCAGCTTGGTTGGGGTCTCACTGTCTCCTACCCACCCTGGACCCTTTGACCAGTATCCAGCTTCCAGTGTGTAGACCTCTCTTAGTACAGAGAGCGTAGCAGGAACAGCTCTTACAAGAGCTTAGTGATTAAACTCAGGGGAGTATAGTGATTATAGCAATCCCACAGAGTGTATGTAGTTCTCCTCTCCCCCAAACATGAGCTGAAACTTCATGAAGGTGCAAGATAATCTGATCTTTAATGGTTTAGGTTGGCTTTTATACGATTCTTCAGGCCAGAGGAACACCCTCTGGACCTGATGGGACACAGGAACCCAAAGGTCACAAACCAATCAGAACAAACATACCATCGGTGACACTCCCATGTACAGCAAACAATCCCTCCCCTCTGCTTGGGAGATAATTGAGTAAAGTCCTGTAAGTAACTCAGTTATCTCCATGCAGAAAAAACACATTTTCACAAAGTTCAGAAAGTACACCATAACATACCCCCATATCCACATCCCTGGATAGCCCTAATCTGGGTGAACAACATATCCAAAAATCACCCAGTTCAGAGCAGGGGTTCCGGCACCGGCCGCAAGCACGGTTTCATGCCCAAAACAGTTCCAGAGCATCAGGGCTTGCGGCCAGTCTAGTTCGGTAGTTTGCAAACGAACAAACTACCGAACAGAGTCAATAGTCTTACCCTGGAGCTTGTCTAGATGAATGATCTCACCGAACAGTGCCCTTCTAAACTGAATAGAAATGAACGCAGGCGATGATAGAAGTTCAGCTGTGTTCGGGAGTTTCTGTATTCTAACCCTTTTCGAAAAGAGCGCAGTCCAGTGCGCACCAGACGGCTGGGGTTTCTTCAGCTCCATATTTCTGGTGAGGAAGAAATCCGGGGACTTCTGCCCGGTGATCAATCATTCATTTACCGACATTTCAAGATGGAGGGCATCCATCTTCTACGGTATCTCCTCCACCCAGGGGATTGATTCACGAGCCTGAGCCTGAAGGACGCCTATCTATCGGTGCCGGTGGACCCCATGTGCCGACAGTTCCTCCGGTTTCTCTGGAAAGGCAGACCATGCCAATTCACCTGTCTCCCCTTCAGTCTCAAACTGTTGAAACTTGCAACGGCATGTCTTCGGTCCAAGGGTATTCGTTGTATCATTTACCTGGACGATCGGTTGATATTTTGCGAGAAGCCCACCAGGTTGAATTATCACACACTCTCTGTGATCTCCTTGTTCTAGTCACTGGGTTTCGTGGTCCCCGGGAAAAATCGTCCCTCTCATCGTCGTATTCTTGGGCTTTGAAATAGACGCAAGGCAGTGCCTCCTACGCCTCTCTCAGTCCAAGATTTCAACCATTCGAAAGGAAATCCAGAGGATCCTCCGTCAGGACTGTATTCCACTAAGAATGCTGGCTAGCGTAGTGGATCTTCTCTCCGCATTGATCCAGGCGATCTACCCGGGTCCCCTTCACTACAGGGCCATTCAATACCAGAAGGCCCACTTCCTCCGCAGGAGACCCTCCTATGACCAAGTGATCCCTCTCACTCCGCATGTCAAGATCGAACTGCGCTGGTGGCTGCTTCACATGTCAGCCTGGAATGGCAAGGCGATATTCGGACAACCCCGGGTTTCGTCCTGGAGTCGGACGCGAGTCTTTGTGGTTGGGAAGCCACTTGTGCGACCAGCTCCACGGGATTCCCCTGGTCAGAGATGGAGATGGAGTACCACATAAACTGCCTGGAACTGATTGCGGGCTCATTTGCAATTCGGAGCTTGGCAAATCACCTATCGAATTTTTGTGTTCTTCTCAGGATGAACAACATCTCGGTTGTACAATACATCAACCGCCTGGGAGAGGCCCGCTCCTGGATGCTTTTGGAGGTGACGAAGAAGATGTACAGTTTCTGCTTCCAATGCAATATCACTCTCCAAGCGCAGTTCCTCCTGGGGGTGTCGAACCTGACGGCGGACTGGTTCTCCAGACATTAGAGGGATGCCAGCGATTGGAGGCTCCATTGTTCTATTATCCTCGAGATCACAGACCGTCACAGTGGATCTATTTGCCTCCAGGACGAATTGCCGGGTCTCAACCTACTTTAGTTGGCTTCCGGACCCGGCTTGCATGGCGGTGGATGCTTTTCTTCAGGTATGGCCATCTCGGGGAGCTTATGCGTTTCCTCCGTTTGCTATGATCTCCAGAGTCCTGCTATAAGTGCGACGTTAACGTGTATCTTTGGTGTTACTGACCCCCCCATGGCAAGGTCAGGCTTGGTTTCCGGAGCTTCTGGACCTGTCACATCAGGATCTGCTCCTTCTGCCGTCCCCGCGGACGCTGCTCTCGGACCCTCGAGGCAACCCTCTCCCCCTCGTTTTGGACAGCCATCTCCGCTTAGTGGCCTAGACTCTTTCAGGGAAACCTGGAATGTTGATGACCTATCGCAGCCAACTAAAAACATCCTCTAGGTGCCTGGAACTAGGAGATGCTACTTGTCAGCATGGAACTCTTGGTGTCATTGGTGCCTGGAACGAAATACCAATCACTTTACAGCCCCTGTATCCAGTGTTCTGAACTTCCTCTCACACCTGTTTGACCTGGGGCGCTCGTATTGTTCGGTTAACGTAGCCAGGTTGGCAATCTTGGTGGCTCACGTGCCACTCCGAGGTTTCCCCATATGTCAGGACCCGTTGTTTTGCAGACTTCTCAGGGGCATGAGGCTATCACGCCCTCCGATGCCTAAGTACTCCTCCCTCTGGAACGTACATGCGGTCTTAGCGTTCCTCCAGGACTGGCCTGATAATCAGGACCTTTACCTCTGACAGCTTTCAGCTAAATTTGCTCTCCTAGTATGCCTCATTTCCTTTCGTCGGGTCTCCGACGTCCGGGCTTTCGATGTCGACACATATTCCTTTTTTCCAGCTGGGGTGACCTTCTCAGTGTCTAGACGTACCAAGTCGGACTCGACGGCTATCTTCAACCCGTATTTCCGCGACTAATCTAAACTCTACGTGGTAGCGGCTCTATTTCTTTATGTGGCGATTACTTCTTTGCTTCACCCTTCTCGTTCTGTACAATTATTGGTCTCCTATGTAAGACCTCACAAGCCGGTATCTTCTCCTACCCTGGTGCAATGGATTAGGTGGTTGTTGTCCTTGGCAGGTGTGGATTCGGCATTCATAGTGCATTCGGTTAGGGGTGTGGTGGCGTCTGGCGCCCTCCTTGGAAGCGCTTCCCTTGAGGACTGGTCCCGGGAAGACACCTTCCGATGATTTTATTTCAGTCCAGCGGATCATGCTTCTTTTGCCTTGTTGACTGAGCGTTAAAACTGCAAATATGAAGCCTCCTGTCATGTTATAAAATTTTATATTATACTAGCTTAGTGTACCTATAATCTTAATTTGATTAATGACAGGAGGCGAATATCCTCCCAGTTTCACCCTACCCTTTGGATTTGGCTGCCTCTGGCTGATAGATTGTTCTACAGGCTTCCACTTAGGTATGTCTCATGTTTGTTTACCTTTCTGCTGGAAAGTTTGGGTTAGGTTCTTGTTGATTTTAGTACTGTCTGAATTATTCTGGGGGCTTCATGTTTTCAAAGTACATTTCATTAGTTTCTGCTTATCTCGTTTCAGTTTAATGTTTCATCTACGGCTCCACGTTCAAGTTCCCCTTCTGGATGACTGTCGTTGGTTGGACTCGTTTTTCTTCTACTCCTACAGTTGTATTTAAATGATTGTTCTGTTCTTTGTTTTGTCGCACCTTGAAAGAAGAATTGGTTGGTTGGGAGGGGACTTTTATTGTACTTAACTTTTTTCTGACTGGTTATTGTCTCTTTATGTTAATGTGCTGCTGTGGAGTTCTAGTAAAGAGAGACTTAAGCAAATATTCGCCTTCTGTCATTAATAAAATTAAGATTATAGGTACACTAAAGTTAGTATAATCTACTATTTTCCTATAGAAGTCAATGGGGAAACTGTTACTCAGTTACCAAAGTGTATATCTTATGTTTGACTCTATCCCTCACCCAGGAGAGTGATATGTTTTTTGTAGAATCACCTCTATTAGCACTAACTGAACTAACTTCCCAAGTATGAAGTTGCTGGCTGCCTCTAGGGCAACTTACATTTAGGGTTACCCCAATCCTCTCACCCTGCACGTTAGTTCCATAATCTATTTTATTGGGTCGTTACTGAACGGGATTGTTTTACCCAACCATAATTTAGTAAATACACCCAACTTTGTCCAAAAAATGCAACATATTAAAAAATGAAACATACAGAAAAGAAAAACAACAAAAACTGGAGTATAATGATATAGTACAATTATCCGGTGAACAGAAATATAGCAATAAAATAGAATGATTTATCATTGTGCAACATAACCTTGAATGTCATAAACGGAATATGACATCTTAAGTATCCATATCTGGTCAGGTGGGGTATTTAAGTTATATTTTTGTCTGACATCTTTTTCCTAAATATTCCATTCAGAACGTAAAAGATCACCTGTATCAGATGGTGGTCTAAGTGTGATTTCACATCTCATATTATCAAACAATATATTGAGAACTTTTGGATTAATTTCTGGAACAACACGTGATTTCCAATGTTGTAGAAGAGCCATAGTAGCTGAAATCGAAAGATGTCCTAATATGATCCTTTTATGTTTTGGCAAATTATCAGAAATTTTCTTAAACAGGCACAGTTCAGGAGTTAAAGTTATTACTAAACAGAAACATAGATTGTGACGGCAGAAAATAACCATTTGGCCCATCTAGTCTGTCCAATTTTATAAATACTTTCATTAGTCGCTGGCCTTGTTTCTATCATATCCCCCCTGTCTCGTCTTTCCTCCAAGCTATACATGTTAAGTTCCTTTAACCTTTCCTGGTAAGTTTTATCCTGCAATCCATTAACCATTCTCTGAACTCTCTCTAAAGTATCAATATCCTTCTGGAGATACGGTCTCCAGTACTTCGTACAATACTCCAAGTGAGGTCTCACCAGTGTTCTGTACAATGGCATGAGCACTTCCCTCTTTCTACTGCTAACACCTCTCCCTATACAACCAAGCATTCTGCTAGCATTTCCTGCTGCTCTATTACATTGTCTGCCTACCTTTAAGTCATCAGAAATAATCACCCCTGAATCCCTTTCCTCAGATGTTGAAGTTAGGACTCTATCAAATATTCTGTACTCTGCCTTTGGGTTTTTATGTCCAAGATGTTTTATCTTGCACTTATCCACATTAAATGTCAGCTGCCACAACTCTGACCATTTTTCTAGTTTACTTAAATCATTTGCCATGTTACATATCTTAGTATCATCAGCAAAAAGACATACCTTACCATCAATCACTACTAAAAAAATAAAGAGAATGGGTCCAAGTACAGATTCCTAATGTACCCCACTGGTGACAAGGCCATGCTTTGAATATACTCCATTAACTACAACCCTCTGTTGCCTGTGACTCAGCCACTTATTTACCCATTCAACAATATTGAAATCCAATGGACTTCCGGTTCGCGATTTGGAATACATGGTGCGTTCCACGTGATACCGGAAACCCCTTCCTGGTGATACGCATAACAACGAGGCGTGGAACGCATACATGAAGATGAAACATCCAGGTGAATCTATTTTCGATCTCGCTGTCTGATTGGCTGCAGGCACGACAGAATGGTGCCAAACTACTCATAAAGGAGAACGGAGGAGATCATGATATACCTTCAGATTCACCTGATGAAGTCCCACTAGGGCGAAATACGTTGGGCGGAGAGACCCACATAGTACTTTTTTTAAATTATCTTTATTTTTGCGGGTATGCAGAATTTAAACTTGCTTTACATCAAGTGCATATAAGGTATCATGTATACAATACATTTAAGATAATCATCATGTAGTGGTTATAGTTAGTGATGTACCGAACTGTTCGCTGGCGAATAGTTCCTGGCAAACATAGCGTGTTCACGTTCGCCGCGGCGGGCGGACACATGCGCGGTTCGATCCGCTCCCTATTCGTCATCATTGAGCAAACTTTGACCCTGTGCCTCTCGGTCAGCAGACACATTCTAGCCAATCAGCAGCACACCCTCCCACCTCCCTCCCAGCATCCATTTTCGATTCATTCTGAAGCTGCATGCTTAGTGAGAGGAGGGAAAGGGTAGCTGCTGCTGATTATATAGGGAAATTGATAGCTAGGCTAGGGTATTCAGTGTCCACTACAATCCTAAAGGACTCATCTGATCTCTGCTGTAAGGACAGCACCCCAAAAAGCCCTTTTTAGGGCTAGAACATCAGTCTGCTTTTTTTTTTTTTTTTTCTGTGTAATGTAATTGCAGTTGCCTGCCTGCCAGCTTCTGTGTCAGGCTGGATGCTGTGCCCATTTGCACAGTCAGTGCCACCACTCATATCTGTTGTCACAATAGCTTAAGCTTTACATTTAAAAAATAAAAAAATGTTTCACTGTAATAGAAGAGCAGTTGCCTGCCTGCCAGCTTCTGTGTCAGGCTGGATGCTGTGCCCATTTGCACAGTCAGTGCCACCACTCATATCTGTTGTCACAATAGCTTAAGCTTTACATTTAAAAAAAAAAAAAATTTCACTGTAATAGAAGAGCAGTTAGTTGTCTGCAAGCGTCTGGGTGTCAGGCCTCCTTCAGCGTGTGCTCTGCAGACCTGTGCCAGCGTACTTTTACAGTTGCCACTCATATCTGGTGTCTCTGTAGCGTGCTTTTACAAAGAAAAAAGGTTTCCAGTGTAAGCTAATAGCAGCCAGTCAGTGTCCTTCAAGCGGCTGTGTCAGGCCTTCCTTCAGAGTGTGCCCTGCACAACTCTGCCAGCGTACTTTGACAGTTGCCACTCATATCTGGTGTCTCTGTAGCGTGATTTTACAAAGAAAAAAGGTTTCCAGTGTAAGCTAATAGCAGCCAGTCAGTGTCCTTCAAGCGGCTGTGTCAGGCCTTCCTTCAGCGTGTGCCCTGCACAACCCTGCCAGCGTACTTTGACAGTTGCCACTCATATCTGGTGTCTCTGTAGCGTGCTTTTACAAAGAAAAAAAGGTTTCCAGTGTAAGCTAATAGCAGCCAGTCAGTGTCCTTCAAGCGGCTGTGTCAGGCCTACAGCCTGTGCTCTGCAGACCGGTGCCAGTGCACATTGCCACTCATATCTGGTGTCTCTGTAGCGTGCTTTTACAAAGAAAAAAGGTTTCCAGTGTAAGCTAATAGCAGCCAGTCAGTGTCCTTCAAGCGGCTGTGTCAGGCCTTCCTTCAGCGTGTGCCCTGCACAGCCCTGCCAGCGTACTTTGACAGTTGCCACTCATATCTGGTGTCTCTGTAGCGTGATTTTACAAAGAAAAAAGGTTTCCAGTGTAAGCTAATAGCAGCCAGTCAGTGTCCTTCAAGCGGCTGTGTCAGGCCTTCCTTCAGCGTGTGCCCTGCACAGCCCTGCCAGCGTACTTTGACAGTTGCCACTCATATCTGGTGTCTCTGTAGCGTGCTTTTACAAAGAAAAAAGGTTTCCAGTGTAAGCTAATAGCAGTCAGTGTCCTTAAAGCGTGTGTGTCAGGCCTACAGCCTGTGCTCTGCAGACCTGTGCCAGTGCACATTGCCAGTTTGCCACTCATATCTGGTCTCACAGTAGCTTGCACGCATAGTACCACTAATTCCCCAAAAAATGACAGGCAGAGGCAGGCCACCCCGCAGGGGCCATCGTGGTCGCGGTGCTGTGATTCCCTTTGGCCCTAGAATAATGCCCAGTTTTCAGAGGCCACGTACCCTGAACTTGAAAAGTTCTGAGGACATAGTTGACTGGCTAACACAGGACACCCAATCTTCTACAGCCTCCGCTCGGAACCTTGACGTACCATCCTCCTCCAGCTTAGCTTCAGGCACCTCTCAAGATACCACTCACCCGCCTGTCGCCACCACCAAAACTAGCACCACAGCCGCTTTACTTGGTATGTCAGAGGAGTTATTCACACATCCGTTTGAAGAAATGAGTGATGCGCAACCATTATTGCCAGAGAATGTAGATAACAGGGATATGTCTCAGGCAGGCAGCATTAAACACATGGAGGTACGGTGTGATGATGATGATGTTGTACCCGCTGCTGCTTCCTTTTCTGAGTTGTCAGATATAAGTGAAGCAGTTGATGATGACGATGCGTCCATGGATGTCACGTGGGTGCCCGCTCGGCAAGAAGAAGAACAGGGCGAAAGTTCAGATGGGGAGACAGAGAGGAGGAGGAGGAGACGAGTTGGAAGCAGGGGGAGGTCGTCGCAAGGAGCTAGTGGCACAGTCAGACAGCATGCATCGGCACCCGGGGTCAGCCCGACAGCACGCCAATCAACGCATGCTGTGTCCACCACCAGAATGCCGTCATTGCAGAGCTCAGCAGTGTGGAATTTTTTTTGTGTGTCTGCCTCTGACAACAGCGATGCCATTTGCAACCTGTGCCAAAGGAAACTGAGTCGTGGGAAGTCCAACACCCACCTAGGTACAACTGCTTTGCGTAGGCAAATTATCTCACATCACAAACGCCTATGGGATCAACACATGAGTACAAGCAGCACGCCTACTCTAAGCCGCCATCCTCCTCCTGGTCCAGCATCTTCAGCCACGTCAACCACTGCTGTCCTCCTTGCCCCCTCTCAACCATCCGCCACTCCGTCTCCCGCCTTGAGCAGTTCCCGCTCATCTGCCCACAGTCAGGTGTCTGTCAAGGACATGTTGGAGCGTAAGAAGCCAATGTCAGAAAGTAACCCCCTTTGCCCAGTGTCTGACAGCTGGCTTGTCTGAACTATTAGCCCGCCAGCTTCTACCATACAAGCTGGTGGAGTCTGAGGCGTTCAAAAAATTTGTGGCTATTGGGACACCGCAGTGGAAGGTACCCGGACGAAATTTCTTTTCACAAACGGCAATCCCCAACCTGTACTCGACTGTGCAAAAGGAAGTAATGGCATGTCTGGCACACAGTGTTAGGGCAAGGGTCCATCTAACCACTGATACCTGGTCTGCAAAGCATGGTCAGGCCAGGTATATCACCTACACTGCGCATTGGGTAAACCTGCTGACGGCTGCCAAGCATGACCACGACTTGCAGGCAGGCCTGCTGCCACCTCCTCTACTCCTCCCACTCCATCCTCTTCCATAACCTCCTCGGCTGAGTCCTCTTCTGCTGCTGCGTCTTGCTCCACATCAACGGCACCCCCCCAGCTCCCCAGGTACTATTCCACATCCCGGATACGGCATTGTCACGCCGTCTTGGGATTGACTTGCTTGAAAGCAGAGAGTCACACCGGACAAGCACTCCTGTCCGCCCTGAACGCACAGGTGGAAAAGTGGCTGACTCCGCAGCAACTAGATATCGGCAAAGTGGTTTGTGACAACGGAACAAATTTGTTGGCGGCATTGAAGTTGGGCAAGTTGACACATGTGCCGTGCATGGCACATGTCTGTAATCTGATCGTACAACGCTTTGTGCATAAGTACACAGGCTTACAGGATGTCCTGAATCAGGCCAGGAAGGTGTGTGGCCATTTCAGGCGTTCCTACTTTGCAGATATCCAGCGGCGAAACAACATGCCAGTGAGGCGCTTGATTTGCGACAGCCCGACACGTTGGAATTCAACACTCCTAATGTTCGATCGCCTGCTCCAACAAGAAAAAGCTGTTAATTAATATTTGTATGACCGGGGTGCTAGGACAGCCTCTGGGGAGCTGGGAATTTTTTTGCCACGTTACTGGACGCTCATGCGCAATGCCTGTAGGCTCATGCATCCTTTTGAGGAGGTGACAAACCTAGTCAGTCGCACCAAGGGCACCATCAGCGACATCATACCATTTGTTTTCTTCCTGGAGCATGCCCTGCGAAGAGTGCTGGATCAGGCCGTAGATGAGCGTGAAGAGGAAGAGGAAGAGTTGTGGTCACCATCACCACCAGAAACAGCCTTATCAGCATCGCTTGCTGGACCTGCGGCAACGCTGGAAGAGGATTGTGAGGAAGAGGAGTCAGAGGAGGAATGTGACTTTGAGGAGGAGGAGGAAGACCAACCACAACAGGCATCCCAGGGTGCTCGTTGTCACCTATCTGGTACCCATGGTGTTGTACGTGGCTGGGGGGAAGAACATACCTTCATTGAGATCACTGAGGAGGAGGAACAGGAAATGAGTAGCTCGGCATCCAACCTTGTGCAAATGGGGTCTTTCATGCTGTCGTGCCTGTTGAGGGACCCTCTGTGGCGAAACCAGATTTTTCCCCTTTCATGCTGAAACGGTCCGTTACACCCTCGTATAAAAAGGCTGAAGGAGAACGACCTGTACTGGGTGTCCACGCTACTAGACCCCCGGTATAAGCAGAAAGTGGCTGAAATGTTACCAAATTACAAGTCGGAAAGGATGCAGCATTGGCAAAATAAATTAAAAAGTATGCTTTACACAGCGTATAAGGGTGATGTCACAGCACAACGGGAATCTAACAGGGGAAGAGGTGAAAGTAATCCTCCTCCTCCCACGACCACGCCGGCAAGGACAGGACTCTTTAAAGACGTGTTGTTGATGGAGGACATGCGGAGCTTTTTAAGTCCTACGCATCGCCACAGCCCTTCGGGACCCACCCTCAGAGAACGACTCGACCGACAGGTAGCAGACTACCTCGCCTTAACTGCAGATATCGACACTCTGAGGAGCGATGAACCCCTTGACTACTGGGTGTGCAGGCTTGACCTGTGGCCTGAGCTATCCCAATTTGCGATAGAACTTCTGGCCTGCCCCGCTTCAAGTGTCCTGTCAGAAAGGACCTTCAGTGCAGCAGGAGGTATTGTCACTGAGAAGAGAAGTCGCCTGGGTCAAAAAAGTCTAGATTACCTGACCTTTATTAAGATGAATGAGGGATGGATCCCGAAGGGACTGACAGTGGGCGATACATTCGACTAAAAAAGGCCTGATGAGATGAGCTGCCTTGGGCTAAAAATAGTGACTCTATGTAGGAGGAACAGTCCCTATTCTGCTCTGTGTCAGTGTGTATCAGGGATCCTTAGGATAGGTGTCAATCCATATCTGCCAAGTGACCCTATGTAGGGGGAACAGTCCCTATTCTGCTCTGTGTCAGTGTGTATCAGGGATCCTTAGGATAGGTGTCAATCCATATCTGCCAAGTGACCCTATGTAGGGGGAACAGTCCCTATTCTGCTCTGTGTCAGTGTGTATCAGGGATCCATGGGATAGGTGTCAATCCATATCTGCCAAGTGACCCTATGTAGGGGGAACAGTCCCTATTCTGCTCTGTGTCAGTGTGTATCAGGGATCCTTAGGATAGGTGTCAATCCACATCTGCCAAGTGACCCTTTGTAGGGGGAACAGTACCTATTCTGCTCTGTGTCAGTGTGTATCAGGGATCCTTAGGATAGGTGTCAATCCACATCTGCCAAGTGACCCTATGTAGGGGGAACAGTACCTATTCTGCTCTGTGTCAGTGTGTATCAGGGATCCTTAGGATAGGTGTCAATCCACATCTGCCAAGTGACCCTATGTAGGGGGAATAGTCCCTATTCTGCTCTGTGTCAGTGTGTATCAGGGATCCTTAGTATAGGTGTCAATCCATATCTGCCAAGTGACCCTATGTAGGGGGAACAGTCCCTATTCTGCTCTGTGTCAGTGTCTGGGGGGAGTATCTGCAGTAATACAGGGTGTCTGGAAGGAGTATCTGCAGTAACACAGGGTGTCTGGAGGGAGTATCTGCAGTAACACAGGGTGTCTGGAGGGAGTATCTGCAGTAACACAGAGTGTCTGGAGGGAGTATCTGCAGTAACACAGGGTGTCTGGAGGGAGTATCTGCAGTAACACAGGGTGTCTGGGGGGAGTATCTGCAGTAGCACAGGGTGTCTGGAGGGAGTATCTGCAGTAACACAGAGTGTCTGGAGGGAGTATCTGCAGTAACACAGAGTGTCTGGAGGGAGTATCTGCAGTAATACAGAGTGTCTGGAGGGAGTATCTGCTGTAATACAGAGTGTCTGGAGGGAGTATCTGCAGTAATACAGAGTGTCTGGAGGGAGTATCTGCAGTAACGCAGGGTGTCTGGAGGGAGTATCTGCAGTAACACAGCGTGTCTGGAGGGAGTATCTGCAGTAACACAGAGTGTCTGGGGGGAGTATCTGCAGTAATACAGAGTGTCTGGGGGAAGTATCTGCTTGTAACATTTATATGCACTGAAAAAAAAAAACATTGAAAAAAATAAATAAAATGGTTGCAGCTTCCAAATGAATCTAAAATGGATGCTGTCCAGTAGGTGGGAGGGTCTGCTAGGGAGGGTGTGCTGCTTATTGGCTGGAATGTGTCTGCTGACTGTGAGGTACAGGGTCAAAGTTTACTCAATGATAAAGAATAGGGGGCGGACCGAACATCGCATGTGTTCGCCCGCGGTGGCGAACGCGAACATGCTATGTTCGCCAGGAACTATTCGCCTGCGAACCGTTCGGGACATCACTACTGTCAACTAAATGAGCTACTCACTTGGGGAAATCCTTCCATCTCGAGTTCTCTGCAGTACAAGGCTTAAATAGGGTCCTGAGATGAGACACCTGTGACAGGGGGCAGTGCAAACCCAAGGAGCTGGCAAGACTCCTAAATATATATATGGGAAAACAAAGGGCTGGCTGCACTCACCTAAACATGCTTAAATGGGGTGCTGTTGGGGGCCAAGTAGTACAGTAAAAATAGAAATCCAGCGCACTCACTTCTCAACTAAACAGCTACTTTGATGCTGACAGATTTGACTAGTTTTATTAAAAACACCTAATGGGGGTTTAGTTACAGGTCCTACTCTCACTGCCAACTGAGAGTAGGACCTGCCAAAGATGGGGTACATTGACGTTTGTGGCAGGCTTATGCAATGTATGATCATATAGTGTAACTAAACCCCCATTATTTTTTGCCTAGATTAGGTGTTTTTAATAAAACTAGTCAAATCTGTCAGCATCAAAGTAGCTGTTTAGTTGATAAGTGAGTGCGCTGGATTTCTATTTTTACTGTACTTATTGGCCCCCAGCAGCACCCCATTTAAGCATGTTTAGGTGAGTGCAGCCAGCCCCTTGTTTTCACATATATATTTAGAAGTCTTGCCAGCTCCTTGGTTTTGCACCGCCCCTGTCACAGGTGTCTCATCTCAGGACCCTATTTAAGCCTTGTACTGCAGAGAACTCGAGATGGAAGGATTTCCCCAAGTGAGTAGCTCATTTAGTAGACAGTTGGCAGTGAGAGTAGGACCTGCCAAAGATGGGGTACATTGACGTTTGTGGCAGGCTTATGCAATGTATGATCATATAATGTAACTAAACCCCCATTATTTTTTGCCAAGATTAGGTGTTTTTAATAAAACTAGTCAAATTTGTCAGCATCAAAGTAGCTGTTTAGTTAATAAGTGAGTGCGCTGGATTTCTATTTTTACTGTACTTATTGGCCCCCAGCAGCACCCCATTTAAGCATGTTTAGGTGAGTGCAGCCAGCCCCTTGTTGTCAGCTCGATAAGTAGGCCACGATGGTTAACTCTGGCCATGGGTGGTGGATAGAGCTCCAGTTTCGCTTATGAGGGCCGATAAGTACTGAGGGTGTGAGCCCTTTGGTAGTTTTTTTAGGTGGTTGCTCCGTTGTCTTTTATCAGGTTTCGCTATGTGAGGAGCTCTCCTCAGGCACGTCCGTTGGCCATGCTAGTTAGGCCCTGCCCCGCTGCCTGATCCTGATTTTGACCCTTGCCTGTATCATTGCTTCTGAACCTGTGCCGCCTGTCCTAACCTCTGACTTCCCCGACTACTTTCTTCGTCTGATCCCCTTTGTACTGCGAACCTGGTCCATTACTTTCAGCACTACTCTGTGTTAATTAATGTGAGAGGAGGCATCTGGGACAGTGGAAGAAATGGACAGTGCTGGAAGAGATGTGGGTTGGAATCCGTAGTTAAGCATAAAAGTAGAAGCATGTGTGGAATCGTGTATATGCGTATTATAGGCAAACTCTGCAGTAGTGAGAAGTTCTTTCCAGTTGGATTGCAGATGTGTTGTGTAACATCGGAGATATGTTTCTAATGTTTGGTTTGTCCGTTTCTCTCACACACACACAGTTACAGACCGTCTCTCACACACAAACTTACAGACAGTCACACACATTTACAGAGTCTCTCACACACACACATGTACCTGCTTCCATTATGTGCTGGCTGAAGTAGGAGGGGCACGGAAGTCCCTGGTGTTTAGGTGTTTGGGGAGCAGGGACTCCTTCCTGCATCCCCCACAATGTTTATAAGTTCTGGCTTCATGTAGCTTCGCCCCGCCTCCCATTTAGCCCCACCCATGCTGCTTGTGAAGCTCCGCCCCCTGCCTTAACCGATACACCTAGGTGGAGGATAATAAATTCCTCCCCTGGTGCAGCGTGGCACAGTCCATATAGCACTCCCTGTTCACCTATCACCCAGGGTGTGTGTGAGCTGTGTTGGCGACATGGCGCCCCCTGCTGATAAACTCTCTTCTATTTTGACTTATCTCTTTATAATTTGGGCATTAAGTCATAATTTTATTAAGACACGGAGGCTCCTTTTATGCTGCACTCTTTCTTTATTTCCCTCAGCAGCAAAGAAAAAATAACATTTTTTTTTTTTTTATTAACTTTGTTTAAAGGTCTCAAATTTGGTGACAGATTTTGGTCAAGTTGTTTCCATTTAAAATGTACTGATTTAAAACACTAATAACTTAAAAACTGCCACAAACAAAATGGTCCACAAACATTCCTTTCCTTCTGAAGCTTTTACGATGCATTGTTATCATTAACCAGTCTTTTACTATTAACCCCTTAAGGACCGGACTGTTTTTGCGATGTTGTACATTTGCGACCAGGCATCTTTTTACACTTTTGTGGTGTTTGTGTTTAGCTGTAATTTTCCGCTCTCTCATTTACTGTTCCCATACAAATTATATATTGTTTTTTCAGGACAAAAGGGTCTTTCTTTACATACCATTATTTATATAATCTCATGTAATTTAATTTTAAAAAAAAATGAAAAAATATGATGAAAAATTGAAAAAAATACATGTTTTGTGACTTTTATGTGAAAAATCTTTTACTCATCTACAAAAGCGAATGAAAAAAACTTCTAAATAGATTCAAAATTTTGTCCTGAGTTTAAAAATACCCAGTGTTTACATGCTTTTTGCTATTTTTTTGCATGTTATAGGGCTATAAGTACAAGTAGGATATTGCGGTTTCAAAACATACATTTTTAAAATGTATCAATAGTGACATTGTAACACTATTATCTGTCATAAATCGCTGAATAACACCCCACATGTACATATTTTTTTTAAAGTAGACAACCCAGGGTATTCAATATGGGGTATGTCAAGTCTTTTTTAGTAGCCACTTAGTCGCAAACACTGGCCAAAGTTAGCGTTCATATTTGTTTGTGTGTGAAAAAAGTAAAAAACTAAATTGAACGCCAATTTTGGCCAGTGTTTGTGACTAAGTGGCTACTAAAAAAGACTGGACATACCCCATTTGCAATACCTTGGGTTGTCTTCTTTTGCAAATGGTATGCCATCATGGGGGTAATTCTCATTCCTGGGCTACCATACGCTCTCAAAGGCAACGTAACCAACCTGGCCATTTTCAATGTAAAAATATTTGACCCATATATTTGACCCTGTAACTTTCAAAAACGCTATAGATTCTGTACATGGGGGGTACTGTTATACTCAGGAGACTTTGCTGAACACAAATATTAGTGTTTCAAAACTGGAAAATGTATCACAACAATTATATCATCAGTAAAAGTGCTGTTTGTGTTTCACTGACAATATCATCGCTGTGATATGTTTTACTGTTTTGAATCACTAATATTTGTGTTCAGCGAAGTCTCCCAAGTAAAACAGTACCCCCCATGTACAGGTTTTAGGGTGTCGTAGAACGTTACAGGGTAAAATACAGTGATAGCAAATTAAATTCTCTGGACTTTCGGCCTGGGTTGGCAGGCAGGTCCCTTAAATTGCAATCAATAAACTAACTTAATTATGTAAAAATATTACATAAATACACACGTAGAATTTAAATATATATGCATATTTATGGGGCATCAGTTTAATGGAGCACAATGAGGCCGCCGTGGCCGTGCCGGCATGGCCCCTTGTCCCCCACGCCAGGAGGCGGGGGGAGGGGGCGCCCCAGGGCCAACCACGGCGTGATTAAGAAGTATGTATATCCTGGTGAGTGTCAAGACAGTATGGCAAGGAGGCATCAGTACAATAGGGTGCAACATGCACTTTTCCCTGAACGACCCATCAGTTCCCTCCCTGATCACATCCTGGGCTGCCCATAAAACGGTCATAAGAGGCAAACTGATAGCCATAGCAACGGCACGCAAAAAACAAACCATGGACGCCATGACCAACCTGAGCCGACTTGAAGCCCTCCATAAAACTAACCCCACCCCTACCCTCCTAGAACAACTCATGGCAACCCGAACTCAGCTCAAAAGACTATCCCTCGCAGCGACAACCAAGGCGCTGGCCTGGACCAAACAAAAATTCTATGAAAAGGGTAATAAAGCAGACTCGATGCTGGCCAAACGCCTCAAAGCGCTCACAGAAACAAAGCAGATCTCCCGCAACCGAACCCCAGACGGCTCCATGAGCGACATCCCACACAAAATTGGGGAAACATTTCAACAATACTTTACCTCTCTATATAATCACATCCCGGACCCCCCAATAGAACAGATCAATTCCCTAACGGAAGATTTCCTCAATAAACTCTCTTTACCCTCCCTCATTCAGGAAGCAAGAGCGATGGTCTCGGCAGAGGTCACCCCCGAAGAGCTCCTTGCGGCCATCAAAACCTTAAAACCCAACAAAAGCCCAGGCCCGGACGGCCTGACTGCTATCTACTATAAAACCTTTGGTAAATCCCATGAAGAACCAGGCCACTACCGCCCCATTTCCCTATTAAACGTAGACTGAATCTGTTTATAGGGAAACTAATAAAACCAGACCAGGTAGGCTATATACCGAACAGACAACCCCAGGACAACACCAGACGGACAATAGACCTAACATGGCTGGCCAACCATAGACAAATTCCCACGATCTTTGTCTCCCTAGACGCCGAGAAGGCATTTGATCGCCTCCTGTGGCCCTTCCTCTACTCAACCCTCCGTAAATTCGGCTTCACCCATTTTATACAAGCGATGTACCACAACCCAACGGCCCAACTTCTGATACCCAACATTAACCCCCCCTCCTTCCCCATCCTCAACGGCACCCAACAGGGTTGCCCTCTCTCCCCCCTACTCTTTGCTTTATCCCTTGAACCCCTCTTGGAAACCATACGAACGTGCCCAGACATCACAGGGCTCACTACCCGTAACGAAACATTCACCGTCGCGGCATATGCGGATGACATACTCCTCACCCTGATGAACCCCGAACACTCCCTCAATGCCATACTAACACTCACCAAGGAATACTCCACGATCTAGGGCTACAAGCTTAACGCCACCAAATCGGACCTTCTACCCCTCAACATCCCGACGCCCACCCTAGCCTCCCTGAAGCGAAAATTCCCCTTCCGCATCTGCCCCACGGCAATCCCCTACCTGGGAATACAGCTCACTGCAGACACAGCCTCCCTGTACAACGCCAACTACACCCCCCTATACCGCAAAGCACACGCCGACCTCCAACGCTGGAAGCCCATGAACATCTCCTGGCTAGGAAGAATAGCCTCCATAAAAATGAATCTTCTCCCTAAATTTCTTTACGCCTTTCAAGCCCTACCCATTCCCTGCAACAAGACAGACCTAAGAACCCTACAAACCGCCATAGACCGCTTCATCTGGAATGACCGCAAACCCAGAGTACGCCGCTCGACTCTATATGCCCCTAAACACTCAGGCGGCCTGGGACTCCCCAACCTACTGCATTACCAACATGCCGCCCACCTAGCACAAATTCAACACTGGCATCTCCCTCCTGACCGCAAACGCTGGGTCGACTTAGAACACCTCATATTTGGACAAGACCACCCCTCCCTCTACATATGGCTCCCGAAACAGCATAGACCACTGCCCCCCCCAACCTACCCTGTGATCACCTACTCCATTGACCTCTGGGACCGCCTTAGAGAAAAATTTGATCTCTCCACCGGCCTCTCCCCCCTCACTCCCATCCTCCGCAACCGAATGTTCCCTCCAGGACTTTCACCTCAACACTATGCCCACTTTGAGGACAGAGATATCACCCGGCTGGGCCACCTATACCCAAACGGCAAACCTATCCAATATACAGATATCCCCCACACCTCCACCATGACAACGTTCGACCACTTCAGATTTCTCCAGCTCTGCAGCTTTGCTGCATCCGACGCCGTACGCTTAGCAGCTACATCCCCCCTTACGGAATTTAAACGCAACAGCATACGCTCCCCATCATGCAAGAGCCAAATATCCGAACTATACATGACCCTCACCACACAGTACACTCAAATCTCCCTACCATATATCACAGCCTGGGAAAAAGACCTGGGCCCCCCTGACAACCCCACAGACTGGACAGACATCTGGGCAGCCATCAAATCAATCTCCATATGCGTGACCCACCAAGAACAAGCATATAAGATGCTGTTCAGATGGTACCTCACCCCAACCCGACTTGCAGCAATGAAACAAATCCCCACTAGCAACTGCTGGAAACTATGCGGGGAAACGGGCACGTTCCTCCACTGCTGGTGGACGTGCCCGAAACTAAAACCCCTCTGGCAAAGCGTCACAAATGTATTAACACGCATACTCTCCAGACCGGTCCCTATGGACCCCAGGGCTCTGCTTCTATCCAAACCCATCGACCCGTTTACTCGAAACGAAAACAAACTGATAGCCAGGGTAGCCCTAGCCACACGCAGAGCCATAGCGGAAGTCTGGTCCTCCCCACACATCCCAACCCAAGCCCACATCCACACTAAAATAACCGACGGCGCTGACATGGACAACCTGATGGCACAACTACACGACACCCGAAATCGTTCCATAAAATATGGGACCCATGGCTAGATGCAGACACCACCCCCCTGGTAAATCAACTCAGACCTCAAACACACACACCATGCCACCGACCACACCGACCCCACAATCACCAAGCCAATCCCCCATCCCGCCCCCCCCCCTGCCATCCCCGCCACACAACCCCATCCCAGATACGGGGGGTGCAGGACGAGTGCCAACATCTCCTCTACACTCCCTCCCACCACGCCCAAGGAGCACCCCCACCGGGGCTCCTCACCTTGGTCCTCTGACCTGCCATCAGACAGCACCCTCTCCCCCCCCCCTCACTGTAATCCCACCACCAAACATTGGAACTCAACAATGGCCTGGTACCAACTCCCCCCCTCAGCCTGCCTCTAAAAACAGAATCACTCTAACCGAAAGGGGAATGATGAACAGGCATAACTCTCTCACCATCAGAGAGCCCCCAACCGCAGACCAGACCACACACCCTCATCACAACCACCAAGATGATCCAATGTATACCACATGTACCAAGTTAACCTGTGTTCAAGTGAATGTTACTCTTTAATGTTACAACTTTGTTTCACCCCAACACTCTTCTTTTCTGTACGACTATTTTACTGAAAAATCCACAAATAAAGAATCTTTAAAAAAAAATATAGATAAGCATATTTATATATTTGAAGTCTACGTGTATATTTCTATAATTATTTATGTAATTTTGTATATGGCCATATGAATAGTTCGTATTCTATTTATTTATTTATATATACATAGATATATATATACAATTTCATTCTAAGTGTATTTTGATATAAATATAATATATTATATTAATATCAAAATACAGTTAGAATAAAATTTCGTATAGATATATAATTGTTTTTACATTTTTATTATTTTTACATGTTTAATTTAATTTAAATTACTTATTATTTGTATTTTATAATAATATATATATATATATACAATATATAGTTATTATATATATTATATATATATATATATACACGTGTGTAATTTAATTATAAGTGTATTTTTATATTAATCTATGTACATATTAATATAAAAATACACTTAGCATGACATTATATATATGATATATAGACGTATATTATATATATATATATAATATACGTCTATATATCATATATATATATACACATATATAATTATTATTATTTTTTTAATTAACATTAACTTTATTTTTTTTTATGATTTTACAGTTGCAGGGAGACTGCCTGTCAGCACAGACAGTCTCCCTGCAGGCAGACACATGGACACCTATTGTGACCATGTGGTCGCACTATTGAGCGATCACATGGCCCCAGGGGTCCTAATCCGCCATGGGGAGACTGTCTGGGCTGCAGGCAGTCTTCCCACACCGGGAGCACCGCCGATCGCCGCCAGGGGAACGACGGCGATCGGGTAAGTACATCTTAAAGTTAGGACGGTTCAGGACCGTCATCGGTCGGCAACGCAAAAATGCCAATGACGGTCCTGAACCGTCCTCCGTCCTTAAGGGGTTAAACTTAAATGGCCAATTGGTACAAACAGTTCAGAAGTGATAAAATAAAAATAGGTGAGAGCACTCAAAAAAGAGAAAATATTACCCGCTTGGAGGATAACACTAGAAAGGAGAAAACACAATATAGGGTAATAACGTCAAATAAAAGGAAAATTAAAAGATGGGTAAATTACACTCACAAACACGGAGCCAATTAGAAGCTGGCCCAAGCTAAATGCCTTGAACAGAGAAAAATTCTCCCAGGGACTGGAACATGGACAAATCTTGATGGGTATCTTCCCAGGGTTAGTGCAACAAACAGGAACGCAGGTTGTAGATTGCACACCAACTTTAATATAAACTCATAAAACAAAATAATGTAAAATAACTTCAAACAAAATAATTAAAATTAGGAAAGTCCCAAATATCTTTAAAAAATGTCCCAAAATGTCCTCCGGGTCCACCTTACGCGTTTCGGCACAAAGCCTTCATCAGAGGTGCTGTCGTCTGTTCCGGCATGGAGTTCCTTTTAAGTCTGAAATTTGGCGCCGTTTTCGCCGATTTGCCGGCACTTCTCTTCCGGGTTCCGGCGTCAGGACGTCCTGCGTCATCACGTCCTGACGCTATTTCCGGTTTCGGCAAGAATGACGTGTGGGAAACGTCTTTCGTAATAGTCAATGTAAATGCATAAAATAGGGCATAAGAGATACTCGAAACACCCCCCATGCAGAAGAGTAATAAAAAGGGGGGGAAAAATAGACATATTTAGATGAGCAATATTTTTTTTTTTTTTTAATTCTTTATTTTTGCGTGCATGAAAGTTACAAGACAGCCTACGTCGCCACAATAGCGTTTGTAAGCCTAAGCACATCATCGTTATTGTACAGTCATGGCATTGAGACAGTGCACATTTTTGTATAAAAGCTTACACATAGCTAGGTTCAGTGTTGGATAATTATAACATTTATTTCCATGCTTGCAAAGGGATTATGTGTAGTGAGGCGTGTGATCGCTGCAAAGGGCACAAGAATACGTTATAGGTCTTTGTGATCTGTGTCGTTGTGTTGTATGTTACTAGCTAGAATGGTTGAACCGCTAAACAGAACGCTACTGAAGTGCTCCGTGTATGCGTAAGCCGTGCCAGGTGGGTGTTCTAGTGTAGCGTGAGAGCCTGGGGGGTGCGGACTTTAGGCAGGATTAGTCTCATCATGAAAAAAATATATAGTACATAACATATAAAAACATCATTGCTAACATTTGCAATTAAAACGAGTGTCGTGCTAACAGGGTGAATGCTCAAAACTTTAGATTTTATGTAACCATGCGTAGTAGAGGCATCCTGCACATTTGAATATGTCATGTTCCAGTCACAGTTTGCAGTGCCTCGGTCTATTTTCTTAGTGGACTGGAGAGAGTTAAAATTAAAATGAAAGATTAAAACGTTTCTAATTAAATTCCTAAGAAAAATACAAACGGCTTAACGGAGGCTTGGTGTGGGTAGCCGTACGATACCCCCAAGCTTACTGGGTGAGGCTAGGTATGTTCAGTGCCGATAGTGGACATGCCTGTGCGTGTCCGGTTTAGGCCTAGGCACATTGGGAGGCTAGTGCGGGGGGGGGGTGGTATGGTCAGTTGACCCTTCCTTAGCGGTGCATGGCCTTTTTAAAAGCTAAAGGGGTGACCCTAAGGGCATAGTATGCCAGTATGTTACTGTCCAGATTGTCGCTGAGGTCTTTCAGATGTTTGGCTTTTGGGTCGTCGGAGGCGTGCGGTGTTCATCATCTGGGAAGGTAGAGTGTCCGTCGCAAGTTGCGTTTTCATCCGATCCCCTGGTTGGGCTTTGCTCTCCTAGTGTGGGTAAGTCCCTTAGGCATTGCCCTGTTACAGGCTGTTGGTGCAGCAGTCCTCTGTTCACGGTTGGTGGCACATGGAGCCGGGCTGAGATCAGAGTTGGCGGCTCGGTGGGAGCAAGGTAAGTCCACCCTCCAGCCCCAGACGGATATCAAGGCAGACATCTTGGGTCGGTGGGCCCGGCATTCACGAGGGGCCGGATCTCTCACCCTTTGGGAGTGGCGGGGGGTTCCAGTGGGCAGCCGCTGATTGCTGCGGCGAGCCCTCCGCCTGTGTAGGCGATGCCTCGGGGCTGTGCCCAGATTGGCCTGCGGGCCGGGTAGGCCAGTAGTAGGAGGCACGGGCTTTAGTGAAGTCGCTGTCTGTCTATGTGGGTGCCGCTTCGAGGTCGTGCTCTGCTTGGCTCTTGGCTTGGTTGGGCCTGTCTTGGTGGATGGGCGAGCAGGGGGTGGGGGATTGCCCATAAGCGGCTTTATCCTCGTTCGGTAACCGCTGTCTCTACTCACAGTTCGATGTTGGGGCTCAGCTGATTGCAGACATGCCTCCAAAGAAGCCCAGAGTCATGCGAAATGGCCCTCGAGTCGCTGTAGTATGCGATCAGCTAGATTGGAGTGGGCAAAGCCAGGTGATGTAGGCCCGACTTCGCAGGTGATAGGCCCCGCCGCCATCTTGGGCTGTGTAGCTGGGTTGCTCACTTGATCGGCAGTGTCTCTGGAGTCTGCTGAGCGTCGGTCTGCCTGCTTGTGGAGGCCGGGATATCCCCCCGGCCAACAGGGGGGGAGACAGGGCTATATAGCACATGTAGCTGGCTTGTCACTCCGCCTGACAGGAGAGCGGCCATCTCACCCGCCATACAGCTTCCCCGGGTTTCGCCAGGATAATCATTCTCTCGATTCATGGCACCCTGGTCAGGTAGCAGTTGCAGGTAGTCGCTTGGGTATGTCAAGGTGTGCAATTGTGCTATATATGCCTGGTTGAAGGAGTATTTTGGTGCAAAGTGCGACCAGCCGCCATGCCGCTCAGGCCCCGCCCCTAGATGAGCAATATTTTAAACAACTTCTTCCCACATCTTACACTTACAATAGACTATACTAAAACATTCATATATATATATATATATATATACATATTTAAAACAATAAATTATGCATAATAAGTTACTATACATAAAGCAGAAAAAAATTAAATTATGAGAAAAAAGGGTAAAATAGAATAAAGCTAAATATATTTATTAATTTCAAAATCAATGTTTAACCCATTGGGAACCATGGTCTCTAACTCAAACATCCATTTCATCTCAGCATATCCTAAATGATATTCGTTATCCTCTCCAATGGGTTTTTATAATGTCAATCCCCATAAAATCTATACCTCTTGGGTCCCCATTGTGTACTTCTGCAAAATGTTTTGACACATTATGATTTTGGAATTTACATTTTATGTTGTATATGTGTTCTCTAATCCGGGTTTTAAGGTTACGTATGGTCTTGCCAATATATTGGAAGCCACATTGGCAAGTAAGTAAATAAATTACCCCTTTGCTTGAGCAATTAATAAATTTATTTATTTTATATTCTTTTTTGGTAACTAATGAGGTAAACTGAGTGACTTTTCTATTTTTTATTTGTTCTAGATAGACATCCTTGGCATATACCACAATAATGGTAACCTTTACTCCCCTTTAAAAACGATTTATCTTCCACTTTTTCTTTATCTAAAAAACTATTTGTTAATAACTGTTTAAAATTATTTGCCCCCCTAAAAATAAATTTAGGTTTAAAACTTAAGAAAGGGACTGCATCTGAATCTTCTTTTAAGACATACCAATGTTTTCTGATTATCTTTTGTAAAATTCCATTATTAGAACTAAAGTTAAAAATAAAAGGGATACTCCTTCACAAAAGGCTGCCGTTCCAGGAGGGGGGATGCATGACCGACGACGAAGGTCGATACCTATTCCTCAAAGGGACGATTGCGGGACACCAATACACGTTCGCAAGCATCTATGCACCAAACAAACAACAAGCGCGCTTTCTCAAACAGACACTACGCAAGCTCCAACACTTCACGGCAGGGACTCTCATTCTAGGGGGGGACTTTAATATTGCTCTAGAACCGGCATGGGACACTTCATCGGGCGTCTCCCATGTCCCCACACAACACCTACAACACATCAAATCCCTTCTCCGTAGCCAGCGCCTAGTTGACTGCTGGAGAGCCCACCACCCAGATGAAAGGAACTTCACTTTCTATTCCCAACCACATAACTCCTACTCTCGGATAGACCATGTCTATACCACGCACCACGACCTTCCCCTGGTGACTACAGTCACAATCGGTGGGGCCACTTGGTCGGACCACGCCCCAGTATTACTGACCCTGACATCACCACTTTACCGTCCCACAAACCCGAAATGGAGACTCAATGAGTACCTCCTAGCTAACCAGGAGATCTCGGGCTTCATAGGCGAGAAAATAAAAGAATACCTCACACTCAACACGGCCGAACAGACCTCCCCGACAATCCGTTGGGAAGCGCACAAAAGCGTGATAAGGGGACACTACATACAACAGGGGGCACTACTAAAGAAACGGACCGAGGCACGGTTAAACGACCTACTGTCCAATATCCACAAGGTTGACGAACAAAACAAACTAACACCTGACAACACACACCAATCACGACTTCTTCAACTAAGGAGAGAGCTCGCCACCCTACTACACACCAAACACCACAGAGAAGCAATAAGACATAAGGCCCTCTTTGCACAACAGGGAAACAAAAGCGGCAAGCTCCTAGCTGCGATGCTAAAAAAACAGAGACAACACACTTACATTGACAAGATTCGAGACAAACAAGGGAAATTACACCATCTCCCGAAAGACATACAAAACACCATCCGCACATATTACTCGGACCTGTACACGCTGCCACAACCACATACTCAAAAGGCGAAAGCCCGCCTGCACGAAGCGATCAGGAAATACCTGGCTGAACACCCACTGCCGACCTTGGACCCAGACATAGCAGACATGATAGACATGCCTATCACGATAAAGGAACTAGCGATGGCAATTAAGCAAACTAAGACAGGTAAAAGCCCAGGGCCGGATGGCCTGCCGACCAAATACTACAAGACCTATGCTGAAGACTTATACCAACCAATGGTAGAAGCCTTTAATGCAGTCAGGGAGGGACACAATATCCCTAAACAAGCCCTAGCGGCGCATATCTCCATAATCCCCAAAGACGGTAAAGACAGGGAACAATGTAGTAACTATAGGCCCATATCGCTCATCAATTGCGACATCAAGCTACTGGCCAAGATCCTGGCCACACGGCTCACAAAACATGTCCCATCGCTGGTCCACCCGGACCAGGTAGGGTTTGTGGCGGGACGTGAGGCCCGCGACAATACCATCAGAGCGCTTACCCTCATGCACGGTAGTACAGGTAAGAGGGAAGGCCTTCTTCTCCTGTCAACTGACGCAGAGAAGGCCTTCGATAGGGTCTGTTGGGTATACCTCTTCGAAGTGCTGGCCCAAGCAGGACTAGGACCCCACCTGAGAAGGTGGATAGAGGAACTTTACCGGGAACCGACAGCCCAGGTAATAGTTAATGGAGCACCCACGGAGACCTTCACCATACACAACGGCACGAGACAGGGTTGCCCCCTCTCCCCGCTCTTATTTGTTCTAGCACTAGAACCGTTCCTCTCACACATTAGACACAACACAGACATCACCGGAGTGGAAACAGGGCAAGTGCACCACAAGGTCGCCGCGTACGCGGACGACATGCTCTTTGTGGTGACCAAACCCGAGATCTCCCTTCCAAACCTGCAGAAAGAACTAAGGGAATTCGGGAACATATCAAATCTAAAAATCAACCACGGGAAATCATTCATTCTCAACGTCAGTTTAAATGCCACACAAACAGAGCCCCTACGAAACAGCTTCCCATACCAATGGGCCGAACACAAAATTAGGTACTTAGGGATATGGCTGACAAGACATAGTGAGGACCTGTACAAAGAAAATTTCACGACCACACTACAATCATTCCAAAGAGACATGCGAGAATGGTCCTTCCCACACATCTCCTGGCTGGGAAGAGTCCAGGTCCTGAAAATGAACTTCCTCCCACGTCTCCTCTACCTCCTCCAGGCCATCCCCATAGCGATCCAAAAGACATTCTTCGGGTCCCTTAGATCGGAGATGACCAAATACGTATGGAACGGGGGTAGACCTAGATTGAAATTCACCACACTAACTCGCCCCAAAAACAGGGGGGGAATAGCCCTCCCAGACTTCTACCAATACTACGTCGCGGCGCACCTACTGCGGATCGTGGAGTGGTCAAAGGATACCGTCGGGAAGCTCTGGAAAACAGTAGAGGAGGCAGAAGTGGGCAGACCGCTCTCCGGACTACCCTGGGGCCGGGAGGCAGCGGATGGGAAAGACATGTCCATATACACATGGCACACTTTGAAGGTATGGAGGAGAGCCTCCAAGACCGGTAACATGTCGCCATTCCCCTCCCCCCTTCTGCCCCTTACATATAACCCCGACTTCCCCCCGGGACTAGACCCGAAAGCACTTCGCAACATTCTTCCGGACGAGACCCCTCGCTTACGCCACATCCTCCAAGCAGGTGAATGTAAACCACTGACAGCCCTACTAGGGGAGACACCTATGACATTCATGCACAGGTTCAGACACACCCAGCTGACTAACTTTATCCGAACGCTACCGCAAGGCCCGGCGCTTACTAGGGGCCTGACCACAATAGAAGCGGTCAGCGCAAGCCCAGAACCACTCCCGCATGGAATATCCTATCTATACTCCATGCTACAACTAGAAACCCCTTCCGACACACCACTTTACATGGGTAAATGGGAGACGGCCCTACGCACCACACTCACGGATAAGGAATGGGAGTCCATCTGTTACCTAACACACCACTGCTCAACGCACAGTAAAACCCAAGAGACAGCATACAAATTATTAACACAATGGTACAAAACACCACACCTCCTACACCAAATTGACCCAACACACTCTGACCAATGCTGGAGATGCGAAAAAGAGGTGGGAACCATTAAACACATATGGTGGGACTGTGAGAAAATCAAAACATACTGGGAGGGAATACACAAGGTCCTGGAGAAGTTCTCGGATGCGCCCCCCCCCCTGGAACCGGCTGCGATGCTCCTACACCATACTACTGTCCCACACTCCAAATACAAAAAATCTATAACCGTTAGAATACTCAACACAGCCAAACAGGTGCTCCCCCAATTCTGGAAGCAAACTACAACACCCCCGCTACTGACATGGTTTAGCCAAATGGAAGACCTTAGGAAAATTGAGGAACTGACGATGACGGCCAACCAGACCCATAAGACCTACCTAGACATTTGGACACACTGGATCCTTGAGACAGCAAAAGAAGGATTCCAACAGACCATCAGAACTAACGCCAACTGAGACACAGCCAGACTAGACCAACCCACAACAAACACGACTGAGGACGACGGACGAAGGACGCACCCGACCCCCCTCTTCTACCCGACATACCTTCAACCCACCCCCCTCCCGCCTCCCCCCCCCCCCTGTTGACCTAGCTACACTCCTGCCTCAGCCCCCAGGAACGCACCAACACAAGGGAAAACGACAGACCCTAAACAAGAGCTTACCCAGCCACCGTAGACCCCCCGCCAACACTACATACAACCCTGAAATCTAAGGAACCAAACAAGTTTCGGACTTACCAACTCACTCAACCCCTCGGGGGGACAGACATAGCATAGGAGGGTCCAACCACAGTAAGGGAATAAGGAAAACAAGGAGGGGAAGGAGCTAACTCACACACCTACTGAAGAAAGCTACCCACAAACTACGCTCCAACAGCTATGGTGGCGCTCACTCTACCTGACTCCCAAACACAACCAAACCACACAGACACTGGGGGAGACACCAGCCAACACACACTTGACTACTTACCCAACCAGAAACGTGACTGAATTGACATTAGTGATTTGCGAAACCTACAACAATGCGGGCCTGCGTGCCCAAACTGTTAATGTTGATTTAAATTGTATATAACTCATTATGGAGACCTGCGAGTCTCACAGCTTCAAACGTCTTGATTGAAAAAACAAAAAACAAAAAGAAAAGAAATAATGAACACAAAATCTACAAAAAAGAGGCTAACACCGTACAGGGATGATATGTATTGCATGGTATTACCCCCGTATTGTTTGAAAACCTTATTGTCTCCCTTTCTACATTCTGTACCCACATGACTTTATGCCTCAATAAAAAAGAGATTTACAAAAAAAAAAAAAAAAAAATAAAAGGGATAACTTCATTCTGATATTGTTTTTCTTTAGGGTCTTTTTTCTCTTTATATTTTAATAGAGGCTGTCTGTCTTTTTCAGCAATTTCATTTTCAATAGTATCTAAATCCTCTTTAATATATCCCTTCTCAATAAATTTTGTTTTTAAAATTCTAGCCTGGTTAAAATATTCCTCTTCTTCTGTACAATTTATCTTAAGCCGTAAAAACTGGCCTTTTGGAATGTTAGTTAGCCACGGCTTAAAATGGCAACTTTTTAGATCTATAAAACTGTTGACATCAACACTCTTGAAAAAAGTTTTACTTTTAATTCTATTATTTTCGGTGTAAATTAAAAGATCTAAAAAGTTAACACTTTTTCCACTAATTTCATATGATAAATTAATATTATAAGAATTACAGTTAAGAGAGAGGATAAAATTCTCCAAAGATTCCCTATTCCCTTTCCAAATTATAAAAATATCGTCAATGTACCTTTTGTAGAGGACCAGATTTGCCCCGTGCTCTGATTGGGAATAAATATATTGCTCTTTCCAAAACGACATAAAAAGATTTGCGTAACTCGGGGCAAATCTGGTCCCCATAGCTGTCCCTAAAATCTGTAGATAAAACTTACTTTCAAACCAGAAGAAATTATTGGTTAAAATGAAATAAATACATTTAATTAAAAATTCAATTTGAATATTGTCGATTTCTTCTGATTTTTCAAGATAAAATCTCACTGCTTCACATCCTCTTTTTTTTTTTCAATGTTTGTGTTTATTGACATTTTCCGAAATAAGAAATAACATGGGGTACAGAAAGGAAAATGGGGAGGGTATAAGGTACATTTCAATATGGTAGTATTACATGTACAGTCATATCAATGGGTTTATACAATCATAATAAACATGTAAACGTTTAATTTTATGCAATATACAGAACTATTATATGTATACTATGGTATGATGAGTGTCTGAAATGCCAACAGTGGTGAATCTGGTACTGACTAAGGTGTTGGCGATTTCTCTAGTCGTTATTCATGCTTATTGCAATATTTCAGATGGAAACGTATGTACCTCTACACCAGGGGACGGGGAGACAAAGAGGTGGGAGTGATGAATACGGGAGGGAGGGGGGAAGGTATACAAAGGTTACGTCCCTGAGTACTAATATCCCAGTTGTGTCCTGGCATAAATGGCGGTGTTACTTGAGAGTGGTTATCGAGGTAATGTGTGGTCTAGTAAATTGGTGTATCGCAATTATCTTATAATCGTATGGACGTGGCTATTATGACGTTGAGACTTTGAGCTTTTTCACTTGTTTTCGATGCACCTGCCAGTTTGTCCACCTTTTAGTATGTAACTCTGTTTGGCCATTCAACCTGTATGCCATCCCTTCATAGTCAGCAATAGCGTCTATTCTGTTCCATATTTCTAGGAGGGAAGGAACCTGTGTACTTTTCCAGTGGCTGGCTATGCTTGTCTTAGTTGCTGTTAACAGGTGTATAATCACCCATCTATTGTTATCTACAAGTAATTCAGGAGAAAGGTGGAGCAGGTAACATTCCGGTGTAAACGGCATTTTACGTGCTGTTAGCAGTTCAACAACTTGGGCTATCGCTAGCCATATTCCCTTTAATAAGGGGCAATCCCAGAATATGTGTCTCATGTTTCCCTTATGAGGCTGACATCTCCAACACATGTCAGGCACAGAAGGGTAGATGTTTGCTAACCTGGTGGGCACGAAGTACCACCTCATCAGTATCTTGTAATATGCTTCCCAAAGAGACAGACTACGAGACACCCTTTTTGTTGTCTGGATCGCCTGTAACCATAGTGGGGTAGGTATATTGATATTGAGTTCTGCTTCCTACTGTTCCATGTATTTGTGTTTATGGAGGGGGTCTGCATCGTTTAGTGTCGAGTAGCATAGAGATAGTGGCATTAGGTGTGGTTTTTTTCCCTATGCAGTATAGTCCAAAAGCCGTCAATTGTGACTCGTCGCTATGTTGCGTGTGAAGGGATTGGAGAAGATGTTTGGTCCTAAGGTATGTGAAAATGTCCCTATGGTGGAGTTTGAATTCTTCCTGAAGGACTGGAAATGGCTTTATACCTTCTTTCGAAAATAGTTGGGATATTGAATTTATACCTTTTTGCTTCCAATGATCTACATTGATATCGTCTGTCAGTTCTGAAATTGTGTGGATTGGGGCAAAGTGCAGAATGTTGTCCACGCCTGTGAGCTTGTGAGCCCATTTTCTCCAAGTGTCTATTAGAAACTTCGTACTGGCCAGGGGCTTACGCTCGTGTGGATCCCATGCATGGAACGATCTTAACATGGAATGCACCGTGTATGGTCTAATGCATGCATTCTCTAGGGGGGACCAGATATGGGGGGTGGTGCTTGACAACGCGTCTAACCCTTGGGCTAGAGCTGCCGCCCTGTAGTAGGCTTTCACGTTTGGAGTTCCTAGACCTCCCTTGTTCGGGGACAACCACGTGAGTCGCCTGGCTATTCTCGGGGGTTTCTTTTTCCAGATGTATGCGTTAAACATGTTCTGGAATCTTTGGAGTATCTTGTCGCTTAGAGGTATGGGTATGGTGCGAAATAAGTAAAGGACATGTGGCAGTGCCATCATTTTAACCGTGTTGACTCTCCCTAGCCATGAAATTTCAAGGTTTTGCCAAGTGTCTAATTGTGCTTGGAGTTTGTAGGTTAAGGGAACATGGTTTTCTTGGGACAGCTGATTATGTGATTTGGTGAGATTGATTCCCAGGTACTTTAAGGAGGTTTTCCTCCAATCAAAGGGGTGGTGCGTCTTGAGTGACTGTAGCTCTGTTGAGGTAATATTTATGGGAAGTGCTTGAGTTTTTTTAAGATTATTTTTATAATATGATGCTTGCCCGTATTGTAGGAGAAGTGCCATCAGGTGCGGGATTGAGGAGGTAGGTTTGGTGAGGTAAAGGAGGATGTCGTCCGCAAACAGAGCTATTTTGTGGGTGCCTGCAGGAGTGGATAGACCAACTATGTCCTGATGTTTTTTGATGTGCAATATGAGTGGTTCCAGACAAAGTATAAACAGGAGCGGGGAAAGCGGGCAGCCTTGGCGTGTGCCATTGCTTATTTGGAATTTGTTTGAGATGAAACCGGAGTTAAAGATTCTTGCTGATGGGGATTGATACAGGGCCATAATGCCCCGCAGGGTTTGTGTTGAGAGACCCATTTTGGTCAGTGTAGCCTCCATGTATGTCCAATTCAGGCGGTCGAAGGCCTTCTCGGCATCGAGCGCCAGAATTATCCCTGCTTGTTGGCTTGTTTTCGCCCAGTTTATTAAGTTTATAAAGTGTCTGGTGTTGTCACCTGCCTGCCTCCCGGGGACGAATCCCGCTTGTTCTATCGATACTAAGTCTATGAGATGGGTTTTTAGTCTCATCGCCCAGAGTTTTGCGTATAGTTTGATGTCTGCATTTAGTAACGATATAGGGCGTAGGTTTTCGCAGTATGTGGGCGGTTTGCCCGGTTTGGGAAGGGTGACAACGTTTGCTTCCAGCATTTCCGTAGGGAGGGTGCCTGACATTTTGATGGCATTAAATAGGGTGGTGAGGTGTGGTGTGAGAGTCGGTTCCATTTTGTGGTAGTAGTAATTAGATAGTCCGTTTGGGTAGGGAGAGGATGGCCCTACGAATTTCATCATTTGTGAATGGGGCGTCTAGCGATGCACTGGCTTGAGGTGACAGTCGTGGTAGTGATATACCGTCCAGGAAGTCAGCCACATTGGTAGGAGTCGGTTGTGGTGTCTGGTGGTCATTATGTAGATTGTATAGTCTGTTATAGTATTCCGCTAATTCATTGACTATGTCTAGTGGGTTGTAAATTTTGCCTTTTGTGGGAGATATAATATACGGGATTTTGGATTGTATTTGTTTTGCTTTTAGTTTGTTGGCTAGCAGTTTACCCGCTTTGTTTCCCTGCGTGTAATATTTGAGTTTGAGTGATCTCATCCACCTTTCGGTAGTGAGAAGTTCGAGGGCGTTCAGTTCCCTCTGTATCTCGGTGATGCGTGCAGCTAAGGATTTGCGAGGTTTGGATTTGTTTTGTGCTTCCAAGTTTGTCAGTTCTTGGTGTAGGGCTCTATGGGAATCGTTAGTGTTTTTTTTGCGTTTTGAGCCTTCCCTAATGAATATACCTCTCATGACTGCCTTGTGCGCGACCCATACTGTTTGAATTGGGATGGAGTCAGTCACATTATGTGTGTAGTAGTCAGATGCTTCTTTAGTTACGTTAATGAGTACTTGTGGGTCGTCTAGGAGGCTCTCATTAAGTCTGCATGTCCCTCTGCCTCTGGCTTGGTACAGGGAGCGGAATGTGACTGTCAGTGGGGCGTGATCTGACCAGGTCCTCTGGCCAATTTGCACGTCCTCGATGTTCATCAGTGTGGCCTTGTCTACCAGACATAAGTAAATTCTGGAGTATGTACCATGCACCTGCGAGAAATAAGTATAGTCTCTCTCTCGCGGGTATGTAGATCTCCAAGCATCATAAAGGTTATTATTGTGGATTGTTTTACTTAATTCGCTGCAGGTGGAGACTGCGTGCGAGGTTGGGGATTTGTCCTGTTCCCTTTTTATGTCCAGGGTCGGGTCTAGGGTGCTATTGAAGTCACCGCAAATAATTATGTGGCCTGTCCGGATTTTGTCTATTAATTTCAAGGATTTGCGAATGAACGCGACCTGGGCCTCGTTTGGGGCGTAGAGCGATGCTATTGTGATTAACATGCCATTAAGGTTACCTGTGAGAACTAGCAGTCTACCATTTGCGTCCGTGTGTCTTTTGGTTTCCTGAAATACTCAATCCTTGTGGAACAGGATGGCTACTCCCTTAGATTTGTGGGGCGAGTATGCATGAAAAACCTGGGGGTATTGAGTGGAGCGTATTTGTGGGGGGTTACGGCTGCACAAGTGTGTTTCCTGGAGACAAATGATAGCGGCTTTGGATTTGTGCATAGTTTGGACAACCAGGCGTCTTTTGTGCGGGCTGTTGAGGCCTTTTACATTAAGGGAATATATTTTGAATGTGGCTATCGCCATGATGTTACTTGTGGGGGTTGTTGCTCACGTATTTTGTACCCTATAGAAGCGCATGGCCAGAAAGGGGTGTTGCAGTCTAGTTCTGCACTGGGAGTGTGTATGGGTGTGTATGTGTCTTGGTTTGGCACATAGTGCCGTCTCTGTACTTGGAATGCTGGTTGGCGCTGTACAAGTTTTCTCGAGTGCCGGGTATGTGGTAGGCCATGGGGACCTCGGGACAAGTGAGCCTCATGTGAATGCAGACTGAGGACGTGTATACCTTCAAAAAACAACATATAACATATAAAACGTTTCAGTGCAAACTGCAAAAATAGGGTTGAACTTGGGGGTAAGGGGGTAAAATCATCCTGCTTGATGCGCAGGGACAGTGTCTGCCACATGTAGGAGACTGTCATCTCTCTAGATTGGGCAGTGGGGGGTGGGAGTCCCCGCCGATATTTAGCCCCTAATATCAGAGTAGCCTATCAAGCTCTCAAGAGGACGGAGCATTGGTGTTCTGGATGTGGTGACCAAAAGGGTTTCCCAGTGCCAGTGGGGACGCCAGAGCACTCGGGCGCTCACCCGCAGTGGCATATAAGCAGTGATTGTAAAGTATTTAGCAATTGACAATGCTAACTACGTGCGACAGAGGATATATCACAGCTCAGAGTGAAAATGCAACTACCTTGGTTACTCTTACATAATATCACAGTGTATTCATATAGATATTGGGCAGAGGACAGTTCATCATTTAAAGCCAAGTTTAAATTGATATGTTTAGCTAGTGATGTCAATACAAATAAGGCCCTTTGCGTATAAGCGCGGTAGTGAAATGGGTGTCGGGTCAGCATCGTGGTTGCCCAGACGAGTCCCAGCAGCCATTCCTGCTCAATTATCAGAACGTGTCATAACCTTTACATTGAGTCAAGTGTTCAGTTGGTACCTGAATCAGGGGATTAAGTGGCGGTGTTACCTCGCCTCAATATCACCCGGTTGGCAAGCAGAATACATTTCGCATTACATTACAGCCCTATTAATACTTAAGTTCTTGGAGTCACTCTGGTACTGCAAAATAGTGTTCGTTTATCAGATCTCATGCTGCGCCGTCGGTCTGGAAGGCGAGCCCGCCATAGTCCAGTCTGCTCTCATTTTCTTAGGAAGCGATTTTTGCGGGGAGTTGTGTCCCATGTTGTGGTGCAGGCCCCACTCCTTGAGTTTCGCCATTCCCACTTCTGGTTCTAGGATTGCTACCGATTTTCCTTTGTGCCAGACCAAAAGTTTAGTCGGGTAGCCCCATCTGTAAGAAATTTGGTGGTTGTGCAGGGTCTTGGTCACATTGATAAACTCCCTCCTTCTCGCCATGGTCGCTGCAGACAAGTCGGCAAACACGCTGATATTTTGGTATGGGTCAGGCAATTGATCCAGTTTTCTTGTCGCGGATATTAATGCTTCCTTAGCCTTGTAGTAGTGGAAGCGCACGATCACATCGCGTGGCGTGTCGGCGGAGAGTCTGGCTGGTCTGGGTAGCCTGTGTACTCTGTCCATCGTCCAAGAGGCAGCCTCGAGATGGGGAACTAAAATGGCGCACATGGTTTGCAGGTACTGTGGGAGGGCCTCCGCGGATATTGAGTCCAGGATACCTCGAAAGCGCAGATTGTTCCTGCGGGATCTATCTTCCATATCCGCCACTTTTAGTTTTAGTGCGGCCTGTTCTTCTTCTAATTTCTGCAGTTGGTCCACCATATCGTTGTGTGCCAAGCAGATGTCGTCTGTCCTGGATTCCAGTCGATTGGTGCGCTCACCCAGATCTTGTATGTCCTTTCTTAGTTCTTTAGAGATTTGTTTGAAATCTGATCTCAGGGATTCCTTTAGGACTTGCAGCATAGTATGCAGGCTTTGGTTAGTAACCAAAGCATCTCCTTGTGGTATCTGCGAGCTGTCCTCGTCTGTGAGGCTGCTTGGGTCTGGGGATTGCGCGGCTGTATCATCGCCATCTTGTTTTTGCCGCGGGCGGTCTTTTTTACCAGAGCGGATCGAATCCGTCAATTTAAGCTGTTTGGAGGGTGCCATGAGGGTGAAGGCAGTGGTTGCCCCTTGTGGGGGTAAGTTTTGTGCTTGTCAGGCTCTGTAATTGTCGCTGTAGGCTCGGCGGTACACGGAGCTCGCACGGCTTGCGACTACTCCATGCGGTCGTTGGCCACGCCCCCTTCACATCCTCTTTTATGGTCTATAATTGTGTACAGACTTTTAACGTCGCATGTTGCCATGATAAAATTCTCTTCCCATTTAAAATCATCTAAAATTTGGAGGAGGCTCATGGTATCTTTTAAATAAGCTGGACATCTTATTACTTCCTTCTGAAGAAATCGATATATATATTGGGATAGAGGTGATAAAAGGGACCCTATTCCCGACACAATTGGTCTACCAGGGGGGGTTTTCAATATCTTTCTGTACCTTAGGTAATATATAGATCACAGGGATTCTAGGGTATTTAATGTTTAAAAATTCGTACTCCTTTTTCGTTAGAATCCCTGTTTCTATGCCTTCATCTAAAAGTTCTTTATATTTTAATTGAATGTCCGGTAGGGGGTTATATTTTAGTTCTTTATATGTTATATCATCTTCAAGTTGTCTGTGGATTTCTTGTAAATATTTATTTCTGTCCCATACAACTACCACACCCACCTTATCCGCTGGTTTAATAACAATTGATTTGTCTGTTTTTAAATCTTTCATTGCTAATTTTTCTTTTTTTGTTAAATTCTCTTGATATTTATTGATGGATTTTATCTTTTTAATATCTTTACAGCATAGTTTTTCAAAGGTTTTCATTACATCAGATTTATGGTTAATAGGATAAAAAGAAGATTTTTTCTTAAAATCGGTATGAATAAAAGGGTCATTAATATCATTTGTCTTATTTTCAATGGCGTCCTTAAAACATTTCTTAAGACATAATTTCCTTAAAAATCTATTAACATCTAAAAAAAAGAATTAAACTTATCTAAATTACAGCTAGGGGCAAATTTAAAACCCTTTTTAAAAATATTTATGTGTGCCTCTGTTAATACTTTTTGTGATGGGTTAAAAATTCTAAAATTATCCCCTTCTTTATTTACATTTATTTCCTCCAGAAGTTTTCATTCCTTCTTTTTCTCCCCTTTTTCTTTTAATTCTATGTGTTGTCCTATCTTCATTAGTATACCTTTCTGTTGGTTTACTCGGTCTTTTATATCTGACTTCAGTCCATTTTTCTTCTTGGAATACTGTTTCTGTGAATTTCCCATCTCCCTCCTAGTCCGAGATCTCCATCTAGGTACTACCAGTGGCGTCTCTAGCATTAATTTTTAGGGGGGGCACATGGTGGGCCAGGGACAAAAGTAGGGGGGCACATTTAACCCCGCCCTCACCGCAGTTTGACCCCGCCCCTGCTGCATGTTAAACCCTGCCCCCGACACAATGTGTTTGTTTGTTTTTTATAATCCCTGGTGGAGAATTCATTATTTTCCACCAAGGATTATTAAAAAACAAACACATTTCTCTTGATACAGTCCATACACACACACATAGACTGCTGAGTCCTTACACACACAGAGAGACAGATTGCTGACCATACACACACACACACACACAGACACACAGACTGCTGAGTCCATACACACATACAGACTGCTGAGTCCATACATACACACACACTACTGAGTCCATACACACACACACACACAAAGACTGCTGAGTCCATACACACACACACACCCAAAGACTGCTGAGTCCATACACACACAGACTGCTGAGTCCATACACACACACACACACATACAGCCTGCTGAGTCCATACACACACAGCCTGCTGAGTCTATACACACACAGACTGCTGAGTCCATACACACACACTGCTGAGTCCACACACACACACTGCTGAGTCCATACACACACAGCCTGCTGAGTCTATACACACACAGACTGCTGAGTCCACACACACACACTGCTGAGTCCACACACACACACTGCTGAGTCCATACACACACACACACACACACACAGACTGCTGAGTCCATACACACACACACACTGCTGAGTCCATACACACACACACACACACACACACACTGCTGAGTCCATACACACACACACACACACACTGCTGAGTCCATACACACACACACACACTGCTGAGTCCATACACACACACACACACTGCTGAGTCCATAAACACACACACACACACACAGACACAGACTGCTGAGTCCATACACACACACACACACACACACAGCTGAGTCCATACACATACACACACACACACAGCTGAGTCCATACAAACACACACACAGACTGCTGAGTCCATACATACACACACACACAGACACACACACAGACTGCCAAGCAGTGGCGGATCCAGAACCAAATCTCGGGAGGGGCACTGGTTGTGGGCTAGAGCGGGGTGAAAAGGGCTGCAGCGGAGGAATAGGGGACTCTTGTTTAGGGGATAGGAGGCTGTACACATATGCGGCCACACACAGTGATATGAAAACACAACAACACACTGATGAGGTAGGTCCACAGATGGCAGCTGCACTATTTTTTTTTGGGGGGGACAAGTTGCCGGCATTTGGGGGGGCCCAAGGGGGGGCGCAGCATGATGTAGGGGGGGCCATGGCCCCCTCTGCCCCCCCCCCCCCCCTAGCGACGCCACTGGGTACTACTTCTTGAGTTGATCTTAACTCAAAATTGGCTCTCCTTTTGTTAGGACTTTCATGCCTTCTATCATACTTAGCAGTAGGGATAAATCTCTTTTTTTGTTGTTGATAATTTTCTTTCTGAGATGGCCTAATATTTCCACTCTTATAGTCTTCCTGGTCTCGCTGCATTTTTCTCTTTTTATTCTCTATAACCTTACTTTCAATATTTTTAATTTTTTTAATCATTACATCTATGATTTCATTTAACTCATCCATATCTTTAAAAGGTTCTAGCTGAGATTGTATTTCTCTAATAGAGATATCCAATTGGTTTAAGACTTGTGATTTTTGGTCTATTAAAATCATGTGTTTAGAAAAAGACTCTAGAGAATTATTCCAGATCTGCATAAAAACTGGATTATCTTGGTCTGACGTTGGTACTTTATCAAACCTAAGACCTCTAGGTGTAATTTGTAGGGAAGTATATTTTTCAAACATAAATACCTCCATTTTTTTTTTTTTATTCTTTATTTATTACAAGGTGTGTAACCACAAGCATGTGAAAATAATAAAAGGTAATACAAAGTGCGGTAATACAGTATCATATATATGAACACTTGAAACATTAACACATAATAGCATTGAAAACATTTATGTTAAGGAGAGTGGAAACAATAATCAGTCCATGGTTTTCATAACTCGTAAGTGTTTCGTTGCTATAAATGCGTGAAAATGTATGGAGTTACACCTTGTTGGATTTTATTTTAGTAATAAAAGAAAATATCGGACATCCCCTGCACACCTCCTAGGCCTATATACATCTCTTGCTTATTAGAGTATCGGGCTTAGGCTCTCGCCCAGAAAGCCTATTAACCCCAGTTCTGTATATAAGACCATTTAGTTTATGTGATACCTTTGACTTCGTATCATTTGTGGGCGCCGCCTAAGTCAATGGATCGATACATATGTGGTATACCGTCCAGAGCATTCATTGGGCGGCGTCTTCCAAGTAGGGAAAGTAGTGATGACTTATCTTGGTGCACATGGAGATGAACGTAAAGAGGTTAGAAAAATAGGATGAAGGAACTTAGAGAGAAGAGGGGGAGACTGTGGGGAAGGAAAAGGGGGGAAAGATGGGAGGGGTAGGTACAATCTGTAGCAACACGCGATCACTATGAGTAAGTTCCACGAACTAAACTTGATAAAGTAAGGTAGTGGGCCATGGTGGAGATCAGGGTGCCGCAGGCGCAAGCCTCAAGCCAAAACCCACCTAGTGGGGCTCTGCGAGGCTCCAGCAGGAGGCCCAAACGGGAGGGTGGTGTGTAGCAAAATCCGGGATAGATCCCTTCCTCTCCTCCCCTAGTCCCCCAATCCGCTATTTATCCACGGGGCCCAAACCCTGTCAAACTTTTTAATGGTGCCCCTGACTCGCGCCGTCAGCTTATCCATAAGGAAAGCATCTTTGATCTTTTGTACGACTACATCGATTGGGGGGGTCTCGCTCTGGAGCCACACCTGGGCCAGGGCTCTTCTGGCTGCTAAGTTCACTTTGTGTAGTAGGTTTTGTTCCCCTCTGGGCCAGTCATCAAGAGGTCTGGCCAGGAGGAACACCCAGGGGTCTAAATTAAGCTCTCTATCGAAGATATCCTTCAAAAGTCCCACCACCCGTTTCCAAAATTTCTGTGCTTCAGGACATTCCCACCACATGTGTATGTAAGACCCCTTCTGACCACAGCCTCTCCAGCATAGATCCGTGGGCATTTTATGCATTTTATATAACTTCACCGGGGTGGTATACCACCGAAAGATGGTTTTATATGCTTGTTCCTGCATGGAGACACATATAGACGAAATGGCTGCTGCCTCCCAGATTTCCTGCCAGTCGACGCCCTCCAGTTCCTCACCCAGGTCAGCTTCCCACTGAGATATGTAGGTGAGGTCCCCCCATTCCGTCGTATGTGTACTCAAGTGAGTATACAGGATGGAAATGAGGCTCCTAGGGAACCGTTCTTTGAGGCACATAGATTCAAAGAAGGTTGGCTGCCTCAGTGCACTGGTTTTAATCAGAGGGGCCTGGGCGAAGTCCCTCACCTGGAGGTAGCGAAAAAAGTCAGCGGGGCGCAAGGTAGCCCTGGATTTAAGTTCTTCGAATGAAATAACAGAGCCGCCTTCATATAGGTGACAGAGACGTTGTACCCCTGTGCCTTCAATACCCCTAAAATCCCTAGCGTTTAGTCCTGGTGGAAATGCTGTGTTTCTCAAAAAGGGAGCTAGGGGGGAAAGCCGGGGTGACAAACCATATTTGGTTGAGGTGGCGTCCCAAATTCTCAAAGAGTTCGCAATGGCCGGGCATTCGATGTGTGTCGATGGTCTATGGTCCCTAGGGACCCACATCAGAAATTGGGGCAAGTCTGGCCCTGTGAGGGATGATTCCAAGTCTACCCACCACCTCTCCTCTGGAGGGGAATGCCATAAAGCTATTTGTGATAGTTGCGCTGCTTGGTAGTAAAAGTACAGATTAGGGAGGGTCCCAGGCCTCCTCTCGTCTTAGCCCTATAGAGAACGTTTCGAGAGATCCTGTGTCTTCTGTTTTGCCAGATGAATTTCCCTCTCGCCTGTTGGAGTGCGCCTAGATCAGAGTTGGTCACTTTAACTGGGAGGGCCTGGAACAAGAACAAAATCCTGAGGAGAATGTTCATCTTCACCAAGTGGATTCTGCCGATCCAAGAGATCGGTTTATCTAGCCATTTCTCCATATCCGTCATTAGGGTGCGGATCAGAGGCGTATAATTTTGTGTGTATGTTCGAGCAGGATCTGCTGTTAACCACACCCCTAAGTATTTGACATGATCCCTCGCTATGCGAATCTGATACGTGGTGTCTATGGAGGCTATGTCAGGTTCAGTCATGCAGATAGGCAATGCGCTAGATTTAGGCATGTTTACCTTGTATCCCGCCAGTCTACCGTAATCAGCTAGGACACCCGCTAGCGCCTTCATTGACGGAAGCGGGTCAGTCAGGGTCAGTAATATGTCGTCGGCGAAACCCGACACAACGTACTGATGGCCCCCCACCGAGATCCCATGGATGTCTGGGCTGTTTCGTATCTCCTGCAGAAGAGGTTCTAAGGAGAGGATGAACAGCAAAGGAGACAAAGGGCACCCCTGTCTGGTACCGTTCCCCAGGCCAAAGGGTGTCACCTTCGCCCCCCATATACGAACCCGTGCCTTAACATCCGTATACATTGCCTGCACCGCAGTTATAAATGTGTCCGGCAGGCCAAAGTGTTGAAGGACTTCGAAAAGATAGGGCCATTTAACCCTATCAAAGGCCTTCTCAGCGTCAAGGGACAATAACAATGTCGGGATTTTCCTATTCGTTTGTCTCCAAACAAGGTCAATATTCCGCCGGGTATTTTCAAAAAGTTGCCGGCCAGGTACAAAACCCACCTGATCAGGGTGTATCAACTTTGTCAATAAGGGGTTTAGTCGGTTAGCCAAGACCTTCGCCAGGATCTCAGCGGTTATGTGCGCTCCGAGAGCCGCTGATTCGCCGGCCTGCAATTTTGGCAGAGCGAGGCGGGACAGAAAGGTATGGGTATCGTCCGCTTCTCGTCGAGGGTCCGAAGCAGTTCCGTTGGAATGGTTGTATAAGTTGGTATAATACTCCGTGAAGACCCTGGCAATCTCAGTGGGGTCCGTACAGAATTTACCCGAGCCGTCTTTTATTCTCGTGATATGCGAGTGTCCCTGTCTCGGGCGGAGAGACCTGGCCAACAGAGTATCCATTTTGTTGGATTTCTCGTAAAAGGTCCTTCTGGACTATGTTACGGCCCTGGCGGTATCATCTATGAGTGTGTCGCGGACCGAGGATCTTAAGTTCCGAACGTCCGCCAGTGTGACTGGTGACGGGAGAGCCTTATGTTTTTCTTCAGCTTTCCCCAATGCCTCCAATTGCGAAGAGAGCAATTGTGTTTTACGTTTTTTCTTTATAGTGGCCTCGCGAATCAATATACCCCTAATGACCGCTTTGTGTGCGGCCCACACCGTAGCCGGTCGAATGCCAACACACGCGTTTCTTGCGAAATATTCGAGCAATTCCTTGCGAACAGTCTCCACTACGACCGGGTCCTGTAGTAAAGAAGTGTTTAATTTCCAAGACCACGGGGAGACCGCACACAACCTATCCAAAGTCAGCGTGACCTCCGCGTGGTCTGACCATGTGATGGAGCCGATCGCAGTGCCCGAAACCCTGGACGCGGAACAGGAGTTAACCAGGAATGAGTCTATCCTAGAGTAAGTTTTGTGAGGTGTTGAGTAAAAGGTATAATCTTGACCGTCAGGGTGATGTGCTCTCCAGATGTCTATGAGGCCTGTGCGGTGTAGAAAGGAGCGAAGCAATTTGTCCTGGCGACCACTCCCGTGTGACCTCGGGATTCCGTCTCGTAGGCTCCTGTCTGCCGCAGGGCATGGGGTAGCGTTAAGGTCGCCCCCCACGATTACCATGCCGTGAGGCAAACCGTTCACCACCTGGGTCATGTTGTCCCAGAAGTCCACAGAGGGATCGTTAGGGGCGTAAATATTCAAAATATGGATGGTGTGAGAGTACAGAGTTCCAGATATTAATATAAAACGCCCACTCGGGTCCGCTGTGACAGTCCCCACCCGAAGTGGGCATCTATGGTGTATAAGCACCGCCACCCCATTCCTCTTGTTTAATGCCCTTGCTTCGTGGGTAGTCCGAAAAGTATGGTCCCTGAGAGTGAACTTCGCTGAATTCGGTATATGTGTCTCCTGCAGGAGTGCTATGTCCGGATTTAAGCGTTTAAGTTCCCTAAACATAAGGCGACGTTTATTTGGTGCGTTTAGGCCCTTAACGTTCAGGGATAATAGTTTCAAGGGCATTGATAGTGATCAAGGGAAAGGCTTATCCTACTAGCCATTTGCACCAAATACCGGTGATAGACGGGTGATAGACAGAGTATTGCCTTAGAGCGTCTGTCCATGCCACCTGTGCCATGGCCAAGCATCGAGCCACCGCAAATTGTACCAACATCCCCTCCCAGTGGGAATACCAGAAAAGAAGGTGGGGAAAGGGGGGAGGGTAGAAAGGGTGAGAGGGAAAAAGAAAGAGAAAAGCAGAAACAGAGATAAAGAACAACATATATAACAAAATCCTGGTCTTATTCGTAGCCAGGGTCAAAAGGGGAATATGTAGAAGCTCCTCCGAAGTCCATAAGAGGCTCCAGAGTCACCAAGACATAGACCAACAAAGAACGGGCACCCACAGGGTGCCTATACGATTAACTTATGTAGGAAAAATGATACAACAATAAACGAAATGTATCACGATCACGCCAAGACTAGCCCGGTCCTACGGTCCGGCAGAGAAGCCCCCAACCTCGTTCCGCCAGCCCACCTCTGTGAAAGACCCTGTGTTCCCCCCCTCCCCCGTTCCCAGAAGGGATAACCCCCACCGAAATTAATCAGTGGGTGGGGAGGGGAGGAACAGTTAAGAAAATGCATCTCGGTGCGGGATGGATGATCTCGAGGATGAGGGGTGCATGGTGAGGGGGGGGGGGGAGCCGGTCCCGAAACTGCTAGTGGATCAGAATCAGGGCATAACACGTAGCATACTATAACGAAAAAATGATATGAGGTAGTAGGCCTGGGGCGTCTACCAACCCAAGGAGAAGGTAAAAAAAAAAAATTCAAGCCCTCCCGCCACCCCGAGGGAGTACCGCCCCCCGCGTACATATCCAGGTGGGAACAGATTCAAGTGGGCACAGAGCCGAGAACCCAAAATGGAGGACGGGGTGCAATACATACAACGGGGGGAGGGGGGAGGGAAGTGCCAGCCATAGGGACTGTATTACTGCATTGGTCGGCCAACAAGAGGCCGAGAGATAGGCCGTGATACCCCTTCGCGTCCCGGTTCCAACCCCCCAGAGCGCCATAAACATGGTACATACGATAGGGAAGTCCCGGTATAATTATCACTCGGTGCAAAATGTAAGTGCAAAATCTAAAACAGTCGACCCCCCACCCCCCCAACCCCTTGAACAAGAGTCAAGGTACCCCGCGTACAAAACAACAGTTCATTACATAACAAATATTAACCATCAAAAGTAACGAGTACGCCCATTGCCGCCATAAGTTTGCGAGGGTTAATCAGGGAGAGCCGTTTGCCGCCATACCTTTGATCACCCCCCTTCCTGGGGTCACAAAGGCGCAAATAGGTTAAGGGCCAAAGTAGAAGGAACGGTATGGGGGTGTGACAATGTACATATGGGAGTGGGGGAAATCCCTAGCCCACCCCAAACATAGTAGCCCCCCCGACAAAAAGAAGAAAAAGAAAAAAAACGCTTCGGGGCGACCCCAAAAGGGACCCCTGGAACCCGGGTGAAAACAAAAATGGGGAGGATAAGGAATCCCCGCGATCCCCCCTCCCAATCAACAAGGGCCCACCCTGAAAAGCTCACCGCTCTGGGCTGCCGACCGCTCACCCAGGGTCCGATATCATTCACCCGCCGCGTACCACTCACGAGGCAGGGCAGGAAGGACCTCCGCCGACGACCTCAGGACTGCGAAGCCCTCCGGTATACGAATCCCGAGCTCCGACAGGAAAATCGCTGGATCGCCATCAGCATGCAGAACTTTCGTGCGGCCATCTTTGAAGGCCAGTAGTCGAAAAGGGTGACCCCATGCATACTTAATGGATTCCTGTTGTAATATTTCTGTTACAGGACGCCATTCTCGTCTTTTCCGTAGGGTAGCAGGGGTTAAGTCCTGATATAAGGCGAGGTCAGTCCCTTTATAAGTAATTGGGCCTTCTCTGCCTCGCTTCATTAAGGCCTCCTTTGTCTGGAAGGACAGGAACTTAATAATGACGTCTCTCGGTCTCTTATCGTCCGCCCTCCTGGCTCGAAGCGGTGAGCCCGCTCGATGTGCCATAGATGTTCCGGCACGTCGGGGAGAAGCGGTTTAAAGATCCTCGAGACCACCTCCACCAGGGACCCTTCCCCCTCCTGCTCCGGAAGGCCACGGAGACGGATATTGTTCCGTCGCGACCTGTTACCCAGGTCGTCGATCGCCGCCGCAGCCATCTGTAGTTGGGATGTCAGGGTGTTTATTTGAACAGCCGACTCGTTATGGGCCTGCACCGTAGACTCCATCCTTTGTTCAAGTTCCGCCGTCCTCGTACCCAGGGCCTGGATCTCGGCCTTCACTTCCGTTGTAGTACGGACGATTTCTGTGGCCAGGTAAGTGCGTACCTCTGACAGCTTGGCCAATATTTGGCTGGCATCCGTGTCCAATGTCCCTGCAGCGACACCACTTCCAGGGCTCGCAGGAGAGCGAGGCGTTCCCATGCCGTCTCGACCGCCATCTTGGGTGGACAGCCTCGCGGCGCGTGTGGCCGCAAACATATCGGGGACCGATGTCACCGATTCTGAGGGTTTTTTCACCTGTTTTCTTTGGGTCCGTTTATCCATCCCGGTCCCCCGTGCTGGTAAGTCAAAATAGTATCGAGTAGTATCGAATTTCAGCTTTTGTTTGCCGTTGGCACTGTGGTTACAGCGGAGCTCTAGCCAGACACGTCCAGCTCGCTCGGCTGCAGACCACGCCCCCCAAATACCTCCCATTTTAATTTCATTTCTTTAATAAGGAGTTTTTCTAACTGTAAGCATATAGTGTCTAAGTCATTAGATAAAACTCAATTTTTTCCTGAAATTTCGCCAGAAAATTTCTTATCCAGGTCTTTTAACCAACCTGATCTTAATTGACCAATAGACATGTTAAGAATTAAATTAACACCGAAAAGTGGCTATATACAGTATACAAAATACAAGAGCATACGGTGAAAAAATAATAATAAACACTCTGGTGCTACAATCCTAGTGGCCCACAATAAACCACTAGAAAAAACACAAGTGATAAAATAAAAAAAAATAGGTGAGAGCACTCAAAAAAGAGAAAATATTACCCGCTTGGAGGATAACACTAGAAAGGAGAAAACACAATATAGGGTAATAACGTCAAATAAAAGGAAAATTAAAAGATGGGTAAATTACACTCACAAACACGGAGCCAATTAGAAGCTGGCCCAAGCTAAATGCCTTGAACAGAGAAAAATTCTCCCAGGGACTGGAACATGGACAAATCTTGATGGGTATCTTCCCAGGGTTAGTGCAACAAACAGGAACGCAGGTTGTAGATTGCACACCAACTTTAATATAAACTCATAAAACAAAATAATGTAAAATAACTTCAAACAAAATAATTAAAATTAGGAAAGTCCCAAATATCTTTAAAAAATGTCCCAAAATGTCCTCCGGGTCCACCTTACGCGTTTCGGCACAAAGCCTTCATCAGAGGTGCTGTCGTCTGTTCCGGCATGGAGTTCCTTTTAAGTCTGAAATTTGGCGCCGTTTTCGCCAATTTGCCGGCACTTCTCTTCCGGGTTCCTGCGTCATCACGTCCTGACGCTACTTCCGGTTTCGGCAAGAATGACGTGTGGGAAACGTCTTTCGTAATAGTCAATGTAAATGCATAAAATAGGGCATAAGAGATACTCGAAACACCCCCCATGCAGAAGAGTAATAAAAAGGGGGGGGAAAATAGACATATTTAGATGAGCAATATTTTAAACAACTTCTTCCCACATCTTACACTTACAATAGACTACACTAAAACATTCATATATATATATATATATATACATATTTAAAACAATAAATTATGCATAATAAGTTACTATACATAAAGCAGAATAAAATTTAAATTATGAGAAAAAAGGGTAAAATAGGATAAAGCTAAATATATTTATTAATTTCAAAATCAATGTTTAACCCATTGGGAACCATGGTCTCTAACTCAAGCATCCATTTCATCTCAGCATATCCTAAATTATATTCTTTATCCCCAAACAAACAGTTCAGAGACCAATCTTCCACCGCTGGTTAAGACTGAGGTGGTTTGTGATTTGTGCTTTCTGGGCTGGTTTTGTGACTTTACAAGATCCAACTGCTTTCTTCTCAACGGCCTTGATGACACCAACAGCAACAGTCTGTCTCATGTCACGCACAGCAAAACGACCAAGTGGAGGATAGTCAGTGAAGCTCTCAACGCACAGGGGTTTGCCTAGAACCATTTCAACGATGGCTGCATCACCAGACTTGAGGAACTTGGGTAAGTCTTCCAGTTTCTTACCAGAACGACGATCAATCTTTTCCTTCAACTCAGCGAACTTGCAGGCAATGTGGGCTGTGTGACAATTCAACACAGGGGCATATCCAGCACCAATTTGACCTGGGTGGTTAAGGATGATTACCTGTGCATTAAATCCACCAGCTAGATATTGAAAAATCAGATCTCGGTGATATTGAACCCCTATCGCTTTGGTGGGGCGATAGTGAATTCCTAAAGAATATAAGATCTAGCAATCCGATGAATAATACAATGATATACATCGTTAAGCATCTGAAAAAGAAATACGGAATAAAATACTTATCACTAAATGCCCCATTAACAAGCCTAAAACTTTATATAAAGGATATAAATATCCAAGAATGGGAAAATTGTGGACTAGTAAGAATAGCGGAACTTTTAAATAATAAAAAAATGTTGCCATTTCCAATATTACAATCCAAATATAATCTCCCTTCGAAGGAAATCTTTAACTATCTAAGAATAAAATCCTTCACTATGGGAAAAGATTTTTCGGAAACTTCTATAATTGACCAGTTTGTAGAATTTCATCACAAAAAAAAAATTGCTTCCAGATATAATCAATTCGTAAGAAGTTATAGACAAATAGACAAAGCGCCAGCAATGAATAAATGGGAGCAAGAACTGCATTTTTCATCCTCGGTTGAGGATTGGCTGTTGGGTTTACAAGCAGTAAAAAGATATATACATGGGGTGAATATACAGGAAGTGTACTTCAAACTAGTATATCGTTGGTACTTGGTCCCTACTCGCCTTCATAGATTTCGACCCACACTCCTACCAGATTGTTGGAGATGCGGTAGGGAGTTAGGTTCATTCTCCCACATCTGGTGGGACTGTGAGGTGTTGAAACCTATTAAATCAATCCTAGCGGAATTGGTAGACTTTATGTTCGAGGTTCGGACCGCGATCACGCCTCAAATGTTTTTGTTTCATTTAGATTTACCCAAAAGCAACATAAGACTAAAAATTCTTATGATTCATATCTGTATGGCAATAAAAATAGTTATGGCCAGAAATTGGAGAAATATGGGCGCGTTAAACTGGCAGGAGATATGTACACAGATTGAATATCAACGCAGCATGGAAGCTGGGATAGCCCTAAACAAGATATCTAGAGAAAAATATAATGAAGTCTGGGTCCCTTGGGTTAGATTTACAAATCATAAAACTCAAGCCCCCCCCCCCCCCCATTTAGATGGCTTCCCGCAGGTTGTAGAGAAAATGGGATGTTTGGATAAGCTGTAATGTATGGTATGTATGTATGAATGTAGATACAGCAGAACACTGGTAGATGTTTATTAGAAGCACGGTCCTACTGTTATTATTAATTATTATTTTATTGTAAAGTAATTCTGTGTACTGTGTATTTAAAATTTATAGTTGGAAGCGGTATCTGTACTTGAATGAATTTTTTTAAAAATGAAAATAAAGATTTATATATATAAAAAAAAAAAAAATCCACCAGCTTCAAGAGGAGGGTCATTTTTGCTGTCACCAGCAACATTGCCACGACGGATGTCCTTGACGGAGACGTTCTTTACGTTGAAACCAACGTTGTCACCGGGAAAAGCCTCAGTCAGAGCCTCATGATGCATTTCCACAGACTTCACTTCAGTTGTTACATTAACTGGGGCAAAAGTAACCACCATGCCTGGTTTAAGAACTCCAGTTTCCACACGACCAACAGGTACTGTGCCAATACCACCTATCTTGTACACATCCTGAAGTGGCAGACGGAGTAGTTTGTCTGTGGGACGGCTTGGTGGCAAATGCTATCAAGAGCTTCAAGCAGAGTAGTTCCACTGCTATTTCCTTCCTTCCTGGTGATCTTCCATCCCTTGAACCAAGGCATATTGGAGCTGGGCTCAAGCATATTGTCGCCATTCCAGCCAGAAATGGGTACAAAGGCAACGGTGTCTGGGTTGTAACCAATCTTCTTGATGTATGTGCTGACTTCCTTGCAAATTTCCTCGTATCTCTTTTGGCTGTATGGTGGCTCAGTGGAATCCATTTTGTTGACACCAACAATTAGCTGCTTTACACCAAGAGTGTAAGCCAATAGAGCATGCTCACGGGTTTGTCCATTCTTTGAGATACCAGCTTCAAACTCTCCTACACCAGCAGCAACGATCAAGACTGCACAGTCAGCCTGAGAGGTACCAGTGATCATGTTTTTGATGAAATCTCTGTGACCAGGAGCATCAATGATGGTAACATAGTATTTGCTGGTCTCAAATTTCCACAGGGAAATGTCAATGGTAATACCACGCTCACGCTCGGCCTTCAGCTTATCCAGAACCCAGGCATACTTGAAGGAACCTTTTCCCATCTCAGCAGCTTCATTCTCGAATTTCTCGATGGTTCTCTTATCGATACCACCACATTTGTAGATAAGATGTCCAGTTGTTGTGGATTTCCAGAATCTACGTGTCCAATGACAACGATGTTGATATGAGTCTTTTCCTTTCCCATTGTGGATTAGTAGATGTTTAACGATGGGACACCTTGGAAATCGGCTGCAGACCCGGTGAGGAAGAGCGAAAAAATAACATTTAATCAGTATAAAAAGAAACCAGTAAATACAATGAGAGGTATATCTTCCTAGCAACCGGAACAGCCAATCAGCATCCTCTTCATAGCATAATAGGCGGTGTCCACTATACTACTTCCTCTTTCTTTGCTGCTCCCTCAGTTAAGTGACACTGGGTCCCACGGTTCTTAACTGTGGGATCTTTTACTTTTATTCATATCATTACTGTGGTAATATAGTTATTATTATAGTTATTTACATTTTAATTATAATTTCATATTTCTAAATCTATTTAATTACTTCATTTTAACTTAATTTGATTTATTTACTTAATTTGTTTCAGTTATATGCTTTATTGTATATCCTTTGATAATTTCTTTCCCCTCTGACCTCCCTGGCCCTAAGATTACCATCAATTGGGGTTTAGGGACGTCTTTGAGGATTTTATCCCCTGCACAGTGCTATTGTGCTGTTTTTCCATTCATTCATCTGTCTGACCGCTGCTCTGACCCCAACTGGCAGAAATCTAAGTTGGGGTTTAGTTATTGTGGCAGCCGGACAGCTGCTGCGTTTTCCAATTACAATTGCTATTTTTCACTATTGTGAGTACTTTCATTCCCTTACCCTGTTTATTTATTTTTTACTTGAGGGTTACTCAACCCTTTCCTTTGGGTATTATTTTACTTTATTCAGTCCCTTAGGTTTGTCTGTATATTAATGATGCAGTCTGACAGGATCTTTCTGTGCCTTCTGGGACTATAGAAACATGCTGATTACTTTAGAAGCCTCTCCAGGTATCTCTGGAGATGAGGCTGATTTTTTCTGCTGATTTTACTGCTCCTGCTGATATACAGACTTTAATTGACACTTCCATGTCAAAAGCAATGATGAAGGCCCTGGTGTCAGTGATGGGGGTTATGTCTGATTCACTTTTACAGATATTTGCCCAGGCAGTGTTACAGGCACAGAGATCGGCTCAGCCGACTACTCAGGCAGCAGTACCTTTACTCACACCTGCTCTGCTTCAACCTTGCCGCAAGGCCTCATTTAAGGCTAAAGACTCCTCCAAAACAATAGAGATGAACAGTACCATACCTGTCTCATGTATGGCACGATTAATTTACCACCGCGCAAAAGAGCCACTAGCCGGGCAAAATCGACTAGACTTTGGAAAAGGGCTAAAGCCCAACTGAACTCTTAGTCTGAGTTCAGTGATATTGAGGAGCAGTTTCCTGAGTCCTATATGGAGGATTCAGTCCATGTTTCTGATCCTGATTATGAAATTACTGATGGAGAGGATGCTAATCCCACATAGGATACATGTCCTATTAAACCTACCAAGACTGAGGTAGATCATGCGGCCTCAGGGGACACCGATAGACTTTTGGACCTTCAAGGTGAACCCCTATTCGAACCTGACAACCTATGTCACCCAGTGGTCTCCTCAGACCACATAGCCAAGTATATTGCATCCAGAGTATGCAAGCCTTTTGAGAAAGCAAGGTGATATAAATTGCGGGCTGTCCACGCCGAACTGAGCATGATGACGCATGTAAAACACTATCAGTCAATTCTAAAATCATTCAATTCCTGAGTAAGACAGGATGGAAGCCTACTAAAGGCTTAGATTTTTTTATTTTGTATTTTTGTCGTGCTTAAGAAAAGTACAAACATGCTTGAGGTACCCCAACGGCATTCCTCAGCGTGTGCCTCCGCCTATGTGCATGATGCTTCTGGGTCTTAGCCCTTGTGACCCTCAGCTCGGATGGGCATTGAAGGATGAGGGTGGGTGTGCTGATGCTGAGCCCGAGAGTGGTCCCTACTTTCCCAGCCGTATGCGACCCCTCTCACCCGTAGTTGGCATGTCTTGGTGCTCATTCTGGGCCGCCCGAGTGCGCTTCCGCAGACTCTCCCAGAAGCGCAGGAATATTTGTTCCAAGCATTGCAGGGAATCGGCGGTGGTACTATGATGGGGCCTTTGACTTGGGAGCTTGCTTGATGGATTAGGTGGGTAGTCACCTGCCATCTTGAGAGCATCACGAATGAGAAGCGCCTCTGGTATTTTGCTTGAGGATGAGGACTAGATCCAAGCAGATTACTCCAGACGCCTAGTGCGGACTGGGATATCCCCTGCCGGTCCAAAGGGGGGTAGGATGAAGGAGAGCTGGGGAGTAGTTGTATGGGTTCTCAAGTGAGTAGAGCAGCCGCTTCCACCCGGCCCGAGCCCCAGTAGGCCTCAGTAGCTTAGTTTGGGTTCCCAGTTAGTGATCTGCATAATTCGGGTATCAAGGTGCTCTCATGGAGCTCTCTGGGATGTGGACGTGCTGGGTTTCTGTGGTTTTCCCCCAAAATCTTGATTTTGGTCAGGAGCTTGGTCTCTGCACGTCTGTTCAGCCTGGATGCTAGGCTCCGCCCCTAAAGGCTTAGATTTTTCATTGCAAAACTGTCCGGATAAAAACCTGGACATCTTGGGCCTAGCAGCCAAGATCTTTGAGGAGAGGATGATATAGAATAAGATCACGCCACCTTAAGTGGTTGGATCCAGAGAGTGATCTGTTAAGTTGGTAACGCCAAAACTGCGGTTGCCACAAAACGTCGCAAATTGATGCCAAATTGAGCCTAAAATGTGTAACTATGGCTTTAAACGAGCCGGGCACACAGGCAAATGTTTTTTTCTTTTAGGACAACTTTGTGAAAGAATTGGGCTCCTTAGTCCACACATTGACTGCTCTAGATAAAGCTCAATCCAAGATGTGCAAGCTATTTAACCCTAGAGGTTTTTTTTTAATTTATATATTCTTTATTTAGTATTGACAAGACAACACTTAACAACTGGCAGAGTGGTGCCTGCGCCACAGTGTACAGATAACTCGACAATGTTTCAAATCAAAGAGTTGGTGTTGCAGCATCCATACCGTAACGAGTTGGTCATAACAAAGCATGTTCATAAATGGACTTTCGGGACCAATCATTCTTGTTGTAGATAGATCATACCATAAGGTTATCGTACTTTTAGTGATTGGCCACTTTTGACGTTCCGGTCATCTCTTAATAATTTTACGTTGCCGTTTTCAGTATAACATTGTAACATTTCATTTTTAAATGTAACATCTTAGTTGAAAGAATATTAAAAACTTAACAAGAGTAGAATAATGGTGCAGTGATAAGAAAAGAAGCAAAAGGTAAGAGAAGAGAAGAAAGGAAGAGAAAAGTTAAGGAAGAGACAAGGACGTTAGGGGGGGAGAGGGAAAACAAATTGGGTAGCGCCATCCCCGCCCGCCCCACTCCACACCAGGATTGGGGGGGGAGCACATGGTTTTGCCAGCGGGGGGGGGGGTCCCTCAGTGCGGAGGCGATGCTCCATGTGCCCGCACTCAGTCACTCATATCGCTTTGCAACCAGAGCTCCCAAAGGTTTTCAAACTTTTTTGAGGAACCCCGGGTAATAGCCGTCAATGTATCCATTTGGCGTGTCTCTTTTATTTTTTGGATTACTAGGGACATTAGGGGGACGTCTTGTTTGAGCCAATGTTGTGCTATAGCTCGCCTGGCAGCCATAGTCAGTTTGTTGAGCAGCTTTTTCTCTGGTCCCATCCACTCGTTTTTTGGTCAAGATAATAAAAAGACCAAGGGGTCTAGGTCCATGTGATGCTGGAAAATTTGCCCTAAGAAGTCTCCCACTCTTTGCCAAAAGTTCTTCACCAACAGGCAATCCCGCCACATGTATATGTATGTCCCTTTGTGCGCACAATTGTCCAACATAAATCAGTCTGTGTTTTGCACATTTGGTAAAGCTAACCCTAGAGCTTCTGCTGGGGCCAGAAAAGCCAGGAGCCATATGTCTCTCTATAATAACAGAAGTTCTTTTAGACAGAACCAAGGCTCTTATACTGGCCGAGCCAATTTCTTTGAACAATGCACTATACCAACCTTCTTCCCACAATGGCCCAAGTGGTGCTCCTTCAGGATGAAGACTTTATGGTAAGTCTCCAAAATCTCAATTCTTCCATACTGGTGGGGGGGCAGGCTCACACATTTTTCTAATGTATGGTCCCTCATTTCATCAGATGCTTAGGTCTTCACACCGTGAAAAGGGTATGGTGTAGACTTCCTTTCAATACCTGTTCAATGTTCCCCATCAAGGGAAATAGTTTTTTCCCAATGAGACACAGACCTTGTCTCCAAGGAAATAAAAAAAAACTGATGCGCAAATAAGCCATCTTAGAGATTCTGGCCCATACCCTGGGTTACGTGAGCAACCTTTTCTTGGTTCCAAAGAAAGGCAAAGGTTTCCGTCCATTGATAGATTTGAGACAGCTCAATGGTTATGAGGCATGTCAGCACTTCCAAGATGGAAGGAGTGCATTGCTTAAGGGATCTTCTCCAACCAGCAGATTGGATAGCCAAATTGGATCTGCAGGATGCATAGCTCACAATGCCTATCGCAGTCCAACATCAAGATTCCCTCAAGATCAAGAACTTCCTGCAGTTCACATGGCAAGGCAGGAAATGGAGGTTCAGGTGCCTCCCATTTGGACTGTCTTCGGCTCCATGGTGCTTCAACAAGCTCATGAAGCCTATGGTCGCCCTGCTACGGAGTCTGGGAGTACGTCTTATAATATATTTAGAAGGCATTTTCATTCTGGCTCAGTCTATTCAATTAATATGGACCTACCTTGCATGGACTTTGACTCTGTTAGAGAACCTAGGCTCCCTGATCAATTGGAAAAAATCCATTATCGTTCCCACACAACAAATCAAATCTCTGGATTATATTGGGTTATTGTAGATTCTACTCTTCAAACTCTACACCTTCCGGTGACAAAATTAGCCAATATCAAGGAGATAGGCGAACACTATTAAGAATGATAGACCTTCTAGCTGCATCTATACAGGCCATTTTCCATATACTCTTGGCTATCGAGCCCTACAACGATTACAAGCTTTATCTCAAGGGCAGCGTATCATACACGGATATGGTAACTCTGGACTCAGAAGCAAAGGATGAACTCCAATGGTGGCTTCTTCACGTGGAAGCTTGAAATGAATGTGCCATATTCTGTACAGCTTCAGATTTTAATCCGACACAAGTCTGCATGGTTGGGGCGCTCATTGCGATAATATTTCCACCAGGGACAGATGATCAGATCTGGAATTGGCACTCCACATCAATTGTTTGGAACTTCTGGCCGGTTCCTTTGCAGTCCGCAGTTTCTTTCCAACTCAAGCCCAATGCACTATCCTTCTGAAGATGGACCACGTGTCAGCTGTCCACTACATCAATCACCTGGATGCACAAAATACAAAATTCTGACCTACATGGCTCGCGATTTCTGGCACTTTTGCCTGATGCACGGCATTTCAGTCACAGCAGAATACATTCAAGGTCTCACCAACACTACGGTGGACTGGTATTCACACCATCTCAGAGACTGGCACTTGGATTCCACGGTCTTCCAAGACATCTGGAACCTATGGGCTCTATTGGAAATAGACCTTTTTTCTTCTCATTTGAATGCTCACCTTCCCCGTTTTTCAATTGGAGATCAGATCCGACAGCACTGGATACGAATGCTTTCTCCCAAGATTGGTCTTCTTCAAGGAATTACACTTTTTCACCCTTTGCACTGATTCCCCGTTACCTTTTCCATCTATGTCGCCAATCCCCGCACCCTGGTGATCGTGGCTCCTCTATCGCCATCCCAACCATGGTTCTCTCCTCTTCAGGAGATGGCTATCGACCTTCCACGTCTTCCACCTCTCGAGTGCCTTCTTCAGGATCCTGATGGTCTGCCTCATCCCCTTCTTCTCTAAAGTCTCTTGCAGCTCGTGGCGTGGTTGATTTCAGGGCACCTTGGTCGGTCGAGGGAGTTTGCAATCAGCTCTCCGACTTATCGAGGGCGAATGGGCACCTGACACGAGACAGGCTTATAAATCTGTTTGGCGCAGATGGCATAGTTGGTGCATGAAATAAAATTTATATCCCGGACGCGGAGCCGAGCAGCGAGACGGACCAGACACCATCTCTGGCTGCTCCTAATCAACCGGACTAAATCACCCTAAAATCTAAGTTCAACCACGCCATCCAGAGCCATAACCGCTAGAAACGTGCGGTGGAACCCCTTTTGCATCGCCCAATGCGGTTCCGCAATACACCCCAAAACAGGCTAAGCCACGACGCAGAGCTGGGGCCTACCTCACGCCAGCGTTCTACAGCCTAGATCATCTCCTGGGGGAAACATACCTGGAGGACGTGAGCAAAACAGCACGGTTCTGTAAGGACATGAAGGGGTGCTGCCCTGCGACAGCACTGTCCCTTTAAATGTAGGAACCAACTTAGCAGAGAAATAATGCAAGGACACGATGAATGGAGCAATCAAGAAAATGTATTAAAGAAAACCAAAGGATATTATATACAAAACTAAATATGTATAATGCCACAAATATATATAAATATATACAAGAAATCAATATAAATACAAAAGAGCAGGCAGAGTACACGTGATAGTCCTTAGGCAAAAGTAAAGGCCTTAGGCAGGATAGTGCAGCCACCACAGAATATAAGTGGGGCACAGATCCTAAGCCACCAAGCACTAAATAAAAGACACCAAGGAGCAAAGCCCAAAGCAGGTCACACGAAAATAAGGCAGCAAGGTCAGAATCACTGGAACGGGAGGCGCAGGACACAGGACGAGGCAGAGACGAGAACACAGGACCATAAGGACATCGGAACAGGAACACAGGATCAGGATACACAGGATACAAGACACAGGAGCAAGGAGTCAGAATCACGGGAACCAGGAAACCGCAGGTACAGGATGAAGGATAATGATCTGACAGGGAGTGAGGGGAGAAACCAGAATATATAGGTGCTAAACAAGGGCCAGGTGTAGTGCTTAACGAAAAGAAATGAGAAACAGTGCCAAACAGAAACAGTGGTGAGAGGGCATATTAGCTAAGGAGTGTCGTGACAGGTTCCGAGCACAAAAACTCAATGATGGGCTGCAGATCCCAGGAGCCCCAGCCAGATACAACATCTACACAAGCCGATATTGGCACTCTGCTCAAACAGCAAACGCCAGCCACGATGGCAACCGCAGAGGGCCCAAGCACTCCACCAATCCCCCAGGCTATCCCTCCAGAGCAAGCCTCACCAGAGGCCACACAGCCAACAACCACTACACTGCAAGGAAGCACAGCTCCTGCCACAAAACAAGATTTGCATCACCTACAAAACATGCTGCAGGAAATACAAAAACTCCTGGCAGCAGACTTACCTGCACTAAAAACCAGCATGCAACAAATCACAGAGAAAGTGGTAAGCACAGAGTGGGTGTAAGGGCGATGCAGGGCGAAATCACCACACTGGAAGAGTCTATTACCCAGCTACAGCACACCAAACAAGCCCTCTCCACACAAATATCAGCATAAGAAGATAAGAACCGGCGTAACCACATCAAAATACGAGGCATACCGGCTACTGTTACTTAAGAGGAACTGCCTCACTACGTGAAAAGACTCATGACAACCCTACTTCCACCAGCAGTAACAAGGAAACTCACCTTTGCTGGGATCTTCCGTCTACCCACGTCAACCAACTCTTCCACACCTACCGCTGGAGACGTCATAATCCGCTGCCCCATGCCCCATGCCCCAAGACAAGGGACACATCATGGCCGCAATAAAGGGAAAGACTCCGCTCACCTTTGAAGAGTCTCAACTGACTTTCTACCAAGATCTATCGAAAGCCACACTGCAGTGGAGAAAAACACTCAGCAACCTCACCAGTCGTCTACGCACAGCAGGAGTGACTTATAGATGGGGTAACCCACTTTCTCTTCTGGTCACTCATAATGGGATTACTCCTAAAATCACAGCAGGAACCGAAGCCCCCGTATTGCTATCTACATTAGGCCTCCTGCATACATCAACAAACACCCCAACATGGGACCCAGCAACCATCAACCCATTCACCTGAAGAGTTAAACGAGAGAACCCATTAGCCACCTGACAGGTCGGGGCGGAGAAGTCTCCTATCACGGTCTGATCAACGGCCATACAAATTCTTCAGTTATTCTTTGTTGATGTTTTTTACTAGTTAAATAATGTACTCAAATGGACAAATTGGTTCTCCTAATGTTCTCATAGGTGACTGACCGAGATCGCCTGGACACCCACGATACTTACGAGACTACTGACAGTGGCCTTAGCCCCACACACACAATGACTTAAAGCAAGCAGCCATACTGATCGCAACCCCCCCCCCCCCCCCCCGCTCCCCACCCGGCAACTCCTTGGTTAGGGTTACTACCTATCTAGAGTAGTCAAAACTAAGGAAAAGCTTCTACATACCCTACTCCCCTAATAGTAATCACGATTTGACTCACCTGACCCATGAGTGGTGACTCACTACTTTACTCTTCAGATGACAGACAATGTCTACTCATGTACCCGACATTGATATCAAGACCCGCTATGGATCACATCACTACTACCCTATCTAGCCCTAGGCGACAGCCTACTAGTCCCACCGACCGTACCTACACACACGACTGGCTCCCAACACCGCCTAGGGGCACACGCATGTAAAATATCTAAATATAAAAAGTGCCTAGTTGTATAACACAAGATTTTGTGACATGATTGTTAGCATATTCTGAGACATTGTAATTTGCACTGTCGTATGTCATGAACAGATTTTCTTCTTTGCTTATGGCACATCAAAAATAAAGAATTTTTAAAAAAAATGTATTATTTGAATCCCATATCAACTCCTTTTATGTTTGTCCTCCATTTTCTAATAAAAGAAAAAATCTCAGGCACTCACTGTGATAGGTTTCAAGCAGCTTTAATGGATCCACAACGTTTCGACCTGTCTTCGACCAGGTCTTTATCAAGGTCTTTGTCCTCCATTTTCTTACTTCTCTGTATGATGAAGGTAAAGCCTATTGCACTGTGAACCTTACTGACCTTAATGATTGTCCGTTTCTGCTGGTCATCAAAGTTTCGATGGGACGCCTGTCTGTTGACATCCTGTGATATGTCGACTTCTCTGAGAAATTTGTTTTGCTCATCCACCCTTACCACGATACTCTGTCTTGTGGGACGTCTCTATTGTCTTGAATTTTTTTCTTGCAAGAGGGTTTCTGACGTACGAGCTTTTGATGTGGTTGCTCGTTCCTTAACTCCAGAAGGTGTCCTGTTTGACATTTCTCAGAGGACAAAAAGCTCCACTAAAACCCTTTTTTACCCAGCTTTCCCTGATGGATCTCTCCTTTGCCCTGTTGCATGCTTATGGGAGTATGAACTTTGTCCCACTACGTTACGGAATCCTTTGAAACAGGAACTCTTCATCTCCTTCCAAAAGTCACATCTTCCGGTGTCTACCTCTACCCTAGCCAGTAGGTCAAATACATTATGTCTCTTGCAGGTATTGATACCTATTTGTTTGCATCTCATTCAGTTCGTGGGGCAAGGGCAATGGCTTCTAAGGCTTCCTCGATTGGTTGTCACTTGGAGGATATTATGTGAGCGGCTGGTTTTCGGAGTCTACATTCCATGATTTCTACTTTAGACCCGTTGAACACTTCACAGGAAACACAATTTCACAGCTTTAAACTAGCATGATAGGAGCCTCCGTGTCTTAATAAAATTCACAGATTTTTCTATTAACATGACGTAAAGTCATGATTTTATTAATGACACCGAGGCGAGTATTATCCCTCCCTCCCATCCCTGGAGGTTTGGTCTTCTCTAGTTAAGTTCACTTCACAATGAGTCTTTTTTGATTACTGGGTTTTATCCTTGTTAATGACTGTCAAGAGCTTAAGGTTTGACTTAACTGAATTTCATGTTATGTATATATATATATATATATATATATATATATATATATATATATATATATATATATGATATTCCATGTAATGCAATAATGCAATTTTATGCATAAATCCAGTTTTATATTTGGATATTACCATATTCTCCTCTCTCTTCCAGCTTGACTTCGGAGTCCAGGTTGAGGCTTGCATACCCTCTTCATGGAGCCCCTCTTTTCATCTGGATTTGTTGTCCTCGTTCGGGATCGCAGGAAAAAGGAAGTAGTACACTGGACACTACCTATTATGCTATGAAGAGACTGCTGATTGGTTGTTCCTGTTGCTAGGAAGATATACCTCTCATGGTATTTACTGGTTTCTTTTTATACTGATTAAATGTTATTTTTCTTTGCTACTAAGGGGAAATAAAGAAAGAGTGCAGCATAAACCTCGCCTCCGTGTCATTAATAAATCATGTTTATAGTAAAATCTGTGAATTGTGTTATATTGCTTTAGTTCTGAATCACACCGTTACTTACCTGCAAAACCTACTGATATTTACTAATATTTATTGACCAAATGTCTTTATGACATGTATGTAACACAAAACGCCGTTGTGTGTTCCAATGGAGACCTTCTAGTATATCTGTATTAAACCGTGATTTCGATATTACTCCTTTTCTTTCTAATTTGCTAATTGTAATTAGTTTTCTCTCTTCTTTTATATCATGCGGACTGTGATTGCCTACTGTATGTCATGACAGTGACAAAACTTTCAAGAAAGTACAAAAAAAAAAAGTGTATCCAAAAATATTAAATAATTCATTTTCTTTTTTCTTTTCGTCTACTTCACTGGGGAGAAGCATTGATGCAACAATAAATAAATTATTAAATAATGTTGCCCAGGGCCTGGATTAATATGTAATGCCTGTTCTAACCAGTGGCAAACTCTAAAATAGCATGGAGATCCAAGTTTGGATCCAGGCCAAGGAATTAAGAACCACCCAAAAAAAAAAAAAGTTTTTTATCGTGTATAACAAGATGAATAAATGCAATGTTTCAAGCAATCCCAGGTGTATAAATTCGTTGCTGAATGTGTTGAAGTTTGTGATCAACAAATTAGTTAAATGAGTGAACAACAGACATTTATGCAAAGAGAATTGTCACTGAGTTTTATTAAACAATCGGTTAATTTTCTTTGCATCTGGATTGTCATATTCCCTGCAGTTACGTAATCACCATACAGAGGTGGACCTTGAAAAGTTAAGGTTGCTGGTCCAAAACTTTGACACCATGGGACAATAAAAGGGACAATAAAAACTGCAAGCATTGCATGCAGTCCCCTTGCTCTTGCATTCCTCCTGTAGTGTCCAAGCGAATGGATACAGCCAAACCCTCACCATTCCCTCACAGGGCCTGGGTGCAACACAAAACTGGCCTTTAAGAAGGAGGCTTGGTTTAGTTGTCCCACAGCACAGCCAAAAAAACTCTTAAGAAGCAAGGCTGAGCCTATAACTCATTGAGTTTTTGTTCAGGCTTATATAAAGAGAAGTTTTATAGTACCTCTGGGAGTCTGCATTTTTGTGGGATTTAAATATCCCCTAATTAGGTGCTGCCTTTCAGCAGAAATAAAGCAAATGCTTCATTTCATTTACCGCTGCCATTTTAATTCACTCCTCCGTGTAAAATAAGTAGGTAATGAAATGTTAAACAGCTGCTGTAAAATATTAGCTAGCAGGCCTACTGGCGGTATGTGTATGATCTGCTATTGGATCTCACCTTAATGCACACTAATAGTGGATCATCTATGCCCCCTCAGTACATTGCCTGTTCCCAAGGCAAGGTGACCTAACTAGTGGGTTACTACTAATAGGAGTGGCAGTCCTTGAGGATTTCGTTTTTGGGGTGCAGGGACCATCCTGTTATGTATTGATTCTGATAGGGTTGTATTCTGGATACTAAGAATGTTGTTTTATTGCAGAACGATGTTAAAGACACAATGCATTCCAAGGACACCTCTCAGTCCTGCTTTCATCACTGGATTTCTCATTCCCAGAGAATGTCTTAATGTTTAATGATAAGATCATGATTATTTTAGTCTCTAGCAAACATGGGTACCATGGAAACCACACAACTTATATTATACAATGACAGACCTCCCATTAATACCCTAAGCACTTCTGCAGTGTGTGTGTTAATATTATTTTTTATTTTTTTTGGAGCACAGTATTTTTTGTCACTCTAGATAGAGTTGGTATATTGATGTAGCAGTCGGTGATAAGTAACACTCCGTCACTAGTGGCTCGCAGGACACAAATAGTGTCCCCCCCCCTGCACTAGATAGTTTTGTGACATTACCCTGCCCTGAGCAGAGGTTCTCTATGTATTTTCAATTACAATGCTTTTGTTTGCCCAGATTGTTATTAAAAGGCTGGCAGGGTCCCCACTCAAACTCCGGAATACAATTTGCTTATATGGGGCTCCTGAGTATATAAAATCTTAGTTCAATCATTTCTGATGCTTTTTTTCTGGCAAACGAATTGGCAATAAAAAGTAATACTGAGTGTTAAACAAATCAGCACTATTAAACCACTTGTTTCTGATGCTTTCATAAAATGTTAATGACACATGCTGAAACAACCTGTTTTACAGCTCCAGTTTATTAAAGCATGAAAGGGGCCGGAGAGGATCTTAACCAGCCCCCACCCCTCCCTCTCTTACCAAGCCCCCTTTACTGCTCTCCCTAACCCTTTCAGACCCAGGCACCACGACATTACTGGCTAGATCTCCCTTTGGAGCGTGTGTAAAATGGGTCAATTGTCACCTTAAACAGGGTCACAGCACACAGCCATCCCCATTATACCGAGAGTGTCCTTCTGGACACAAAATCAGGCAGCATATAGCATATATTGGGGAATTCTGTACCCATCCCTCCCCCCGTCCCCCCTAACCAGTTTGTATTTATATTTTTATTTGTGTGTGTGTTAGGCAAGAATACCAGAAATGTACATTTATATACACTTATGACGAGTGACACACTTTTTAAAAATAAATAAATCGATAATAATAATATATATGTAGAGAGAGAGAGAGTAATAAGACATATATAGTCAATAATAATCAATTTACATTGCTTCAAAACAAATATATATTTTGAACCAAAAAGCTTACAATCAAGAAGCAGCGTATGTGTCTCCGCCCCCATCCATTCTATTTTAGTGTATTTTATTTTTAATCATGTTTTTCTTCATTAAAATACTTTTTCATTTCAAATACTAATTGCTATTAAAACATGTATACAGTATCTCGGTAGTACACCGTGTGTAATGTAAAACGTGTAAAGTCTGTACAATGTTCTATTTAGCGTTATACAGGGGTTACCGGATTCTGTTTGATTCGAAAAAAGTAACTAATCTGAACACGTTCCAATATAACAATGTGTCACCGTTAATGCTCGATGACCCGAACACACAAACCGGTGGCATTCGGGCATCTCAGTGGGGACACAGTCAGTTAACCCTTGCATTACTGGACCAATAAAACCAATGTTCTAAGAAAGAGTGTGATTTAAACCAGTGGTGTAGTTTGATACAAGGTATCCACAACATATACAATTAAAACATTCGTCATTGGAACTAAATTAAAAAAAAAATCTCTTTTATTAGCTCATTCGTAGGGAAACATTGGATTTCTGAATATGGTAGATTTTGTCTTTGACATGCATTGTCTGTTTCAATTATATTTTGCAGTTTTCATTATTGCTTCCTGCCTGTACTGTCTTCGCAAACTTTAATAAAATATAAATTAAAAGATTAGTTTTTGTTTTTTGTTTTTCGAATAAAAAAAAAAAATGTGAGGGTTAAGAAAAAATGCCTAAATAGTTTCCATTGGTTGTCTTGTTCCAGGGGTTACAAGCGACAAGGATTAGAGACATTTGTACCATTTAACCCAATAAATTCCTCGTGTGAAGATTCGATTGGTGCACTAGAAATGATGTTCTTTCAGATTCGGCACAGTACATTCAGAATACAGTATATAGTATTCTTGATTTGAGATGGATGCAATCATATTACTTAGAACAGTGAACTAAAACTCATTGGGAAATAAAAGCCACATTTTGGTATCGTTTTGAAACAAAAAGTGGAAAGAGACTTTAAGATCCGTATTGGTTTAATACGATTTAATTAGCAAATTAAAATGGTATTTATTCATTGAAATAATCGTGTTAAATTCATGTTTTTTTTTCCCCCGGGTAATGCAATATAATTAGAGTAGTAATTTGATGGTTGCTTTATATAGAATATAGGCATGAAGAATTGAAATCGGTCTAAAATGTGTTTAATTACATTTTTATTTTTTGAACTGATTACTGTTGGAGCATAAACAATGTGGTTGTAGTATATCTTGGGCTCGCACTCCTCCATTCCAAAGCAATTTCAATTAAATGTAATTATTCCATAATGAAATATTATTTCATGTCCCCATTTGCACGTTGGATCACTTGAAACAAATTATATTATTAATTAGGAATATTTTCTTACAAGTACTAATTACCTCTACTTATTAGTATTGTCACTTCTTATCAGAATATAGCAATCTGTTAAATTGTCTTGGAGCTCTGTGCTTTATAGTAATGTTCATGGGGGGAATTTACTAAATAGGCAAATGTGGTGAGTTAAGAATCTCTTGAACTATTTAGATCAAACAAGCAGAGTCTAAAGATACTTAATGTTAATGATTTTTAAAAAAATATTATTTTTTTTTACTATTTATTTATTCTTTATAAATGTATTTATTATTTATTTTATTTTTTAAGCAGCTATTTTGGCCCACATTTTGTATATCGTTTTTTTTTTTTTTTTAGTGAATAAAAGGAATGTCCTGCTGAGACTACAGAGATTATTCATTCAGATCTACACGTGATCTGTGTCTAGACAAGATAAAAAGTCATACATTACAGCACCTTGTGTAATATATATATATTTATTGGACTAACAGAATACGCTAAATCACTCATTATCGAGTCTAAAGTCTAACTGAAACACAACAAATGGAAAATATCATTTTAGAACTCATATTGTAAATTTGATTAATTTTACATAAAAATCTATAAATAAAGTATAGGAAAATGATCACACGTAGTTGCTAAAATCCTTTTAATGGGCCACAATTAAAATAGTAAAAATGTATTTTTAAAAATGTACCTTCGCTGGTATAGTTATTCACAGGACAAAAACATGCTGTATTGATTATCAGTTTAATATGTTTGCATTTCCAAAATCCATTTCTGTTTGAATTAGACATGTGCCTGGGATAACAACCAAATAATGTAGCCTGTGTTTCCTATTAATATTATAACTTTTATATAAGGAGAAATTACTCCAAGAGCTAAATTATCATAAGTAATTTATCTGAACAATATACAAAGTTGTAAATATCAGCTAACTAATCCCAATGTAAATAATTGAAATTGAAGTGTATTCACTTTGAAATTCCTAAATCCCCAGTTTAACCCATGCAAGTTAACAGAAGCAGTGCTCATCAGATCATGTATATGTTATTTATTCTGACCTATACCAGGTTTACTGTTATCTGTACTGTTCCAGTCACCTGTAACGATATCATCTCGGTCCTGGCTGCCAACATTTTGCAATTTCCACATCAGTCCTAACCTTTTTCAATCCATGCTGGCCCTGGGATTGCTAAGCAAGGACACTTTATTATAATTGGCAGCTGTGGCAATGGTAGAAATGAGACATTCAGAACAGTGAGTGAGTACATTTTATTTATGCTTTATATTTTATCTCTTATTTTACATTTTATTGCTTTGCTGCTAAATCTAATTTAGATTCACTTTTTATATTTAAAAAAGAGTATCCATATTAAGTGAGATCCCATGTCCTGAACCCACAGACTGTCACTGCTTTATGGCCAGAGGTGGGGATCAAATGGACTCTGATTCAATCATGTCAACTTTAAAGGTGAATTAATTATTGTCACCTGTACAGAGGTCTGTGACCTGCCATGTAGCAATTACCATGTGCCATCCTGGCATTCAACTGGCACCATTCACATTAAATAAGGAAAAATGGTCACTACATACAACTCACAGGGAGCACTTCTTGTAAAGATAACTTACCTGGGAGATGGTGTGTGATGCATGTTGCCCCCTTTTATATATAAAACCAAATATTCAATACAATGACACACTGAGCAGATCTAAGAGAAGGTAACTTATTTGAGCTTTGCTTGGTATTGATTGATATGTTTTATGGGTATAAAGGCAATGGGCTTATCATATAGCTATAGGATGCTTAATGTCATTATGGTCCAAGCTACACGTGTGTTCTACGTAAATTATAGCTTTTGGTTGTCATGTTTCAAATGTTTAAACTGGGTTTTGACCACAACTTGCTGTTTAGTGTCAATAATCATCTTATTGCCAGGGATTTAACAACCAATCTATTTCTGGGTATTCTATGCAAAATGTCACTGTAATATGTTCTATGTAATATCTGTTCAGATGGGGACAAACTGTGTGCTCCATTAGTCAGGGTAAGGATAGTGTGAGACTGTGAACCATCAGTCAGGGAAAGTGTAGGAGAGACTGTGTGATCCATCAGTCATGGGAAGGATGGTGACAGACTATGTGCACCCTCAGAAAGGAAAAATATGGATTCAATGTGCACCATCAGTCAGGGAAAGAATAGTGATAGCCTTTTTGCACCACAAGACAGGGAAATTATTGTGAAAGACTGAGTGCACCATCAGTCAAGAAAAGGATAGTGATAGACTGTGTGCAACATCAGGCAGGGAAAAGGTGGTAATAGACTGAGTGCACCATCAGTCAAGTGTTAGGATAGTGAGAGGATGTGTGCACCATCAGTCAGGGAAAGTGTAGTAAGAGACCATCAGAAAGTAAAAAGATAGAGACTGTGTGCACCATCAGTCAGTGAAAGAATAGTGATATTCTTTTTGTACCACCAGGTAGGGAAATGATGGTGATAGACTAAGTGCACCATCACTCAGTGATAGGATAGCGAGAGGATGTGTGCATCATCAGTTAGGGAAAGAATAGTGAGAGACTGTGCACCAGCAGTCATGGAAAGTGTAGCAAGAGGCCATCACAAAGGAAAATCATAGAGAATGTGCACCATTAGAAAGGAAAAAGATAGAGACTCTGCAAACCATCAGTCAGGGAAAGGATGGTGACAGACTGAGTGCCATCAGTGATTGATAGGATAGTAATAGACTGTGTGCACCATCAGTCACGGAAAGTGTAGTGAGAGACCACCAGAAAGGAAAAAGATACAGACTGTGCACCATCAGAAAGGAAACAGAAAGAGACTGTGTGCACCATCAGTTGGGGAAAGTATAGTGATAAACTGTGTGCACCATGAGTCAGGGAAAGGATAATGATAGACTGCACCATCAATCAGGGAAAGGATAGTGATGGACTGTGTGCAACATCAGTCAGGGAAAGAATAGTGATATCCTTTTTGCACCACAAGGCAGGGAAATTATTGTGAAAGACTGAGTGCACCATCAGTCAGTGATAGGATCGTGAGCGGAATTGTGCACCATCAGTCAATTAAAGCATAGTGATAGACTATGTGCACCAATAGTCAAGGAAAGGATAATGAGAATAGTGATATCCTTTTTGCACCACAAGGCAGGGAAATTATTGTGAAAGACTGAGTGCACCATCAGTCAGTGATAGGATCGTGAGCGGAATTGTGCACCATCAGTCAATTAAAGCATAGTGATAGACTATGTGCACCAATAGTCAAGGAAAGGATAATGATAGACTGAATGCACCATCAGTCAAGAAAAGGATAGTGATAGACTGTGTGCAACATCAGGCAGGGAAAAGGTGGTGATAGACTGAGTGCACCATCAGTCAAGTGTTAGGATAGTGAGAGGATGTGTGCACCATCAGTCAGGGAAAGTGTAGTAAGAGACCATCAGAAAGTAAAAAGATAGAGACTGTGTGCACCATCAGTCAGGGAAAGAATAGTGATATTCTTTTTGTACCACCAGGTAGGGAAATGATGGTGATAGACTAAGTGCACCATCACTCAGTGATAGGATAGTGAGAGGATGTGTGCATCATCAGTTAGGGAAAGAATAGTGAGAGACTGTGCACCATCAGTCATGGAAAGTGTAGCAAGAGGCCACCACAAAGGAAAAACATAGAGAATGTGCACCATTAGAAAGGAAAAAGATAGAGACTCTGCACACCATCAGTCAGGGAAAGGATGGTGACAGACTGAGTGCACCATCAGTGATTGATAAGATAGTGATAGACTGTGTGCACCATCAGTCTTGGAAAGAATAGTGATAGACTGTGTGCACCATCAGTCAGGGAAAGGTCAGGGAAAGACTGTGTGCACCATCAGTCACGGAAAGTGTAGTGAGAGACCACCAGAAAGGAAAAAGATACAGACTGTGCACCATCAGAAAGGAAACAGAAAGAGACTGTGTGCACCATCAGTTGGGGAAAGGATAATAATAGACTGCACCATCAATCAGGGAAAGGATAGTGATGGACTGTGTGCAACATCAGTCAGGGAAAGAATAGTGATAGACTGCACCATCAATCAGGGAAAGGATAGTGATGGACTGTGTGCAACATCAGTCAGGGAAAGAATAGTGATAGACTGCACCATCAATCAGGGCAAGGATAGTGATGGACTGTGTGCAACATCAGTCAGGGAAAGAAAAGTGATGTCTTTGTGCACCATCAGGCAGGGAAATGATGGTGATAGACAGAGTGCACCATGACTCAGTGATAGGATAGCGATAGGTGGTGTGCACCATCAGTCATCGAAAGGATAGTGATATACTGTGTGCGCCATCAGTAAGGGATACGATAGTGATAGACTGTGTGCACCACGCCACCAGGCAGGGAAATGATAGTGATAGACTGAGTACCCATCAGTCAGGGAAAGTGAGAGACCATCAGAAAGGAAAAAGATAGTCTTTGTGCACTATCAGGCAGGGAAATGATGATGATAGATGGAGTACACCATCAGTTAATGATAGTTGGTGTTCACCATCAGTCAGGTAAAGGATGGTGATAGACTGTGTGCAGCATCAGTCAGCGAAAGGATAGTGATAGACTGTGTGCACCATCAGTCAGGGAAAGAATAGTGATAGCCTTTGTGCACAACCCCACCAGGCAGGGAAATGATAGTGATATACTGAGTACCCATCAGTCAGGGAAAGTGTAGTGAGAGACCATCAGAAAGGAAAAAGATAGAGGCTGTGCACCATCAGAAAGGAAACAGAAATAGACTCTGTGCACCATTAGTCAGGGAAAGGATAGTGATATAATGTGTGCACCATTAGTCAAGGAAGGGATAGTGATAGACTGAGTGCACCATCATTTAGGGAAAGGATAGTGATTGACTGTGTGCAACATCAGTCAGGAAAAGAATAGTGGTCATCTTTGTGTAACATCAGGCAGGGAAATGATGGTGAGAGACCATCAGAAAGGAAAAAAATAGATTGAGTAGATTAAGTGCGCCATCAGTCAGTGATAGGATTGTGAGAGGATGTGTGTACCATCAGTCAGGGAAAGTCTAGTGAGAGATCACCAGAAAGGAAAAAGATACAGACTGTGCACCATCAGAAAGGAAACAGAAAGAGACTGTGTGCACCATCAGTTAGGGAAAGGATAGTGATATACTGTGTGCACTAAGAGTCACAGAAAGGTTAGTTAGAAACTGTGTGTGCCATTAGAATGGAAAAGGAGAGTGGTAGACTATGTGCACATATGTCTAGCACAGATTTTTGTTTGTGTACAATATGTGAACCAAAAAGTTATAGTTAATGCATGAAGTTTCCATAACTTGTTTTACATTATGTCCTATCCCTCTGTGCACCAACAGTCAGGCAATTCTAATGACAATGTGAGTGTACCATGGGTGAGAGGGTGTGTGCCCCACAATTCAGAGGAAGGAACAAGTGAGAGTTTAATACATCTTGTCTAACTGTTGGTTCCCACAGCCGGTAGTTCGTACACAGCAACCGTGAGGATACTTTAACAATGAATGTAGGGTGAAAGCTCCAGCATTCTATTCAGAATACCAACCACTAGCTCCTTAAATTGGTGGCATGAAGTGTGTTATTGTTTAGATGTCCATTCCTCTCTCTGACTTCTTACATGCCTTTATAGGGCAGTTGTGTATTATCCATAATGTTTAATTATCCACCCTTTGTTCTATGCCTGAATCCCACTCTCCCTGGTCTTTCTATAATTACTTCTATAACTGGCCTTATTCCAGCCCATGATTCCCTTTTTCAATCCCCCACTGCTGTGTATGATGGAGGTTCTAGATCACTGGATTCCAGTGTGAAGACTGCACACTCAATTACACATCCAATGTCACCCTGCAAACCCCGCTCCAGAAAACGTTTTGAGCACATTAAATCTTTCCAGGACTCGGTCAGTCCCTCTGGGAGCCGTCCTGTGCCCTACTGCAAGAGGGAAAAAACAACGTTTCACTGCTAATTACAAATAAATGATGATGTGCTCACTAAGTAATTGATTTAATGAAGTTCCTATGAAACTATTAAAATCGAGAACAGGCCGGCCTAGAGACGCCCCAGAGAGCCCATTGTTGGATGTTTAACTCCAGAGGTCTCTTGGGAAAGACATCAGGGCTAATAGGTGAAGTCACAGCTGTTCTGCTCTGACTTCTTCTGCTGGGAAAAGAAATCTCTGGCCAAACTTGCAGGCTGGACCATTGAAGCAGCTCCTCATTAGGAAGGCCAGCCTGCTAGAGTGCATGCCTGTGTGCTGGAGCTCCGGAGTGTGCCTGGGGAGAGGGGTGCATGTGGGGAGACAGGGGGGAGGGAGGACAAGGGTGTGGAGTGGATAGGGCTAAATTCTGCTCAGCCATTCAAGATTCTGCACTTTATTTAGGAAATACTGGCACCGCCACTTGCTTGAAGAGGGGTCGAGGAATAATAATAATAAATAATAATAATAAAATACTGCAATAATCTGCATTAAATCCATATCTATTTCACGCTTTGAACGGTGAAACTATGTAAAAATATTTACATAATTATCTCTCTCTAGCTCTGCAATAGTTTAATTTTATTTGTATTTATTTATTTTTAATTACTGCTCCTAATCATTGTACTGCTGCATTACCATCTCTGCTGGCTGCCCTGCACGGTATCACCTACCTCTGTTCTCCCTGACTCCCAGGCCGGAATCCCATCCACATTCAGTTCAGGGACTGTCCTCCCCTGCTTCATGCCGGCTGCACCCTCTGTCATCCGGCCAGTCTGTCAGTGTGCCATGCTGGGTGCTGGGGATGGGTTGGCACGGTGCCTGGCATTAGTGTGTGCCCATTCCACTTCTTCTAAGGACACGCTGCGAATCTCGTTCTAGGACTGAATAAAGCAGAGAGCTGCTCACAGTAACGGGGAAATACATTAGTTACAAGGCAGATCGCTTCACTTTGTCACATTTGCCTTCCTGGTTCTAGTAATTAACCCATGCAGTGATTCTGTGTCCTGGATTCTTAGTAATACATGTATTACAGGAAATAAAATACAGATTGTTCTTTATTGACTAATATACTACTCTGTCCGTCTGTCTCATCCATCAGGACTTGCTCTGTTTATCTGTTATATATAAATCGATAGATAGACAAGACACATGGATAGATAGATAGATGGATAGAAATAGGTAGATAGATAGAAAGATCATTTATAGATAGATAGATGGATAATGTATAGGCAGATTAAATATCTATAAATTATCCTTCTATCTATCTATACATCTATCTATAAATGATCTTTCTATCTATCTATCTATAAATTATCTATCTAGATATGCATACAGACAAATGAATCTGCTCACAAATATTTCATTACAGAGTTACGATTTGATCTGGGAATGTAGGCCATATTGGCAGAGTTTGGAAAAAGCACCCCAACTCACCCTAGCTGGAGATAGACTCTGGGCACCCACCATGTGCCCAAGTCCCAACAGGCCATCTATGTCCCTGTCCATGTATTGTGTACAGGTCTACATAACTGACTGCTTGGTTTGGGGTTACCTGAGACTGGTTTTAATCTAATATCTTACAGGAACATTACAGCAGTCTTGTATAATGCTAGTAGCACATATGATTACTGTAATATCATTTATTCACAGGAGAGGGCTGCAGAATTCACTGTAAGGTTTAATCCAGTCTGTGTCAGAAAACTCCGAAATGACTCATGCATAGCTATAGTATTAATTGATTAACCAAAAAGTGAAGGTTGGAAGAGATCAGAGGCCAAGACTTAACTGGAACATCACAGGCTCCTAAATATTGTAGGTGACAGCTTAGCAGGGAGGGATTCTTTTCTTTTGTAATTTGATTTTGAGTATTGAATTTCAAATGTAAGGCCAATATATCTGGCCTTAAATTTGAAATGCATTTTGTATTCTCACTTTAGTAAATAAGCCTATTAGTTCATCTTTTGTTTTTTTTACAGTAGGAAGCTGAATATTGAACTGCAACTCCCAGAAACCCTGGCGGTGCCCATAAAGCATGGTATGGGATAAGCTGTAGAGCTAGAGATGATTGAGTGTCCTGACATTCAGCCACATCCTGGTGTTTCTGAATAGCTCACTGCAAATCCTCCAAAACCTTATGATCTGCAGCAAAAACTATCAGGAACTTCAGATGGGAGTATATTTTGTAGGTTTGATAATCTTTATTATATTGATGTTGCATGTATTTTGAGAGCATGGCATGACTCATAACAAATAGTTTGCAGACTCCAACCCCTAGTGTCCCTTTAATGAACAGGATTCCCATACCAATGTACAAACTCTGAGAGCGAATCTAAATAAAGACTTGAAGGGTCAGTATCGCTCTTTAGTGGAAACGTAGGCACAAAGCTGATAATGCTACCTTTCTCTGAGCTAGAACAAGGTGCCCACTGCTAGGGAAGTAAACCCCTCTAGGCAAAGGAACCAAAATGACATCTAACATTTTCCTAACACAACTGTGTTAACAGGAGAAGCCTTTAAAGCAAACAGCACACAGGCATGGACACAGGAAAACACATCAGCATTGTTTAGAAGGCAACTTTCCCTGCCTGAGTCCAGCAGCTATTTCTATAGCACACTTCTCATTTCATCTGATTCTTGTGAAGAGGGGGTCAAAGAGTGCAAGGCTGGGTCCAGCAATTGTAGAATGAATTTGGAGAATGGTTTATTCACTAATCAGCATGTGTTTTGCGAATTGCATGATGTACATTCAAATAATTAATCTAAAAAAAAATAAAACACAAAAAAACCTGCAGATGTACTGTACAGGAGATTTCTGATTTTACCTTTTTTTAGTCTGATCTGAACACATGTCAGAAGTCTGCATAGCCTCCCAGACATGGCACAGTGTCAAGTCATTTCAAAACCTCTTCTAAATAGCTTCCAATCACTGTCACACCAAAACAAGGTCTGCCTGGATTGGATTCTAAAGCTGCCAGCCTTGGTACTAGCCAAGTAGACTGTTTATAGAAAGATTTTAATGGCTTCAAATAAACACGATTTAATGTGCAATAACTGCATATGGGTTTTAACAAATAATTATTACAAACAACTGCTGTTTGTTTGCTTCGTTGCTTCTTCTAATACTTACACCCAAAGGATGTCCACCCACAATATCTTAAAGATAAACACATCATTTATAAAAAAATAAATTTAAAAAAAATATATATATATTGTTAATATTAATAACACAAACACACACACATACACACACACACACAAAGGAGCTTTATGTTATGATATTGTGATTTATATCGTTATTAAAGAGTCATAAACATACACTTGATTTTCATGTCATAATTATTATTTACATTTCCTTTTGAAACTCAATCAGTTTCCATTCTACCCACAGACGAGCTCCTTCTCCCCTGTATTTGGACATTTTGGTGAGTTAAACACCCCTGACTCTACATTCATAAGGACATTGCATTTTAATAGTGTGTTTGTTTGGTTTTAGCTCAGCCAGAATAGAAATATTGTATTCATTTAGATTTGCTTTGTTTAACCACAATGACAATGTATTCATTTTGTTTTAAAGTCCCCCCCCCCCCCCCCCCAAAAAAAATGACACATTGGGGGCTACTCGTTAAAACAATGTGGGTTTGGAAAAATATCTCTATTTTATCCAACTTTATTTATTTCCAGATATTTTTGAGTCACTATTACTAGACAGCTGTCACCTCAGTTCAACTGACTGCTTAGTAAATAACCCCCAGAGGTTCCCCTCTTTAACTAGTATATTCTGGTCACCAATGCTGTGCAATTTATATTGCAATAGATTCTCTTGGGAAAATAACTCTCCATGTATTTTAAATACAAGTATATGAGCAGCCAAGTTCTGATTGATGTGGAACAAATACAAAAGTTTCAGTGTCAGGTGCCTTATTTCTAAACATGCTTTCATATTTCAGGTTTGTTCCACATCATCAAGCAAGGGTTCAGGCCCTTGCTTGATGACTTCTGATATTGGCTGAGGATGCTGGGGGTTATTGCTAAATAACTTAAGCCCTGGATTGGAGTTTTAAATCTTATGTTATATATAGACATCAGTATTTGCTACTGAGTGATATATACTGACAAAGGGTTTTTTTTTTCTCAAATAAATAGTAGACAGGACACCTGGGGCCAAAATTACTGAGTTGAAAAGATGTATCTCTGATGTTGAGCAAATTAGGCTTTAAATGTGTTCACTGATCACTTTTAATAACATTCTGACAGGCGTATTTACTAAGGTGAGAATTCAAATGAAAAAGAAAATGTGAAACTGGAAACATTTTTAAAGAAAGTTATTCACTAAAGTGAGGATTTCAAATGAATTTAAAATTTAAGGCTAAAATACCTGAACTGGGAAATATCTCTAAGCCAGCTATGCTCTCAGCTCAGCTACCTTTGCCTCAAATTTAAAATTCTCTGTGAATAATATTTATTCCAATTCCAATTCGCTACTTTGGGCTTAAAATGTACTTTGAATTCACTGTAAATTCTTACTTTTGTTTATAAATCTTATATATATATATACTCCTGTGTGCGTTCTATGTATGCAGACATTACTGTTGGTTATAGATATGCTACTATGTATACATGTAGAATGATAAAGTATATAAGGGAATATATATCTTTGTGCAGTTATCTTCATAACATGTAGTTTTCTGAACATCACTGCAATTATACATTATGGGGTTTTACATCTGGTTTGAAGTTGGGAGCAGAAGACGTTTTATGAACACATTACAAAGCATTTCATTTTCTGGTCTGGTCCCTTTAGGAAATACATTTGTAATTTTAAACAAATAGTGAATTAGCCAAATGTAACCCAAAATCACACATAGACATGAAACAGGCGAAACCTTACAGCAATTGTATGTGTGCTGTATCCCACAATTACTACTAAGAACAACACTACTTTTGTACACATCTATAAGGTAATTACATAATCCAGGGGCAAAGACAGATAGACAGAGACAGATGGATAGGGAAAATGGCGAGGGAGGGGGAGAGGATGAATTTGATAGGTATAGACAGACAGACAAGCAGAGGCACAGAGAGACAAACAGACAAGGAGGGAGACAAACAGACTAGGAGTGAGACAGATAGAGAAGGACAGAAAGACAGACAGACAGACAGACAAGGAAAGGAAAGGAACAGACAGACAAGGAGAGAGACAGATAGACAAGGAGAGGGACAGAAAGACAGACCGACAAGGAGAGGTACAGACAGACAGACAAGGAGAGGGACAGAAAGACAGACAAGGAGAGAGACAGACAAGTGAGGGAACAGACAGACAGACAAGGAGAGGGACAGAAAGACAGACAAGGAGACAGACAGACAGACAAGGGAGGGAACAGACAGACAGACAAGGAGAGGGACAGAAACACAGACCGACAAGGAGAGGTACAGACAGACAGACAAAGAGAGGGACAGAAAGACAGACAAGGGGAGAGACAGATAGACAAGTGAAGGAACGGACAGAGAGACAGACAGACAAGGAGAGGGACAGAAAGACAGACAAGGAGAGAGACAGATAGACAAGTGAGGGAACAGACAGACAGACAAGGAGAGGGACAGAGGTACAGACAGACAGACAAGGAGAGGGGCAGAAAGACAGACAAGGAGACAGACAGACAGACAAGGGAGGGAACAGACAGACAGACAAGGAGAGGGGCAGAAACACAGACCGACAAGGAGAGGTACAGACAGACAGACAAGAAGAGGGACAGAAAGACAGACAAGGTGAGAGACAGATATACAAGGAGAGGGACAGACAGACAGATAGACAAGGAGAGGGACAGACACAGACAAGGAAAGGAACAGACAGACAGACAAGGAGAGGGACAGAAAGACAGACAGGGAGAGGGACAGAGAGACAGACAAGGAGAGGGACAGTTAGACAGATAGACAAGGAGAGGGACAGACACAGACAAGGAAAGGAAAGGGACAGACAGACAGGGAAGGAGAGGGACAGAAAGACAGACAGGGAGAGGGACAGAGAGACAGACAAGGAGAGGGACAGTTAGACAGACAGGGCTAGGGACAGAGAGACAGACAGGGGATTGAGAGAGTGTAATGACACTGTCCCTTTAGCTGTATAATGGGAGAGTCACAAAGTGACAATGACTTTTGTGAAAGGGATGAAGCAATCAATCCATGCACTCTATAGCAGTGGGTTTGAAGCTGAGTGACAATGCTTTCTATAAAGGATACATTGGTCCAACACACACCAGCCTCTATCAAGAAAGCAGGAGCTGAGTCAAGCTGGATGTGTTTCCCCCTGACTTCTTTTCTGTCCTTTAACAGAGGCGTCTGCAAGTCTGAGCTGGGAAGTTACTGATTTGCAGGCTGCATGTTAAAGCGGTCCATGTAAGCGGCTGCTAGGGCCATCCCAGCACAGGAGAACAAATCGCTGACAAAAGAGAGAGATTTCAATTCAGCAGCGTCGTTAGGGCAACCGAAAACTATTCCTCCTACAATAAGTTCCACTTCAAAAGCCTTCTCATTGAGCACTGTCTGCCGCTCACTTTTATTAAGTCAGGGGTTTTCACTCCAAGGAGTCATCTGTTTGCTTATTTTTCATGGTGTTTATTTTTCACTATTCATTCTGTACTTGTATTAAATAAACAGAGGACAATTGCTCTCCAAGTGACACACTGCTTATGGGGATAGGGGGACCCTGATATTTAGTAGGGGTGATTGATGTGGGGGAAAGGTAATGGGGCAGGGTGTAAGGGCCCAAATGGAATGGGACTGGGGCCAACATTCTAAGAGGTTCTGATGAAGTGAAAATTGACTTAACTAACAGGCATGAAAGTAAAGGTCAAGGCATCTGTATCTTAATAGAGTGTCTCAAATCGAGGTGCAGGGCTCAGAATGCATCTTGTTGTGGTTGAGCTCATTGCCATAGCAATCCAAAGGCTTCTTGCTGATGTACCATAAAGAAGAAGTACTTTGAATTTCAAAGTATCCGTCTTTGAACTTCTCCCTCCTGATTACACACTTACGTTGTGGTTGTAAGTGCCTGTGAATTGTGTGCATGGTTGGGGGGGTCGGAGGTGGGAGTGAGTGAATCAATTTTTCCAAGCCAAAGAGGCCTGCGCATGCGCTGTGCAACACCAGCATAGCAATATAAATCTATCACCTGTCTATCTGTATCTCCAATTTTATTCACTCATATTCCTCTCTCTGAAAGATTTAACAGAGCTATAACCCAAATCTCTAACTTTTTCCAAGGACAAAGCTACTTCACTTAGAATAACAATTCTTGTACGTTTAAACCAGCTCCAGCAGTGCTATGTGTTCACAATGTGTGCCATGCTATTGTAAAGTTCACAATGTGTGTACCATATTATTATAAAGTTCACAATGTGTGTACCATGCTATCATAAAGTTCACAATGTGTGTACCATGTTATTATAACGTTCACAGTGTGTGTACCATGCTATCATAAAGTTCACAGTGTGTGTACCATGCTATCATAAAGTTCACAGTGTGTGTACCATGTTATTATAAAGTTCACAATGTGTGTGCATATTGTTATAAGGTTCATAATGCGTGTACCATGTTATTATCGAGTTAGCAATGTGTGTGCCATGCTATAATAAGGCTGACTATTAGCCACTGCAGAGAGTATTGTGCAATACCCTGCAGTCCCTAATAGAGAGGAGCCCTGTCTGGTGTGTGACGTGCAGTGTTTGAAGCTGGCTAGCTTAGTGTCAATAAGTGGCTTTCCCTGCCACAGCTTCACATGAGAGTGTCTTGTTTGCCAATTGCCATAGAAAGCCTAACACACCATGAAGACTGTCCAAACGCCCAGCCTTCCTCTATGGAGTCCAGGGCTTTGAAGTGGGGCAGTGGTCAGAGCAGGCTCTATAGCTGGACACAAGGCACCAGGAGAGGGAGCACCATTGATTTAAAGAGGACTAACTTGTTTCCTGGACTCTATACAAGGTCTGCTCATTGTCACTTATCTTTTTATCTTTTATATTTCCCATGGAATGATTCATGTCTGGCTGGCTTTGTGCTGAGCCTTCCTTTTCACAGGAAACTTCATTAGAGAGCTATAAGTTTCTCCCATTGATTAGAGCCTTCATTTAGAAGTGCTTTGCCCTCCTTGTGTTGCTTGTAGACAATCTGTTTGAAGGCAACTCTTTGCAAGCCCTGCTCACCCCTTACCACATCCAGCAGCACAAGGGTCGCAGCCATACACACTAACCTTTTGATGAAACTGCTATTGACATTTCGAGCACTCCCTTTAAACCCACGTTAAGCACTGCAATAAATAACACTCTGCAGCATATTAGCTGAGCAAATATTAAATAACACTGATGTGGATTTGCAAATATTTTGTTTAGGTTCAGTTTAACATTGGTTGCCATGTGTAGCCAATTAATTTCAAAGGGAGCCTTATGTCTTGTGTGGATTCAAGCAAGCCATGGTTTACATTACGTGTGCCTTGCGATGCCTCTGCGGTTTAGTTGGCCAGTAATTTAACTCTTTCACCGCAAGGTTGATGCACTTTTTTTTTTTTTTTTTACCATACTAAAGTTTTGGGGGGATTTATATATATATATAGGAAAAAAAGTACTAAAAAAAAATAATATGGAAAACACACTGAAAAAAGTACATTTAACGAACTGCTGCAAATAGCACCTGGTTATGTTGACAGAGAAATGAAAATATTTGAAACCCTAGGTTTGATGCATCATTTACTTTCTGGTATGTTTTATTTTGATTAAATATAGTATACTCTTCAATTAGGGTCACCTGCCCCATTTACAAAAATAATTGTGAGGGGTGGGGGGAAGCAGCCAAACAAATAGGCTATGTAGAAAACTCGATTTTCTTTTTTTTTTTTTAGTACAGACGCTTTTTTTTAACCTCTTGAGCTTCAGTCTAGTGAGCACAGCCTTGACTATGGCCTCTGGCAGCAGAGGGGTTAATTCCTATAAATCGAATGGAGAACTCGACCAGTAAATGTTGCAATGCACGTTGTGTCCATCACCGATTCTAAATGTTTGATTTGTTCCATACAACAGAAGCCAAAACACACAATGTTAGGGATTTGGATTTTTTTTTCTTTATTTAAACAATATAAAAAAACTGGATAGTAAACACAATGAATGCGCTTTTGTGCCGTTTGAATACTTAACTTTTAATTTAAACTGTTTGTTCCTCTTTCTTTTCGAGGGAGAGAAATGTAATATATTTTGAACTCACTGAACAATTTACAAAGACAAGTAACAGTAATATTCACTGTACTGTACACCATTTAACAAGCCAGCATCACCCTGCACAGAACACATGCACAAGGAATTCATTTCACATTTAACTGATTCAAGTAAAATATATATCTGTATATATATTTTATAGATTTCATTTTTCTGACCTCCGTGTTTTCTTTTTTCGTAAAAAAAAAATTATAAAAAAAATATTAAAAGAAAAATCAAATAGAAAAATGCATAAGCTAACACCAACATTTCACCAAAAAAAGCAATATTACAGTCTTTGGTGTAAGCGCACTCTTGCAAAAACATATTCCAGTTTGAGGGGAGGGGGGAAATAAATAAATTGAACCTGTACAAAATCACAGCATATTCACATACACTTTGTATAAACAATGACAAGGCTAGCACAATCGATCACAGCATACACAGATTTCTATACACCCTGGGGAAAGTTTCTATGTCTGGGTCTCTGAGGGTGAATTAGCAGTATTTAGTAGGATTGTATAATGTGGACACTGGAATAATATTATAGTCTGTCTGTTTGAGATATATGGGGCTGACAGCAAAAGGGTTGTGATAAGCGCCCTCATTGTAAATTGTAAATCCAGTATGATGGAAGATACTGAAATGGTCTGATTTTATTTTTATTATTAATATTAATCATTATTAATATTTAATATTATTATTATTATTTCCTCCCAGTAACTCATTGGAATGAGTCTGCAAAATATATTATAGGATTTTATTTTTCATATTAAATAACATAACAGCATTTGTTTTGATGACAAAGGGAAACATTTGTTTCAAGAAAATTAACCCACTCAGCTCCGGGGTTTGCTTTAAGCAAGCGATTCACACACCACTGGCAGGTAAAGAGTTAATAGCAACCAATACTATACTCATTGTACCCAGAGCTGAGAAAGTGGCAGTGTGGATGAAATATTTTCAGGATCCCCATTTGTTAAATGATTCCTATCATATCTCTACCCTTAGTTCCACATCCTGCTAATTTGCATTTTAATAATAACCATGAATTGTGATTTTTTTATTTTTTATTTTTTTCTACCGGCACATTTAAAATAGTGATTGAGACAGATATTATTTCATGGAAAAACAATCGAAACCATGTAAACATACCCGGATGACAGTTAACTGAAAAGTCACGCATTATAATTATTAAAATAAAAAATAATAATAATAATAATTATTTAAAAAAAAATAACAATGTTGCTGTTGGTGTGTACACTGACTCTTATATCACTTGAATAATCTGTAGTCTGGACACGATTTAATGCATAATTTGACAATATATGCCGAGTTAATTATTCCCACTAATTTCCATCACAGCTTGTAATTGTTTTTTAAACGAGGTTAAAATACAGTTAAGGAACTTTATGAAAATAATAAAAAACAAACTGCCTTTATAAGTGAAATCTGCTTCGGATTTGACTTCCATTATCAATCAGAAAGATAGCTAAAACCTATTGGATTTTTGTGTTTGTTTGTTTGTTTGTTTAACATCTGATGTAGAATATTACATTTAATGCGCACACCAGATCAGATTTACAAAACAATATTTAGACACACAAAGAGGTGGTATTTTTTTACAATAATAAATTACTTATCAAAATGAAATGGAAAAAAATATACAACAAAACAGGTTTCAAGTCAATATAAAAAATAATGGTCCCACTGATACAAACTGAATCACATTTTGGCCTGCAGACCTACCTACTGGGGACAAAATTCAGTGTAGGAGTGGCTTAAATGGACTATATTATAAAATTCAGAACAGTTTTGGAATGGGAGATAATACAGAGGGGTAGGAAATAGGTGTGATACAAAGTCAATATTAAGCTCCTGTTCAACAGGTGGGGTATTTTCTTAAAATTGGGCCATTAGAGCATGTTGTCCCATTAAGCTGAGGTTCCAGTCTAATTTCAGGTGTCTGAGGAGGTACTGTCACTTTTAATAGTATCCAGTTTGGGCAAAGGTCATTGTTCATAAAAATATACAAAATATAAAATAAATAAATAAACATTACATTGGCAGTGAACGATGAACTGTTTATTTTCATAGAAATTGCTGGGCATCTATCCCAGAAACAATCAATTTGTCCAGCGTGGCATTTCATTGCTAGGTTTATGAAGCATGGTGACATTTTGTGTTTTTTTTTCAAGTGTGTGTACACCATAGGGTTTGCATGAAAACACTGCAACCCTCTCCCTCATAAAAAAAAATATATTAATAAAAATAAAAAGTTTAACAAAAAAACAACAACACAAAAAACCAAACCCGCAACATTTGTTCCTCCAGTCCATCTGCCAAGAATGTTGGATAGACACCAATAAGCTGCCTTAATTGTATGTACTGATGGTTGTTCTAGTGTATAGTCCTCTCAGAGTTCCTGTAAGACCCCTCATCCTCAGAATCCGAGGAGTCCCCATTGCTGGAAGGGGTATGCAGGTTATTTTGGGCCCCACTGGCCTGACAGACGTACCATTCATTGAGGTTGGTCACTTGGGGAGACAGGTTAGCAGATCTCCCCCTGACCTGGTCCTGAGAAGGGGACAGAGGGTCTTCTAAAGGAGTCCCTACAGCAGGGTATCCGATAGAGGTAGGGGAGCCCGGGGGGGACTTGCAGTGTATTTTCATGTGCTTCCTCAGGGAGCTGGGGTGGGTGTAGGACTTGTCACAGCCTCTCACTTTACAGTAGTAAGGCTTGTCACTGGTGTGCACGTGGGAGTGCTTCTTCCTGTCACTGCTGTTAGCAAACTTCCTGTCACATCCATCAAACTCACACTTAAAGGGTTTCTCTCCTACAGAAAATGAAAGAGGTATATGTTATCAGCTTAATGTTATAAAAAAAAAAATACAACATATATCATATAATCAGGTACCATTGTGTGTATTATGTCATTCCTTTTTTTCATAAAAAAAATATAATATAATGAGGCAGCATTGTGTGTTTGTATCCCTTATTATATTATAACACACACACATACATATATATTTTTATTTTTAATTTTTTTGCTCAATTTGGCATTGTTGTCCTAAAATGTGCGTTTCCCTTGTTAAGTCTCTACTACTCCCGGTTCTACATATAGCACAGTAAATATAAGCCGGTGACACATACAAAAAATCTACTATGTCTGTTGACATGGCACAATAATGTGTGTACACTTTGATGCCTAAATATATTCGGTTTTAATTAAAAAGGAACTGGAGGTGTATAGGTGACAGGGACATCTTAATCGCAGGTTCATTGTCCTAATGTAATTGCAAAAGACAGTAATAAAATGGATAGATCACTGCTAGGGCCATATCTGCTTACCTGGGGCAATGCTATGTCTAGCAATCTCTAGCAAATCTATTCTAATAGGTTTCCGAATTACTTAACAGCTACAGAGCTTGTGAAGATCAGCCTGGGGCTGTGTTATCTACATTGCCTTAGGTTTAGACGGTGTCCTGTAATTCAGTATTTATTGTTGTAGTACGCCATCTAAATATTACATGAAATACTACTTTATTTTAAAGGCGATGCCTCATAAAAATACAATCGATTAAATTGCCCTGAAAGGCAGTGATATACCACCGATTAATCGCTATTTTACTTAAATAAAAAATATCTGAAAATACCATCATGGAAATTGTCTGTCTGTCTGTCTGTCTGTATATCTGCCTGTCTGTCTGTCCAATATAATATATAATATACGTTTAGCAGTAGCTATTTTAGAATAATTTTAGCAACATATTTAAATTCAATCTGTCTGTCTAGCTCTACCATAAATTCTATAATGCATTTACATATTTTAATCCACATATTACTCGAATATTTATTGATATAAAATGAATAAATCAGCAATCTGTATTTTTGTAGCTGGGAATATTGTATTGATAAGCTGTATATCGCTGTGGAATGTCCAGTACTTTCAGTAACATTAGGGAATGAATGAAAAATAAAATCCTATCCATCAGGCGAAGAGAGAATTGTACAGCTTAGCTGTTAAATCTGCTTGTGGCCACTAACACAGTCCAGATCATGGCAATGCTTCCTCTCTGGGTGCTAGTGTGTTATCTGTCAGCTCAGATACTACAGGCCAGACTGTTAACAATTTACTACACATGGGATGGATTATCTTACAGCAAGATATATTAGATCTGGGTGCCACACGCTTCAAGTATCATATACTGAAGGGTGTTTGACAGATGACTGGCGCCAAAAGCTCAGAATCTAAGCTAGTTCCGTAGCCTTGGTGTAATATTATGATTCCAAGATTTTTTTTTTCTTTTTAAAATAGTCAAAAGGGGGAGGGAAACCCCACACATAATCAGCGGTCTGCTTTTGAGATTGAGTTACAAGAAATAAAGGATTTAAAAGGTTACAATGGCTGGTACTACTGTCACAGAGGACATTTATATTGCTGACACACAGCAGCACAATATTAATATTCACTCTGGCAGCAATATATCCTCGTCAGTCACTGCTACACCACACACAGAGCTAAGATAACACCAGATCTGTCGCTAATTATCTCTCTCATGTCTATCACTCACTGACACAGTGTCATAACCACCAGTCTTAGTACATCCACACCTATCGCATGACCAAAGCACTAATGCAAGCATGCTACTTTCACCATACATGTACATCTCTAGAAATTGTAATCTTACAGACCTAACAAAAACAATAATACATGTAGATTTCTATCTCTATTGTAAGTGTAGACCTTTAGTTAATATCCCGATTTCAATTAATAATACATTTTCCTTCATTTTATTGATGGGTAATGATCTATTTCAAATACTTAGAAACATCCATGACCTAGTAATAGGAATGTATCTCACTAGAACACACACTGTTCCTACTTTAATTCTGCCTAGGATGTCCTCTCTTCTGTAGGCCCAGAGTGAAAGATCTAGATCTTAAGATTCCACGAGAGACAAAGATAGGTCCAGTCACCCTGTGTCACCTACACTGTCAACTACACTGCCACCTCTGTAAGGTGGCCAATGTCCTGGTCACTGTGGCCTATAAGCAGCATGTTTTAAATGTTGCATTGAGGCCTCGTCAACCAGAAGCCAGGAGCCCATTGCTGGTATAGCACCTCTGTTAGACTGGAGGAGGTTGTTTATAGAGCAAGTAGTGTTCCTTTCAGGACATGGAAAATAATGGGGAATTGTCAAGTTTCATTTATATTTTGAACCTATGATATATTTAAATATGTTTGCTTTCTAAGAAATGTTGATCTGACGTGTTTATCATGGCATTTTCTATTTCAGGCATAGACAACATTTGGCACTCCAGATGCTTTGGGCTACACCTCCCCTGATGCTTTACCAGCATTATGGGTGTAAGAGTATTATGGGGGATGTAGTGCCGAAGTTTGCCTATACCTGTTTATTTAAACCATGCTGCATTATTGCAGGTTTTGTGGACATTGCGTTTCAGGAGAGGAGAGTATTGAGGACATTGGCTGGAGGATGGGGTATTTGGGTTGAGGACTAGGGATAGAGCTTTAATTGGGTGGGGGACGTAGGAAGATTGCCCGATTAAAGAAATTGAGGATATTAATGTTCAAAAAGAATTGGCACTGATTACCTGGGGGCGTGTTGTGCCCATTAACTGAAAATGGACGTGTTTGGGAAAATTATCTTACTGAGCTGATGTTGGGGACATTAAATGACTCAGGAGACTAAAATGGGCATTAATAGGCTATATCGTATATAGGGGAGACATTGGATACACAGTATACCAGGGAATACATTAATACATTTGTAAAAGCCAGATTTAACCGAGATCGTGTGTGTGTGTACACCACTACTAATACATTATAAATATATCAATAATAATAATAATAAATCGAAGACAGAAAGACTGACTTTCAATGTAAATACATAATTGCTACAACACTAAGACATTCAGATGCATTATTATTAATAGATTACTTGCAATACTCCCATATAATCATGGATCTTTTTTACCTGGTAAAATACATATATGTATTACATGTTCTACGTTTTGTTTACAAGTCCAATTTCTCAATCACTTCCCATACAAACCAACATACCACCACTCCACTAAAGCATCCAATCTCCGTTTATACTGATAATGTGAGTCACAACTTCTACTACCATCAACACACTGCTACTTACTAATGCATCCAGTGACTGTAATATGTCCATCCCTATACTCAGACATACATTCACTGTGTCACTCCTACTTAATCATATAACCCACCTCTTCTCTCTCACAGATCTATGGCCCCATGCATTTTTGAACCAACTATTCTAAAATCTCCACCTCTACCAATAAAGTAGTAGAGGAATTGTCCCTTGATACATCACTAGCTCTGCTCATTGCTGTATAATTAGGGGCCAGGTCACTGATAATCCTCAGCAAACGTTTACATATTATCCTCGCTATTTTACTCTATCATCCAGTATGCCATTTATACACATTTCCCTTAACACTTACTAACAACAGCAGAACATCCGAATTCTATCGACTGATATGCTTCTGTCCCTAGTAAATTCTCACTTTTTAGAGCATCTCTGTCTGGCCACCAAAACATCCCAATACCTTGAACTCTATATTTAATATGCTATTCACTATTACATCTCAGTGTGTACAATAAGCCCTTGCAGCCTTTCCAATGAAACAGACCAAGTGCTCTGACTTCATAGACTCTCTCAGCAAAGTAAAGTGAAAAAATACTCTTCCAGAGCTATCCAGCCAGCCAGCTATATAGCTCCAATAGCCTAAGCCATGGCGTAAACACATTATCAGCTTAACAAACAAAATATCACAAATGGTATCACTCACATGTAGCCTAAATGCTAAATATATAATTAATACATGCACCAATCTAAAACAATTCTCTAGAATTGTAGATGCAAGTGAACATTCTCCGTGTGACTTCTAGAAGACTCAAAGAAAATATTAATCTTCCATCGTCTATCCTCTATATGTAAATTTAAATAAATAAATAATACAAGTAGATTAAAAATAGGGAGCCCTTGTAAGGAACAAATATATCAAATCTAAAATAATGATTTCACAATCTAGATACTCAAGTGTGCAAGTGTATAAAAAACAAGTTTGCAACTATTGTATGCTCAAGTCTACGATTACTAGTATGAGGTCTGGGTGTGTGTACATAACAAATTTACATATTTAAAATGATTACTTCTGAGGAGCCAGATCTAAAATGCACTGAGCATTACATTTCATCGGGTTTATTCTCCAGAGAGAGAATTCAAACGAAATCCAATGTGAATTTAAATGTCATGGTCAAAATTGCCGGAGAGGGAAAATTCCCAAACAGGGTTATTGACTGAAGTGAGAATCCACAGTAAATTTCAAACTTGCCAAAGTTTGGCTATTTTAATCCCAGCTATGCTTTCAGTTTGGCTACTTTGGCCTTAGAATTGAAATTCACTTCAATTCACTTTGTGTTTTCCCTTTTGCAAATAACCCTGCACACGTCAGGTCTTCAAATAGGTGTTTTTATACATAATGTTTTTCATATCCAGAGTACTCAATGTATGCCCACCTCTACTACCAGTAAGTCTTATTTACTCTACCACACAAGTTTTTAAGTTGACAAATGTATGCTTATAATTAAAGCAGTACCCATTACATATACTGCTGCTCCCACGCCAGTAGTACATATCGCTCCGAGAGTAACCACTAAGTCAGTTTAATTACCCCCATTCATTCATAGCTGGCATTTACACACAGTACATATCTACCTGTACCCATACCCACAGAGCCGCCACTCAAATTACCAACACATTAATCCCCAGAGTAATGTATGATGGACGACCGTCTGTGTGCACTGATTTAACCCCAGCAGCAACACAGATTCCTCAGTACATACACATATACTATCAGTAGTAGCTGTCTAAGTAACATGCAGTAATCTAACCATAGGGCCTTGCTTCCAGGATAAACCTTCCCGTACTTTCTATGAATATTGCTGTGAATATAGAACTTTGCACCCCAGTTCCATCAGTTTCAGTATTTGAAATATGGTTTATATTCTAATGTAAACAGATAATTCCCCATTTGCTAGCCAATGACATGCCTAATGTGATAACTGACACTGTCATCAATAACATTGATGGACTCTAATATCCTGTCAGCAGTAACTAAACAGTCGATAGTAACCACAACCATACCCCCTAGTGGCAACAACTGATATACCTCCAGGAGTAAATGGCACCTAGTCAGCACTAACCTCAGATACTCCCTACTGGCAGCCATAGACCTTACCCGTGGCTATTCAGACTGATGCACAGCATAATATAGAAACTTGTGTCGCTACAGACAAATTGAGTGAACAATGTGTATTTTACCATAAAACTAATCCATTAATCTCCACCGCAGAAACGTGGACTGTATGGATGACTCTCTTAGGAGAGCCCAAAGAGGAAGTAAGTCATAAAATGAATACTGATTGATTTGCAAACACTCACAAAACACTGCAGCAAATAGGATTTTTGGAAAATAGGATTAAAAAAATAGGATTAAAAAGCTACATTTAAAAAAAATATATATATGTAGTAAATTACCAAATGCTGAAGAATGAAAAAACAAACAAAAACCAAACAAGCACTAAAACATTCCCCAGTCCCCTAAATCCACTAATTAATTCTCAAAAAATGCAACTAGCAGAATTTAATGATGTATCTAGTAATATTTTTGGTTCATGGCCTACATGTGCGAAGTAAAGGTAGAATTAAAAAAAAGAGGGAGATAGAGAAAGAGATATTTCTTAGTAGTTTGCATTAGAAAATTACTGCATTTTACAATATTAAAGGCCAGAGTTTAGAAAAAAACAAAAACATTTTTAAAAAAAGGGCTTATGGCCAAACTAGACAAATCCATTAAAAGTATATGGCAGGAATAATACATTGAAAGTATATGGCAGGAATAATACATTGAAAGTATATAGCAGGAATAATATATTAAAAGTATGTAGTATGAATGCTACATTAATATATATACATATATCAGGAACTAATTAATTCATGAGCTATACATATATCTCATATATATATATATATATACACACACACACTCAAACGTGGTTGATATATTATATAATACAATGCAAATTGAACTAGAAATGTGAGACAACATATTTATTTTTTGTTTGTTTCACACACTTAACAGAACCTGTGATGGTGTTAAGTACATGTGTGCTTACATGCTAGTGCACATAAAGTAATCAGGATGAGAACACATGTGGCAGATCTGTAAGCGCAAATACTGAGCTAGTAGCACCCAATAGTAAATATTTACAGTGGCTAATTCCCAGGGCAATGTCCTGAATGGGCTGCACAGTACTGTGATGGTTCTTGCATTTCAAAGGGACTTTTCAGCCTTTTGTCTCCCTTCTGAGTGACCATTCCCACCAAAATCCTTTTCATGGACATTCAATCTATGGTGTGATAGCCTGGAAACTTCCCCTCCACCAACAAAATCCTATCACTACACACTATAAATTGGAAGCAGTTTTGTATTTGCCTTCAGCAGAGATATCCTCCATCAATCGATTGGGAGTAGAAACTTGTGCTGTCACTAAATGACTTATTCATGAAATACAGTCACATGTGTGAGGGGACGTCTGCAGAACTAGGAGAGAGAGAGAGAGTGGGGGAGAGAGAGAGAGATGGAGTGAAAATAAATACCCACCTGTGTGAGTTCGTTTGTGAATTTTCAAGTTTTCAGAGCGAGCAAAGACCTTGCCACATCCAGGAAAGGGGCATGGGAAAGGTTTCTCTCCAGTGTGCACTCTGATGTGGTTAACCAGTTTGTATTTGGCTTTGAAAGGTTTTCCCTCCCTGGGACATTCCTCCCAGAAGCAGACATGGCTACTCTGCTCGGGGCCCCCAACGTGCTCCACCGTTACATGATTGACCAGTTCGTGCATGGTGCTGAAAGTTTTGGAGCACGGTTTCTTGGAGCTCTGCTCCTGATCGATCCATTTGCAGATTAGCTCCTGCTTGATGGGCTGCCTCATGTACCTGAAGAAGGCCCCCGCGGCGGCTGGGTGGGCGGCTGCTGCAGCCAGGTTGACATTTAAGTTCATAGAGTTGTAGCTGTGGATGGAGGAGGCTGCATAGTGCTCGGCTCTGAAGGGCTCAGCTCTTCCGTAAAGTTCTCCAGCCAAGCCAAGGCGCACCTGGCCGTTCAGGGGGTGGGGGACTCCTGGGGCCGCTTGCTCGTGGTGCAGACCGGTGAAGAGAGGGTGACTGCCCCCCTCGGGGTGCCCATAGGTGCCAGTGGAGGAGATGAACATACTGTGTGGGTGGTGGGGGTGGTGGTGATGATGATGGGGGGAGCTGCTGGCCGGATGCTGCTCTCCTAACATGGCAGAGGTGGACAGCTCCCTCCTGAGGATAAAGTCCCGGCTACTAGTATAGCCAGGGTGGGAGGGGGCTACTGGGTAGCTGACTGTAGCCGACGAGGCAAAGGCAGCTGCAGTCTGAGCTTCGGGGTGAGCTGCCATGTGCTGAGAGGGACTAAGTTTCAGGGCACTGGCTTGGGCCATGTGCTCAGGTCCGAATGGAGTCAGGGCCACTCCAGGGTCACTCCCCAACTCCCCAGGGTGGAGGTGGGCAGGGTGGGAGTGAGCTTGATGACCCCCCAGCCCCGGGAAGCCTGTCATAGTCTGGTGAGGATGGGCTTGAGCCGCTGCCAAATCCGCTAACCTCAGAGTCTGACTCCTCTTGGTCAATGGGGGCTCCATGCCTACACCAGCCAGTCCATCCACACTCACTGCTGTTTGTTATTTTTCCCCCTTCTCTACCATCCTTCAAAAACCTGGGCAGATTAAGCGCTCTTTAACTTCTTTTGTCTGGCTCCCAACTCTGCCCATTCCTTTCCCCACTCTGTCCTCCAGCGATTGGCAGAACGCGCAGCATTGGAGGCGCGCAGTGGGGGCACAGAGTTTAGCAATGGCACAGCTAGGATTGGACGGGTTGCCAGGATTGGCAGGAGGCCCGCGTCTCTGATTGGCTGGCTGTCAGGCCGCCGCTCAGCGGGGATCCGCCCCCATGCTCTCAGCCTGCATTCCACTCCAGAAAGTTGCACTTGTAGAAAGTTTACTGAAGATCTAGATTCTAGAATGTAGAACAGATAGACAAGAGGCAGTGGGGAGCAGAATCATGCACATGGAGAGGAGGGGGAGGGGCGCTGCCGCCCTGATACACTGCTCGCGTACAAGGTGTGACTATTAATTATTCACTTCTAGAGAATTGGCTGCAGTGTATCCATTGACTTTATAACAGAAACAAAACTATTTCAACTTTGGATGACTCAATGTATAAACAAACATTAACTGAACATTTAATTCAACAATCGCCTTACTACTAAGCTGTGTGTAACCCTATAGGGTATTGGGAACCTGCGGGAGATTCTGTATTTATGTCGGCGATATTTACACCAGTGTTTTATTTATAGTTTATATACTACCAGGAAATGAACAGGAAACGTATACAATCTCACTTATCATCTAATTAATACACGTGGTGGTTAATAACTAAACAGTGAGATGTGATGATTGAGGGAGTATTAACACGTTATCAAAATAACAAGTTTGAAAAAAATAATCCTGTAAATTTTGTAATTGTCCACACGATACTATTAACCGTTTAGTGAATAACCCTCCAAAATACAAGAACTTGCACCCACTTCCCTCACCCCCTCAAGCTGGCATGGGAGTGTGTAACGTTATTTCACGTCTAAGTAAAATAGAATTAGATACACCACATTGCCATCTAGCTATAACAATGTGATAAATATATTTGCACACTTACTAAATTGGCGTATTAAAAAAGGTCTATCCATTAAGCAATGGGTTGTGTTTTACAATTGACCTAAACATTTTGAACAAGCAGAAAAAATATGTCGTTAGAATTTAAGATTTTTTTTCCCCCATCTATGCTATTTTACCATAAATTCAGTTTTCAGTTCAGTATAAATTGGTGTTTAGTGTATAATCGCCATTTTTATTTTTTTTTAGAGAATTAGTGAGTAGGCCCCATAGTTGTCGAGTCAGGAATAGGTTTCACAATTCCCAAAATCCTATCTATAGCAGAGATAATATGACAAATCAGTTAGATTATTTTCATCAAGAGAATTGTGTAAATCTGTCATCAGGATTATACATATGGAAATAGGACATCAGAGAAGTTATGAGATCATTTTGACACTTCTGGACTAAGTGAGGCCCTGTCTTATCTATATTTTCATGTACTCGGTGGACTAATTTTAGAAAAGGAAAGATGCAATAGTGTATTTTAAATAAAACATTTTTAGTGGTTTAACAAGACTAGCCACCAAACATGAGATAGATCAGATGGGGAAAAAAACTGACTCACAAAATTTAGGACACACATATAATAAAAAAAAATCCACCTCATACTGTGAGATGATACCATTGGAAATTGTATCGATATATACCCTACTATGTACCCCACCCTCCCTTTCTGATTCTGTAACCCTCACCCCTACCAACCTATGACCAAAAATACAAATAAAGAATTAAAAAAAAAAATCCACCACAACTAAAATGCTTATCAGCTCTCCCTTTAATAGCTAGCACCCTTATGAAAGATCACATTGTCCTTTAAAAAATATTACTCTCAATTTTCTGACAAGTTTAGCTAGTTTTCAGCACCTTTGAACACGCTTCTAGGACACAAATTGTCCTGGAAGGTTGAGTAGGCGTATATATATATATCCATGACTAGTCATGGAAAAGTCAATTTCAGTTCAATATATCAGGAAGAACATCTGAAAAAGGTATTTTATAGATTCACTATTGTTCACACTCCATGCACACCATACATGATGACTCTGTACACGCACTGCAAACAACGTTTCTGCTCCCCTTATATTGCATTTGGTAGGATCATGAAACCGCATGTTGTGAATTGCAATATATATGTCCTAATTGTGGAAGTCCTTGTAAATATATCGTTAGTTACTCATCAGTATAAGAAGTCTGGTGTCTTTGTTATGTATCTTGAATAATTGCGTTAAAAACTCCATCGGGTAAAAAAATATATATTGTGTAGTATCGACCCATTAAAATACTATATTCTGCACACACAGAAAAAAAAATAAAACAAAAAAAATTTAAACATTCTACTGACTCTACTGGCAACATTTAGGTCACAATCAACCTATATGGCAACATTTAGGTCACAATCAACCTATATAAATCAGGCTTTTTAATCAGAAACACTTGTATTTTGTCTTTACCGTATTTTGTCCAATACTAAAATTATGACACATTGCAAAATAGACAGACATTAATATGTCTTTAAAAAATCAGAGATTTGCTAAAAAAAAAAAAAAAAAAAAAATCACAGTAGAATTGAATATTCTAGGCAAAAATGAACTTTGCTAGTAAAATAGTTGTAGAATACTAGTCGTTTGGCTATTTTGGCCTACAAATTTGCAATTCCCTTGTTAGTTCTTCACATTTTTTAAGTGAATTAATTTGAAATGAAAATAATTTGATATGTTAACTGCACTATTAGATAGTTGTACTCTAACAATTAATGTTCAATGAATCAATTATATTTTGTTTAGACTAATATGACATGTGGCAACAAATATACAGAAGAAAAAAAAAAACCTAATACAAATGATTACATAAATCAATTAAGCATAAACACTATATAGTAAAAATAAATGAACAAATAAATCAATTTAGTGTCCCTAGATACCCTCTTGGGAACATATGTCACTAGAGATGATTAGTTACAAGTGTTACAAACACATTAGCAGATACTGTAATGATGCCCCATATAGCTTTACACAGGGGTAAAGTTACTGCATGCATAGAGATTTATGGTTACACGAGCCGAATTTCAACATTTAAGCTAAATAACTGAGTTAGACATGTATATTTTTTTTCCGATCATGGCTTTTATTTTGGTCTAAATTTTGCAAGTCGATTTCCAACTCACCACAATTTACCGTTTAGCGAACATACCCCATAGGGTTTATAAATAATGCTTTATTGCATTTAACACACTTCCTGGCGAGCACTTTTCTTTGAAACTGTTCTGTTCTATTGAGTTGCTAAAAATGTAACGGTTTAATGAAGAATGGGAAAGTTGTAAAATGAAATCATTGTATTACGGTGAGTGCTATGTCTCGCTCAACTCAACCCCTACACTACTAGTTAAACTTAGCATGCTGTGCCTCTATCATCGATTTAATGGCTTTTAATGCAAAGAAATGCCATCAAATGTTTTGTTTGCCTTTTTTATTGCTAGAATAAAATGCAAGGGTTATTACATTCAATTTGTAGGGTGAATATTTTCCCTTTTCACACTATCAAAATGTAACAGTTTATCACAATAAGAATTGCAAGTCTATATATATATAGGAACATGGGGGGATGGTTGCACTCACCTAAACATGCTTAAATGGGGTGCTGCTGGGGGCCATATTATACAATAAACAATACACAAGATATATATATATATATAAACAGTTGTTCTGGTAGTATTCTGCTAATCAAAACTCTAAACTTTTGGAAAGCACTAATACCCACTGTATGAAATATTTATGCTTCTATCTATCTATCTATCTACCTATCTATAATATACATTTGTATCTATTTTTGTTATACATTTGTATCTATCCATCCATCTATCTATCCATCTATCTAGTCTTCTAATATACTATATAGAATTGGAAGCTAACAGACACTGTTTGTATACTGAAATCTACAGCTCACCACATATGGAATAGAATATAAATCCTAAACAATGCCAGGCCTTTAGGTAATTCGCTTTCCGCATTTAAAGGAGTTGTAAAAATGAATCAAATAGTGACAAGTTGACGGGTTTACACGTTGAAGCAATATGTTTAACATATGTCCTCTTATTTATGAACGACAGCATAAATTGTCTCACAAACTCCCAGAAACCATTTGGAAACCTTATCAAAGTGGGGAGAAAGCAGCCTCTTCTTCCAACATAGTACCAGCTTTTTGGGATTTGCCCAGATTGTATATATAATGTGTGTAATATATGTACTGTACAAAGCTTACACTAAAAGGCCATTACTGTGTATTATTTATATCTATCTATCTATCTATCTATCTATCTATCTATCTATCTGTCTGTCTCTCTGTCTGTCGTATCTGTCTTATCTGTCTGTCGCTTTCTTTCTGTTCACTGTATTATAATATGATTGTTGTAGTAATATAGTGAGATAAATATAAAAACCTGATTACTAGGTATTTTAGTTCCAATTCTCCTGTGCAGAGTGGTTTGTGTGGGTATATGCACACACAGACACACACATTTGTAAATGGGCAGTTTTTAAATAGCTGATATATATCTGGCTGACAGCAGGTGACATACAGACTTATGCGTTTCCCTAAGGGATGTGTTTTCATTGTATCCCACAGGGATATAGGAAGCCTAGAAATAAATATCCGACCTCTGGCAGCTAAGCAATGTATACTGACTGCTCTCTATATAAACTGGAAAATCTTGCAGGTTTGGGGCAGATTTTCACGATTTCCCTTGTCTTTCAAGCCCATGTTAGTGAAACTGACAAAGAGCTGTGTTATTATCTCCTGGTATGTTTTACACAGTAAGGCTATGCAGCAACATATGTGGTCTTCAATGGGTCAAGGGTCGAGTATCCCATGAATGACCCAAGGTCAACACAATCAAAGGTAACTTGCAACCCAATATCCTGTTGATGACCATGTTGACATTACGAGGGTCTGTCACACAGACAACGGTGCGATCTCTCCCTCTTTTCATCTCCATTTTAGGATAATATATAACACATTGCGAGAGGCATAGAAATGTATGTATAATAAATACCATGCCTGCGAGAACAAAGTAATCCAAAAACTTGAAATGATATGTATCACTCATCACAAACAACATGATGCCTCGGATACTTATGGTTCTAATTTAAACGTGAATAAATGATCTGGCTTTAATGAAATTGCTTTATCTTATGATAAACACATATTAATACAACCTGCTTGGGTTTTATTTGCTGTATTGGGGTCTATTCACTAAACAGCGTGTTATGGTGTCTAGACAGTGGGTAGAAAAACCCCAGACTAAAATAGATGAGTTCAGAAACTAGATTCAGTGCAACCTAAATGGAAATTTCTTACAACTAGTATCTTTCGACCTAAATGTTGCTAGCTGTCTATTTACTGTTTGGTAAATAAACCCCAGTGCTAACACCAAATTCACATTCCTTTTTCTTGAAATTAAAATGATGAAAGCTCTTTTCACTTTTAGGAAATACAATTACTATTTAAGGCCTTTTTCCCCCAAGAAAAGGTGCAATATTATCCCTTTAATGGAATAAAATTAGAATACAAATTAAAGTCCTTGCCGAATTTTAAAGATTGCCCAATTCACCTATGGTTACAGCTTGATTTATTTTGAACTTGATTTTGTTGCCAAGCTCAATTAATCACAAATCGTGGTTTAGTGAATAACTCTCCTGGAAGTCTAGAACAATCAAGGGTCTATTCACTCAATAGCGAATTCTCAGAGATGTTAAAAATGATTTGCATAATGGAACCCAGTTTTAGTCACAGCTTGATTGGTTCAGCTTAAATTTTGCAATTTGTTTTTTGAATTCACTATAATTTGCTGTTTAGTGAATTTGCTGTTCTGTGGGCTACTACAAATTATATTTAACGTACTTCTAGATAATAATGTTGTAAAGGAAAAACCCTAAGGCAAACAACTAGTAAGAAAAAAAGTACAAAATTGTTACCCTTTCAGACTCTCTCTGGATCTGCAGATCTGTAACTACCTGGACTCCAAGATAGCTGACAAGAACTGAGTCATGAAAAAAAATAAAATAGGAGTTTAACGCCAGCTTTCTCCTTTAAACAAAAACAGCTTAAGCCTGCATTTCTGGCATTGGCCCTACAAGTGATTGCAGTCTCCTTTCTCTTCCCTTTTCACCCTGTGACATGGGGAAAGGGGTTTTGTGGTTTGGAGGGAAATAAAGCACTTCTAACAGGGACGGCAAAAGTGACTTTGAACTTGGATCGGCTTGTATGTTTCCTGCAGAGAGAGTAGGACTAGAGCCGAGGAAGAATAGCACATACAGGCCAGCCTGCGGGGTCTCAGGCTGCAATTAAGGAATTCACCCTAAACTTTAGCTCTGAAGCCTCCTGAAGCGGCACACACAACACACATAGAGAGGGGTGATGTGGGAAAAGCAGCAAGCAAAGAAAGGAAGGGACAGAGGAGAAAGGAGCAGGAAGAAAGACAGAGCTTAGCCTGAGAGGTAAGCATTTCTCACTTGGGAACAAGGGCTATGGGAGGTATTCAATATATAAAGCCTGCTTTCTAAACACAATGATATGTAGGATAGGATAGATAGACAGACAGATAGACAGACAGATAGACAGACAGATAGACAGACATACAGATAGATAGATAGATAGATAGACATACAGATAGATAGATAGATAGACAGACATACAGATAGATAGATAGACATACAGATATATAGACATACAGATATATAGATAGACAGATAGAGATAGATAGATACAAATGTATATTATAGATAGATACATAGATAGATAGACATACAGATAGATAGAGAGGTAGATAGATAGACAGACAGACAGGCAGAGATAGATACACATGTATATTATAGATAGATAGATAGGTAGGTAGATTAGACAATTATAGAGGAATATAAATAATGTATTTTTTTTACAGGAATAGTGTAGTGTTAATTGAGATGTTATGAGATAAATTAAATGGTATTAGCTTTAGGGTAGACAATAAGCCCTGTGTTGCCCCGGGGTGGTATGAAGCCTAGCCGTATTGGGCACAGGGGGCAGACTATGTAAGATCAGATAAGGCCCCCTTCACTTTCTCCTACTACAAGGCGGTTCTCCCCCTGCTTGGATTGCTCTTGTGGACAGACGTTTAATTGTTTATGTGCCTCTAGCTTTGAAAACAAACAGTAATTAGCGAGAGGTGCTGATTATGTCTTTATGTACAGATCAATGTCTCCCTATTATCAAGGGCAAACATATCTGTAAATGTATCTGCCTGTTGATCCCATGCCCTCCTCCAGGCCTGAGTGCATGCAGACACTGTGCCAGTTTAAAAGCAGTGGGCACAGCTCTCACTGGGGTTCAGTTCCAGTCCATGCCCCATGTCTGCAAGATAACCAGACCCCAGAGACACTGGCCTTGGACTGCATGGAAAACACTATTCAGTTTACCCCTAAAGAAATAGCAAAGCTTGTGACAGCACCCAGAGCCAGCGATCAATGTATCAGTGTATCAATGTTTGTAAATAGTGCATTCTCTTATCTCCAAAACTTCATCCTTGCTACCTAACGTCTTTCTAATATACCAGCAAACAACAGATCAGAGATTGACAGCTACATGACGTGTTTTATACGTTTACATATATTGTATTCATGTATTTATACACACACACATACATTCATTCAAAATATACCAATATATGAATATATTTCTCCCTGAAAGGCTTTTGGCTTACTATTAACTCAAATTACGGCTCAGTGTGTAAAATGCACGAAATTAGATTACTATATTAAACAATATAAAATATAATGATTATTATTTAAATGTATAAAAGCATTTACACTTCAGAAGCGATAACGATGGAAAGCCCTATACACTATATACATCCTCAATAGTATTCATGTGCTTTATTAGGAAAATCTCGTTCTGGTACACTGTACCAAATACCCTAAAATTAAATCAACACGTTTATTTCCACTTAATCCCTGCCAGAATTATTTAAAGAATGATTATTAACAACAAATAAGCTATAACGAAGTAAATGAGCGGGGCTTAGCACAGCAATCCATTATATCACAAGTCTCGGTGACTAGCAGTCTGTAGGGGATAAGTGGTCATGTTTAGTAAATATCTATGAATTCTACGTGGAGTAGAATGAATTATTCTGTATTGACTATATACTACTTAATTAGAGTTAATATGAGGTAAAAGCAGATGTTTATAAAGGATACGTTAATATTAAGGTTATGTTTTGGTAAATTACAAAACAGACACATCTTGACATAAAATGGGGCTATGCTACCTATTGACATTGTGTGTTTATGCCCGATGGAGGTTTTTTTTTTTTTTTAATAAATGCATTCAACTGTGTTTTACTGCGTTCTGTTTTTATTAAATATTTTTTAAGTTAAAGGTTATATGTATTTGTATACTGTAGTTTATACTGTATATGGTTTAAAGCATATGCTATTCTTTTGTTATGTATCCACAATAATTATCAAGGGACTATATCATGCGTTTGTAATTTAACTTCTTACAAGTGTGTATTGGGTGCATCATTTTTTTTTTCACTGTACCACTGTGATTCCAACCTGGAAAATGGGCATTTCTGGTTAACCCACACATACAGACATACAGCGAGTCACAAACACGCACGATGTCATGCCACACAGTGAGGCTTGTCCATTCTCCCATTCAGCCCTGCAGAAGGTGCTATTATTTTGCACAGTTCTATGCCTGGTGCTGGGCAATGGGCAGCGCTCTTGGATTAAGCTGCAGCCACAGGGGTGGGAGCGTTGGGCGGGGAGGGGCAGCCGGCCTGATTGTCAGGCTGATTGGGGAGATTGCCTGCAAACCCAGCAGCCAATAGGATGACGTCCTGTGCGTGAGCGGGCAGCTGTTAAAGGGGCGGTGGGGGGAGAACGGCCGCCAGTCCAGTCACAGAGTAGACAAGACAGCAGAAGGAGGGGTTGTGATAAGGGTGACTGGGAAAAATAAAAATCCGCTACAGGAAAACATAAAACAAAAAAACCAAAAAAAAAAATCCTCAAAACATAAAATCACCACCACAAAAACAAAAGCCCCTTCTAACGAAAACCGCTGAAAAGGACAGTAAAGCAAACAAAAGCCACGGGAAAGAGGAGATCTGCTGGAAGGACAATGTGGAGTCCAAGATTCTAGAACTCTGTAGCAGGATTGCTGACTTGTTTGCAGTTGCTCCATGCTCTGTGATATCACTTTTCTTTTATGGTTGTTTGTTGTGTGTGTATTTTTTTTTTTTTTTTTGGATTTCCACTACCACCTCCTCCCCCCCCACCCCCCCCCCACTTCTCTCCCCCACCCTTACCAAGCTTCCTCCAAACACTCCTCCCTCCCCTCCTCCCACTACCCTAAGCAGCAACTTAAAGAAAGAAGAAGCGGAGAGAGAGGAGCATCTGCCGCCCGATCCTTCATCTGGGGGGGAATCTGAGCTCAGTCCCCCGACCGAGAGCGACCGTGAGCGGGGAGAGCTGTGTGAGAGGAGGGGTGATATCTGGACACTTCTTCTGAGCAGGTCCCATTGAACCCTATCAGGACCATTCACAGACTGGCGGACTCTGTTTTAACGTTGTTTTATGGTCTGTACCAGGATATCTATAGAACAGACTGGACTTGTCACTTTTTATTCTATTTTATCACCTATTTTAATTTTATTTTTTTAATGTAAATTTTTTTAATTTTTATTTTTTTGCTGTTGACGTACATGCCCCTAGGAGAGCTTCTTCCAAGTGTTGCCATCTGCAGTAGTTTGCTCCAGGACGCCGCCCGCTATCCCGGCTTACCGGCCTGATTGTGCCGCAGAGATCTGACGCTATTCGGACATGTTGCTGGACGCTGGTCCCCAGTTCCCAGCTCTCGGTGTGGGCACGTTTGCCCGGCACCACCACCATCACCACCACCATGCCGCAGTGGCAGCCGCAGCTGCAGCGGCCGCAGAGATGCAGGAGAGGGAGCTGAGTTTGGCGCAAAACAGCTTCGTGGAGCCGGCGCACATGGGCGCCTTCAAGCTGAATCCTGGAGGGGGTTCCGGGGGAGGCGGAGGGGGAGGCAGCGGGGGAGCCGGGGTACCCGTAGGCTCCGGGGCCAATGGACCCCACGATTTGTCCCCCCCGGGGCAGGGCTCGGCTTTCACCTCCCAGGCCGGGTATCCCTCCTCAGCCCTGGCCCCCCATGCTGCCTACACCGGGCCAGCCTTCAACAGCCCCCGGGACTTCTTGTTCCGCGGCCGGGGGTTCGCAGAGGGTGCCGGGGCAGCGGGAGGGGGTCAGCACGGCTTGTTTGGGCCCCCAGCTGGCAGCCTGCACCACCACCCCCATCACCACCAGCTGTCCCACGGGGAGCACCCCCAGAGCCACCTGCTGTTCCCCGGCATCCACGAGCAACATGCAGCCGCTACACAGAGCCCCCTGGGCGGCCAGATGAGGCTGGGTCTGCCTGGGGAGGTGTTCGGCAGGACTGAGCAGTATCGGCAGGTCACCAGCCCCAGGGGGGACCCCTACACCGCAGCCCAGCTCCACAACCAGTACGGCCCCATGAACATGGGCATGAACATGGCTGCCCACCACCATCACCACCACCACCACCACCCGGGGGCCTTCTTCAGGTACATGAGGCAACAGTGCATCAAGCAGGAGCTCATCTGCAAGTGGATTGACCCCGAGCAGCTCAGTAACCCCAAGAAAAGCTGCAACAAGACTTTTAGCACCATGCATGAGCTGGTCACCCATGTGTCTGTGGAGCATGTTGGGGGCCCCGAGCAGAGCAACCATATCTGCTTCTGGGAGGAGTGCACCAGAGAGGGCAAGCCCTTCAAAGCCAAATACAAACTGGTTAACCACATCAGAGTCCACACTGGAGAGAAACCTTTCCCATGCCCCTTTCCTGGATGTGGCAAGGTCTTTGCCAGGTCAGAAAACCTTAAAATCCACAAAAGGACTCACACAGGTAGGTGTCCGTCTAATGCCCTTTTCTAGGGTAGAGGGTGGGGGTAGGGTAACACCAACCTCAGAAATGTAAATGTTTGTCTTACTCTCTTGGTAAAATGTCTGGCTTAATCTTCCATCTGCTTCTGGGCTACTTTATGCACCCCAAATATTCCCTGCTAAATGTCATGTGATGTGCTCTGCATGTATGTACATGACTGTAATGGACTCGGTTTTACAAGCCTGTCAGTGTTTGCTATTGTGTCTAAGTTCTTTGGAAAGAGCTCAGATGTTCAATTGTGACCGTTTAGTTTGACGTGTAGTTTTCCCAGTATTTAAAAATAAAGAGAAATGAATTTTAAAAAACACACTTCCCAAAATAGCTCGATGTACTACTTGTTCATCTGCATCCCAATTTCAACGTTTGTAGTGACTAATTACTTTATTACGTTATGCACAATCTAACAAAAATTGATACATTGCCGCTAAGTTATGTTGATTGTTAAAATGCCACTGATTGTATTTATATTGTGGCATACATCTTCCCCATTTTTATTCATTTTTTTTTTTTTCCTCTCTTCACTAACTAACAAAAAAATAATAAATGTTAAGACCCTTCCACATTTTTTTGCACGGTAACTATAAATATTTGGGAGGATGTGAGGCCCACTTAGTGGTGTGTTGGGACTGAATTCAGGTGCTAGACGAGATTTAACAAGGTTTAAAATTAAAAGCATTTCTTTGCACGGAAAGTCTGCATTAAACTCCTGTATGTGAACAGATGTCTCTTTTATAAACAATTTAGGTGCTAATGGAATTTAATGCTAAGTGGATTCCCTCCAAATGGAGGATATTTGAGTGATCACACCTCTAAATTGCTCCAAACAGCATAACATTTGGATATATGGTGACTGGGGGAAGGGACAGGCTGTGAAAAGCAAATGAATGCTTTTTAAATGTATTTGCCCCTTTTTTCTTTACAAGCTGCTTGTTTACTCCACCTGTGTGAATAAGCCTAACAATGGTTCCTGACTAGTTTGCAAATGAACGACAATTTACATGTCTTTCCCCGGGGCACAGACAAGAAGCCATTAAATTCCAGCCTTGACAATGTTTCGTTTGGTTTTGTTGTCTGTGGGTTTTTTTTTTTGTTTGTTTGTTTTTTAATTGTATGTATTTTTGTCTTGAGAACCCGCTGCAATCTGGCTGTTCGAATTCTCTAACATACGAATAGAATAGTTTAATTTAACGAAGACCGTTATTGGAACATTGCTTCTAGTGATCAGTTTGGTGGTAGCCATTGTTTTTCCCATAGATTGATCTCATTGTTTTTCTTTCCCTTGATCCAGGAGAGAAGCCTTTCCAGTGCGAGTTTGAAGGCTGCGATAGACGCTTCGCTAACAGTAGCGATAGGAAGAAACACATGCATGTCCATACCTCGGACAAGCCCTATCTGTGCAAGATGTGTGACAAGTCCTACACCCACCCCAGCTCCCTGAGGAAGCATATGAAGGTAGGAAAGGTCGCAACACTTCCCTGCACATTTGGCAGGCTGGACTGCTGAGAGTTGTAGTTAAAGCTGAATATATATATATATATCATTGTCAGCCGCTTTCGATATTTGCTTTAAGTGGTTTTGATGTGTATCTATCTTTATAGAATTACACCGTGTATATATCCACATCATCCAGAAATAAACGTCATGTTTGTTTTCCCACGAATAATGGACATTAATGAACATCAGGGCTTGCCAAAAATATTTTTCCTCCTTCGCTGTGTGCAATTATACGTCGGTGGTTATCATTTTAATGCGCTGTGTGCACTCGTGCCCTTACAATTTTATAATTATTATTTTTTTATTTTTTTTTATTTTAAAGAAAAGTTTAAAAAATATTTTCAAACATACACAGTATGTCTGTGTAAAAACTGGCTTATGCATTGTTTAGTGAATAAATCTAAAAGTACGTATAGTACACAGACTGGTGAATTGAAAACCAAATTGCCAAATCGAGGCTAAAATAGACAAACTTTTTGTTTTCTTGCCAAATGGTAGTTTAGATTTGAATGCGCTGCAATTCTGAATTTAGTAAATCTTTTATATTTATATATATTTTTATTATAAATTTTTTTTTCTTCCAAACTTTCCTCTTTAACCCGTATGAATTATTTCTGTGGTAATGGGTAGCAGTTTGGTTTTGGTTTATTTATTTTTCATCCCTAGATAGCCTTTTTAAATACATTTCTGATCACTAAAATGTTTTGTTTTTTTTCCCATAGGTCCACGAGTCCTCTCCACAAGGCTCAGAGTCGTCACCCGCTGCCAGCTCTGGCTATGAGTCTTCAACTCCCCCAGGTCTGGTGTCCCCCAACACTGAAACACAGAGCACTAACCTGTCCCCAGCCAGCGCCGCAGTGAATGTTGTACACAGTGTATCCAATGGGCCTGGGGGAGCTCTATCTTCAAATTTCAATGAATGGTACGTCTAGGGGCCCCTGCATGGCTTCTTCAGGACTCTATAGGCCACCAGAGACATTGCAGGACTCACCACTGAGCAGATATAGACCCTGGGCTTGTAAGAGTTCTGGGGGGATTTGTGAAAAGCACACACATACACACACCAGCAGAGTGATAAAAACACAATGTACAGTGACCAGGAGGATGCAGGAACAGAGCTCAAGCAAATGGTTATTTATCCCTCTTCCTTCTAAAATGAAAAGTCTGATTTGTAATCTAGCTACGTACCTACCTACCTACCCTAACATGTTCTCATTACATGAACATGGGTTGAAGTGACTTTAATCTGGACCTCTTGCAATGTATGTCTCATTCCTTTGTACATAGGACTCTGCATAACAAGGGATGGGTTTTCTTTCAATTGGGGGGAGGGAGGGGGAGGTGGAAGATTTAAAATGTCCTCTTTTGTTTATTTTTTTCACATTTTTATTTACTTTTTTTATTGTGATCTTTACGTATTGTCCTACTTTTTTTTTGTTTTGTTTTATTAACGAAACTTGATTGTAATTTTCATGCAGCTGGGCTGGGAAACAATAAAACTCTGTGCCAAAGTCTCTACTGTTTGTCTAAACTATAACAGGCGTTCACTTATACACCAGGCTCGTGAATGTACTTTATTTCTGTTAACTGGGGAGGGGAGGGGTGTCCATGTGCTGTTTTTTGTGCTTTTTGCAAGTTCGATTTACTCTTAATGTTTAAAAAGACCGCTGGGAGGGGGAATGTAATCGTTGTGCAGTCTGCTTCTTCCCATAACTATCAGCCTTTCTCCTGTAAATAGCCCTTTTACCATATTTATCCATTTGTAATTAAATTATGATATTGACTTACTACAGAGGAAACACTATTTATAAAGAATGTTTCTTAATTATAAATATGTACAATTTGTGAGCATAAATTGTTCCAGATTTTTTTTTTTATTTAAAGTGGTTTCATCATTTTTATTTTTTTTGTGACCTGTTTTAAGAGTAATGCATACATACACACCTATAATAAAATGTGTTGAAACTGCAAAGTCAGATTTTTTTTTTTTTTTAATGTATGGATATATTCAAATTGTATCTTTGTGTTAAGGGCCACGCTGCATTTAGAGGAGTTCTTTAAAAACAAGGATTGAGTTATATAGCTTTTTTTTTTTTTTTTGGTGCAGTATTTGATTAGGCTCTTGGTAAAATAACTAAGCTATTTCAACTTCACCAGAAAGACATTGAGTAACTAGAACGAATTAAATGAATCATTTATTAAGGTACATGTTTTGTAAAAATGCCACTCTTGTTATATAGGAGAGAACACAAGTCTTTTCCTTATCGCTCGCTGAAGTGCAGAACCTAGTTTTATTGTAGAGCTATGTTTGTGTTACAGCAGATTATGTGTGAGTGACCATTTCGACTACCACACATGACTGTACTCACAATGCAAACTAGTCTGCAATCATATCACTTGGACTTATTTCTACTTCCGAATCATAAAGGATCGGACCAAACGTCGAATTATTACGAAGTAAAATTTGAATTTTAAAACTCGTTAAACAAGCTGTGCCAAACTAGTTCATTGTTATAAAATCGGTTTTAGTGGCCTAAACGTCCCCATTCTGATTTTAAATTCTCTGCAATTCGGTAAATCGCAGGCTTATTTACTAAACTCTGAAGTAGGCCATTATTTTACAGCATTGCGGGAATGTCCCTTTTCTCAAATTGTGCTGTATATAGAAAACCCCGGCGGGTTGTGAATGAATGTTTTTCGACAATGAGGAAATCATCGTTCTGACCAAAAATATCAGAGATCGCTATTTTAGGTGTCTATATACCATCACATAAATGTAGATTTATAAAGGCACGTCTTGGCGGTTTTCTTGTCACAATGACTTGCATGACATTTTACAAAATCATTTAATCTAAAGTATTTTATATTTTCGACTGTTGTAATAAGCTATCCTTCAATAATATTTAAAGGTGACAAATTCCTGTCTGCTTTCTATCAATGCACGGTTAAGCTGGTCCCTGTATAAAGTCAGTTATTGTGTACTATTCGTAGAAGGCATAGATATTACAATTATGAATTGGACACATTTTAGTCGTTTGATTGATCTTTCATCAATTTCATTTATTGATCTGCTGTGGCTTTGCCTATATCTATGGCTGGATGATTGTGTCTATGTGTATATTTTGTGCTGTTCCTTATATTTATTATTATATAAATATTGTGGCTAGAAATTCCTGTTCGCTAGTCTCTGTTGTGAATGTGGAGTTGGGAATATATAGAATGTAGTGGATTGGAGAGAGAATTCCTGGAGAGCCAGCGTGTTGAATGGCTGCTAGCCCTATGTGCACAAAGCATGGACTACTGTGACATACCCTGACCTGGGCGGGCTGGCGGTGACCTTGAACTTGCACGTGATGGCTGCAGTGTTCCAGGCAGAGCTCAGACCTGCTGTACCCACATCTCAGGACCAGTCACCAGGAAGAAATCATTCAAATCAGCTTAATTGTGGCACGTTAATGCGTTTTTACGACATATTGAGTGAGTGGTTGTGCTGCTTGTGACAGCCACATGGCAGAAATGTAGATATGGGTCTGTGCAGATACCGGCATAACACATCTGTTACTGTAACAAACGTATTGCCATCCAGGAATCACAGTTTGTAGGCTGCTGCAGGATACTAAAATACTAAACCGCACCCAGCCACTGCAATCCTTCCTCCCCCCCACCCCCCATATCCCAGCACCCAGCCACTGCAACTCCCCCCCCCATATCTCAGGACCCAGCCACTGCAACACCCCATAACCCAGCACCCAGCCACTGCAAATCCCCCCCCCCCATATCCCAGCATCCAGCCACTGTAATCCCCCCCATATCCAAGCACCCAGCCAATGCAACCCCCCCCATATCCCAGCATCTAGCACCTGTAACCCCCCCCCATATCTCACCATCCAGCTACTGAAACCCTCCATCCCAGCACCAAGCCACTGCCACCCCTATATCTCAGCACCCAGCCACTGCAACCCCCTTTGCATATCTCAGCACCCAGCTACTGTAACCCTCCATCCTAGCATCCTGCCACTGCAACTCCCTCCGATAGCTCAGCACCCAGCCACTGCAATCCCCTATACCAGCACCCAGCCAATGCAACCCCACCCATCCCAGCACACAGCCACTGCAACCCCCTATCTCAGCCGCTGCAACAGCCTTTTGATGCAAACCAGCAGTAACTGCAAGAACCCTACTGATCCTATCACCCACAGCTAACAAACAAAAACACGGATTGATTACAGCACCTCAGCAATGCAACCACTCATCCCACCACCAAGCCTCTAATATCTAGCCGGTGTCACTGCTTCAGACTGCCAGGGAAATCGTACCCGCATAGCAACAGCCACCCAGCAATACCCTGCAGCCCTGAATGCAGCCAGAGCTAGAGCTGAATCCTGTGGCCCTCGGTACCACGGTGCAACTAGTGCCTCTTTACCAGGCATCCAGTCCCCTAGTGCCCTAAACAGTGAGACAATCTGTCTCCAGTGAAATGATCATTTATACATTGTCTGAGAGAAATTCAAACAATGACTACATCAAATAATGTCATGTCTATTAATTGAAGTAGTTATTCTACGAATCTTTTAAAAAATTAATACAACATATATTTTTTAACAATACAGATATATCACACAGTTCGAGAAACTATTTGATCGTTAAGCTTTTTTCTTCTTCATAAACTGCACCTTATGAGTGTTTAATTTTATAATGAAAAATATAATGGGCACTTCAACATAATGTAATTATGGAGCTAGTCTGCAATCATTTAGTATCATCTTAACAGATCTATATCGAGTACACTATAAGTGAAAAATAAAAGTAAATTATAATAAAATACTAGTATATCGAATCTTTCAAATTTAAAGGGTATATACATGAGTGTGTATCTATCCATCTGTCTACCTCATCCATCCCCACTGTATTAACATTGAAGTGTCTGCAGCTTTGATCCTGAGCATGAGAGTATATTGAAGTAAGGTGACTGGATGTATGTGAGGGGGCACAGGCGAGAAAATGTAAGGGGGCATATTGAACCTGATTAGTCTAATTCTGTCCACCATTTCTCAAAACTATAAATCCAAATATTCATGTGATCTGTTTTTGTGTATTAAAAAACAAAGCACATAAAGTCACACAGTAACACAATATAATGCAAACCGCTATTCACTTCCATTCTAATGAATAAACACAATTGTGTAACAAAATACATCACGTTAACTTTAAGAGAATGTAATATTTTATTGAAGCTCGTTAAAAGGAGCCGTATCGTGATTCAATGTCATATAGAGGAATGTATTCAATGCAGCCACAGATAGCAACAATATTATTCTGTATGTGAATAGAATGTAGGCACTAATCTCACAATTCCACCAGTGACTGCTATCCTGCGGTCATTTGCACTTGTGTCTTCTATGAGATTCCTGGAATCCTACAAAATGTATTTGGCTGTGATTTTAACCCTTTCGGTTGGAGAATTGTTATTTGATGCTGATACTCAAACGGTTCTTACTTCTTATTGGATGAAACTCCCCATATCTTCTTCAACAGTATTAATTATTTAAACACCAAGACTAAGCAACACCCTGCTGAGAGCGGTCACTAGCATTCACCCCCCTGCAGAGCCAGATTCTAATGACTGGTATGTAAAGTTTAAAACAATACTAAATTTAATAAAGCATTTGAAATACTAAATAAAACAATACTAACATCTCAAGGGTTATGTTTTATAGATCACCTAGAAGTTTTATATACACTTCACATGAGGTTTGTTGTATAGAAATCATTAAATGGAAACCGTATATATTTAATAAGCTAGCTAATAACACACACGCTGTTATTAGCCACTGAATAATATATCTATTAATCTGCCAAATAATATTAGTTCTTGCAATTTACTGTACATTCCTTGGATTAAAATTGCACACTCGCACATTCTAGTGGGACAGTAAATGAATTGATACAGGCTACAATTAAATAGGGATTCAATCCAGGCATCAGACAATTGTTAGACACACAGAACCAAACACTGGAGTCAGTTATAATTATGGGGAGTGGGATCAGCAACATAGACAATTATTATGCAGATAGGGTAAAAGTTTACAAAAATCAAATAAGTATATATAATACATTATTTAAATGATTGTGTATATATATATATATATATATATATATATATATATATATATATATATATATATATATATATAATAATTGTATATATTCTTTAATTATTAATATTTTTATGCATTTTTTTTTTTTTTATTTATTTTTTTTTTAAATCTGGCTTTTGAGGTATGACGTTAGTGGACATGTCGCTGTCAGTTTCAAAGTCTGAACAGATGGCATTCTAAGAATTGGACATTATAGACCAATCGATTTCAGATTCCCCCCACATCATAAACAAGCAAGTTCAGTTATATGTACATGGGAATAATGCAATGTGTGCTTCAGGCACCTGCATGATATCCAAATGGTTAATACTTTCTATTTATAGTTTGCTATAAATGTGTTTATATAGACTTATAAATCGTATAAAATATGCCAGCACCCACCAATTTAGTCCAGATGCATTAGATTACCCTTTGACTCTGTGTAACGTTCAGTAATTTATGCTGGGTGACTCCTTTTTTAGAATGTTGCTAATATAATTCATTTTCACCATTGCCTGTGTTTCAGTATACTTTGCCTTTCCTTCAACCATCAAGCCTTGTCTTCTCCACCAGCTCAATGCTGCAGTTGGCTCTCTGAATTCCTGATGAAGACAGTATGACCTGTTTTTGATGAAGATTATGTGACCTGTAGGGAGACAGTGAGAGGTCAGCCACATGCAGTGACCACATTCCTGCTCATTCCTGACACATGCTGCTCAGATATTGATCCAGGGAGCAAGATAAAAACTAAATCTAATTCCATGTCATGAATACTAATGAACGTTGCTTCAGGATTTTAATTAGTGTTGACTTTCACACACAGTAAACATTTAGTGGAGCCCTATGACACCAGACCCACACTAGATCAGGTCAGCTGCACTAATATTTGGTTACCTGCTCCATACCAAGAACAGCATCAATGGTTATTAAATGTTTGCAAGGAGTCAAGGACGCCCATCGATTATAGGTACACCATACAGGCTGTACAACATCCATCATGTATGGAGTACATTAACAGCATGCAGGCGTACAATACAGGCACACACGTGAAGACATGTACCAATTACCATGAGTGCATTCAATATACAAACCTATTGCTATAAAGACATCTAGACCTACAGTATGCCGCTACGGAACATGTAGGCGCTATACTAAGAATAACATTGTCTCTGGGTACATTATATTCATTATGTATATATGCTGGTAATGGAATTGTATGAGTAACATATGGTTATTGAACAGTGTGTATAGTGTTTCTATTGAACTTGATGCAGAGCCAGAGAACATGCTGGTTGCTAAAACTACCGTATGTGTGGGCGCCTTATGAATGAAGAAGAATACTTTTTGTACAGATCGTTGAAGGATGTACTGCAGCGAAGGGGTTAAGTGTCCTTGGTAACTCTGTCTGGCAGTCAGTAATAGGCTGCAGAACTCAAGGTGCCGGACAGGAGATAGGAGATAATGCCCTGCCCACATGTAGAGATTTATTCAGCAAGCTGTACTGACCGGCTACAGGCCACATTGTGCACACATTCCCATACTAGCACACAACACTACAGGCAGCAAGACACAGGGACCACACCTACACAACAAACACTAGCTCAAAAAAAAAAGCATGTAACCTCTATATACAGAATGTCAAGATCACACTCATAATACCAAAGAACACACTAAGAGGATTCTATAACATACTGCTTATTATTACAACTATACAAATACCAGATTTAAACACATAATGCAGTATTGACACTACCACGAACATAAGCTGTAACTAGATTACACGTGCATTTAAAAAACAAACAAAAACAAAAAAAACACATGCCAATGATTTTTTTTCTTTGTTTGAATTAATAAAAACAAACAAACAAAAACAACTGTATATAATCATTTTACATAATGCGTATTATATGTATAATGAGCACATATTAATCTGCAATGCTCTGCAACCCTTGGCTGTTACAGTTTCCATGTATCATAGAGTAAGAGCAAAATGTGCCCTCTACTGTCAGTACTGCAATGCCTACTCTAGACTGGGAGCTCCGAATGTACTGACAGTGAAATCGAATACTGTAAATACAGCCAGGAGTAAGGAGTAACATTGTATGACATAGTAGTTACATTAAAGAATAAAACAATAACAATATATAATATGAGTCACCCAGCACTTGTCATTCCCAGCATTCTATGGTGGAACCTCTATCCTCCTCACGTGCTTTACATTCTGCACTTAGAACCATTCACTTTATACCTGTTTGGGGTGATCATTGCTCATACTCTCACACTGTGTCCGCCTGTTTATAAATAACCACTTTACCGCTCACATGCAGGCGATAGGGAATGTGCGACACATGCAAAAATACATTATATTACATATGTAATCATCACCTCATATACAGTCAGGATAATCCACTTCATATACCGGGCAAACACACGTGGGTGGATATTAACAATTAGTATGCACGTGTAACACATGGTTCTGTATCTTTGTATGTGCTGCTTGCCCATAGACATTTCAATAAAAATTCACACACACAGTAAACAAAAAATCCAATTAATTTAATAGATTCTGTAATGTATCATCTACATATGTCACAATAGATTTCTCTAAAAAGGTCCTGAAATACGTAAATAACATATAACTGAACACACACAAACACGCACATATTAATATAGTATAAAAATAATTTTGACAAAAATCACTTACATATCTATAAACATACTGCAGAAATGCATTTCTAGAAAATATACAAAAACACCACACAGACAAAATTATATCGTCTAAATAATAGGGAAAATATTATATATATATACACACACACATATAATATATATTTATATATACTTTTCTCCTATCATTTACACTTTTTAGTAGTGAGTTGCTGTGCTATAAAATGTAAATATCTGCAGGACACTGCAGGATATTATTGTTACAAATCCAAATCCACTGGAAGCTGTGCAGATATTTGTAGATGCTTATTCACTAAACAGCGACTTGTAACCTTTAGGCTGAATTCGTCGAGATTGAAAATCTCCAACTTGGCTAAGAAGAAGTGAAGAATATTTCTTACTGGAATAGTCTGGCCTAAATTTTGGAAGTCGGTTGCACCTCATCATACTTCTCTATTTCGTGATGGTGTTTTACATCTTTAATTTAACCATTAACGCGGATGTTATAATAATTTAAATGGCAAGTTTGTGCATTTAGAACGAATAACAATAGTACTGCTGTTATTACAGTTTTTGAAATAAGGTTTATGTTTTGATGACCTATGCTTCAAATAACAAGCTAATATAAAAATACATAACAAATAAAAATATTTCAGGGTTAATAAGCTTTGTTATATCATATATTTTAATATTAATAAGGTTAATTTTAAGACACATTCCCAATAGTATTCTCACATTTTTTAAATGTTATTTTATATATTTGTTCGATAGGCAAAACATACAATTTCGTTGAACACATAAGAAAGACACCGACAAATAAAATGTAAATATTACTCAGCAGTAGAAAAAAATAAGAAAACAACGAACTTATTTACTTTTTATTTTACATTTATATGGCAGCTGAATACATTTTCCTAAAGTAGATAAAAAAACATACAAGGAAATCGTTATATCGCATGGGATTTATTCACTAAATAGCGAATTCGTAAGAATTAAACATCGAATTTTCAAAATATCCAAGTGGAAAATGTGGCCGAGCTGGATTTTTTTTTACACCAACTTAAATATTTTAGCTTATATTATGCACATGCGATTCTGAATGTATTTTAATGCACGGGTTACTATAAAAAAAAAAATCAATAATAGAACGAAATATTTGAACAAACATTTGATGACATCATATTTCTTCTGTTTTAAAATTAAGTAAATTTCCAAAATCTATATAAATATTCCTTATATGAATGTACATTTTTATATATTATATATATATATATATATATATACATATATATATATATATATATATATATATATATATATTAATTATATATATTTGAATTAATAAAATAAGTGTATATCTATGAATATGGGAGTGTGTGTCTGCGTATGTATAGACACATATATGCATATAATAGAAACACGAACATTCAAACATATGCACTTCTTTTTTTAAGTATTGCTGATTGGTGTAACATTAGACACAAAAAACAAATCATGTAACAAAGAAAAAGAAATGTAAAAAAACAAAAAAATCTCACCAAATGCTATCCATTTACAAACTATACCTAACTCGAGTTTTTTTGTTTTTTTTCTAGAGATTTTTTTTTCTTCTCTTTTTCTGTTTTTGGCAAACTCCCCAAAAAGCAAAGGAAAAGGAGATTTTAAAGCAGTGTAGGAAACACGAGTCTAATTTGAGTTTAGAGGTGTTCAATTAAAGGCTGTATAAAGCTCATTTCTCCAGTTAAATGCCCACTCATTTCCCTGAGTGCCTTGCACGTTACACTAAAGCCGTTTCTCATTGAACTTAACTACTTACAGTTCTTCATCTACAAATAGAGGCAACAATTATCAGCAGGTTGACTGTGTTTTCTCCTGTGTTTTCAGGCATGGATTTAGAGGGACATGCTCTAATGCTGCTGCCCCTCTCTGAGGGTCTGTCTGAATGTCTGCCCATTGTACCAATAAGTGTATTTGAAGCAGATAAGTATGTATAATACAAACGCGTTTTGTTAAACCTGATGGACGCTATTTGTCTTTTAATAGGTTTGTAGCAAACTAGCACAATGGAGCCATGTATTCCTTTCCAAGGTGCTTTGTTCAGCCAGGTCTATTTAGCCTGCGTACAGCTATTCCTCACTCCTATTGAGTACAACAGCCAACAAACGCCAGCTGCAGGCTCAGAAAATGGGGAGTCCACTGCTTTTATCCCAGTCCTAACAGAGAGGGGGGTCCTGTTTCATTAAAATCATTGATGTCTCTTTGAAACAATGGGAACTCAAGTTCAAGTGGTGTTCTGGTGATTTAGGATGGTTTCCCTAGCTCTGGGGACAATTCCCCATTTTCTGCTCCTTCTCGTGCCCTGAATTGGCATTATTTGGGTGAATAGACAAAAACAGAGCTGTGTATTTGCTATAGAAGAGCGATTACCGTTTCAGTGATATGGGGCAAAGGCGTTCAATGTAAAACATGTATTTAGACATAGACAAACACACAGAAAGGCGCAGACACACACACACAAATACACACACTATATATACACAAATTATCCATGCATTCTTCATCTGAACCCTTTAAGAATATATAGTAATTGTCACAAGGTATATGAGGCCTGTGTGGATGGACATGGAGTATATTTAATCATATTTTTCAACACTATAAATATATATGTTGGACAACTAGTACTAACTATTTCGAGGGAATGTACATTTTTTTTATTTAGCAGGAAAACAAAAAATATTACATATTGTCACTAATATTTCATAATGTTTATGTAATGAATGATCTCATGCAAGGACAAATACATGCAATAAACAAATACAACAAGTAAGTCACACCATTATTTTTGCTTTTTTCCTAACTGCCAAAAAACAATGTGGAGAGGATACCAGTAAAATGGATTTATTTAATATTTAAACCCACACGGCTTATAATTTCTTGGAAATGTAATGGAATCTAAAAAAGACCGGATGGCAGTTTGGAGTGCATATGGTTAATACTTCTGTAAAGTGTTTATATATGGAATTAAAGTGTGAGCTTCGGGGTAAATATCCCCATTTAATTAGCAGTTTACTCAAAGGACGGAAACGTCAGTCACAATTACCAAAACATCCACATGATAAATAAATTGTAACAATAATAATAATATGAGCAACAACAACACAAGAGTCTTTGGATAGGCTCCTATTTTCATTACTATAATTACAAAGCAGTTGATTGCTTAGTAAAATAATGTACATTACTGTGAAGCCATTCAGGATAAAATAAAGATCTCAGATAAACGAATTGTAAAATGAAGCAACTGATATGAGATGTTACAAGTGTTATAAACGAAATAAAGGCAAATGCCCATTAAGTTACAGCATCCATACACTTCTGTCATCTCTTTCTCAGACATTGTGAATTGACATCTGAAATAGTAAAAAAGCAATGATCCAAGAATACAAACAAACCAGTGAGTGCAGACCTGGGCACAGACAATGTTTGCACACTGCATTTCACATGAATCTCAGCCAATGTTTTAGTTGGCTAAGCACCCTAGTAATATAGTCCAGAAACACATGCATTGCCAAGGCTGTCTGTCACCAATATGACAGCTAAGTGGTAACTGTATCAGTAACTGGCAGTGTATTCTCCCCTCAGGGCATACCTAGAGCAGTTCTAGAGATCAGTAACATTTCCTGTTTAATATGGGAGCCTTGTACACTCCATCATACAGAGGTCATTTATCTGTTTCCACGCAGAGGAGATCTCTTTACCATACACACTGGGATCCAAGCTAATGTAAAAACTGCCTACTAAGGGTTAAACATATTTTCCTTTACTTTTGGATTATTAAATAAATACTTACTGTGAAATTTGCAAATATTATAATCAAAATGCAAATAGGTATAGAAGATAGCAGATTAACAGTTAATCAGGGACAGATGATAAACAGCAGACAGATAGACAGACAATAGAGAGACTGCAAGGGAGACAATGACAAATAGAAACAGACATACAAGCAACATTGTAGAAACACAAATAGATTAGATGGATACATAAACAGACAGGAAGATAGATGAATTACAAGAAATAGTATATTTGGCAGGTACACCTGATTAAATGAAAACGTAACTATCTACAAACATTGCAAAACAAAGACACTTTTTGTTTTATGTTCCCACATAATTGGATAGAAATCACATGAGAAATTAGTGTTTTGTTCATCAAATACATTTCAGTTAGTGTAGAATACAAGGTGACATAACAGTCAATTGGAAACGTCTCCAAATGAATACTTATCATTTCTGCTATTTTGTCTGTCACTTTTGAGTCTTTCATAAGATAAAATCTAAATACTGAGGTGGTATATATATATATACACTCATAGAGACTTCCATAGACCCCCTATTTGTACTCTGTCACAAATGTGAGTGTATACCATTGATGTAGTCTTTTGGCAGGTGATACAATCATGAGAAGAGGAGCCAAATTATCAACAAGGCAATGAAAGAGGTCAGGCAAATATAACTATCTACTTTCCTTCTCCCCAAGGAGGGCTATAATGTAGTGGGGAAAATATGCAAAGACCCCACATGTAGACTTGGACACAGCATGAAAACGTGAATTCGGTCAATATTCACAATTTTGTGTGTTCGATTGAGCATTCGGTTGAGAAGATAGACTGGCCTCACAGCCTTATTCTGTGGAACTGTTTTGGGCATGAAAATCATGCTTGCGGTCGGTCAAATGTGACTTCCATAAAACCTTTGAACCCCTGCTCTGATCTAGGTGATTTTTGGATATGTTGATGACCCAGATCAGGGCTATCCAGTGATGTAGGATGGGGATATGTTTGTGTTTTGGGGTGTTTCTGGACTTTGGGTAAAAGTGGATATTTTCTGCCTGTTGATAATTAGGTTATTCCATTAACTAGCTTAATTATATCACAGGCAGAGGGGAGGGCTTGCTGACTGTATGTGGGAGTGTTACTGTGTTAATTATTGTTCCTATTGGTTTGGTAACTTTGTGTACTGTGCTCCACAAGGTCCACGTGGGTGGTAACCTTGTGGGGAAAATGTGTATAAAAGAAATGCCTTTGTGCTCAATAAACAGATCATCATGTTTGGGGGATTGGAGAATTACCTACACTCTGGGGATTGCTATAATCACTATACTCCCCAGAGTAAGCTCTTGTAAGAGCTTGTTCCTGTTCTCTGGATTTAGGAGACATCTTCCTATTGGAAGCTGGTCCCTGGTCTTGGGCCCAGAGTAGGAGGAAGACGGCGAGATCCCAACCAAACTGCGGTGGTTATGGTGTCTAGTGGAGTGCTTGGAGCCCTCGGGAAGCACTAGGAGCATCCGTCAAATGTAGGTACCCAGTCGGGGTGCCAGGCGATCCGTTACAGTTACCTATAAATGTATTTTGAGTTATATAACAAGATTGAATAGCTATCACTGCAATTACAAAATAAACTAGATACAAAGAGTATTTAGACTTGACTCCAAGACATGGATGACAAAATATGCAGTAATAAATAGAGTATAAATAAAATAACACATTTCTATGCAAAGTAGGCTGCACGTTTACACTCTAGTTCAGTAATGTGCTAGCCTTTGGCACACTAGATGTTGTGGACGTAATTTACTGTGCTGTTCTGCTTGCCTTTTGGCTAGCAGCATCTCATAGGAAATAAAATGCATAAACGGTGAAGTGATTATGTTTAGATGTCACTAAATAAGAATTAACCACACACTGTAGTCAATGTACATGCACAAACACTGCAAGCAGCACAAGTAGATCTAACAAAAACACCTAGCTTACTTAGAGCAAAGCTCTACATTGCCACCAGCAAGGAATGAAATGAAGCTCAAACACATGGACTGATGCTAGGACTGGGACCATATGAACTCTACTGTTCCCTCTGGCAACTATTTTATTTATGGCTGGCCACCATTATCCCCAGAGTTGTTTAACCTTGGGCTGGGAATTTTTGGGACTTGGTTTGATATTTGGAGTTATGGAACTGTGGGTTGTTGTATGTCTGACACCTCATGTGGTTCCCTAGGTGTCTCTTATGTCTAAGTCGCCATAAGTGTAATATAATGTGGATAGGGGCTAGTCCTGAGTGAAAATAAAATATTGAGTGGAAGTTTCTTTTGTAACTCTGTGTACTAACTGGATTTTTCAGGGATTACACTTGCAAAGTCTTCAGAGCTGTTTTCTAGCTTCACTTTTCCCTGCTGCCAGGGATCTTCCAAGAGGAAGTCTTCTCCAGGGTTTAGTATCACTTCCTGTAGAGTGTTGTTGTAGCATCAGCATTGAGCTAATCACTTGGGTGTACCACAGATACCTTTGTAAAAGTGGCATCCGTAGACGTCAAGGCAGAGGAATTGATACCTGCCTGCTAGAAAGAGAACAGGCAGAGATGTTGATGCTTGCCTGGAAGGAGAAAGAGGGTGTCTAGGGACGTGCCCCAGTGGATAGAAGGATTAATGCCTACACAGTTTGGCAGGCGAATTAGATTCAGAGGGAACAATACCTACCTCCTGTTCAAATGTGTAAAGCACTCTGTGTCTACCCAGGCCCTGGATACCACCTTTTTTCACCATCTTGTTTCATGGACACTCCCCTACTGAGACCAGCATAATATATAGTCACTGACTTGACCTTGGTTTTAGCGACAATCCCTCCTGGACGCAGGGCCGGACTGGGGATACAAAGCAGCCCTGGAAAAAAAAGCTATGCCAGCCCCATAAGTCACTGCGCCACGTATTGTCACATGTAATAAGTATGGCTATGTGTTGCCACCCTAGATGACTGAGTAATATAATATATATATATATATATATATATATGAAATGTATTATGTGTTAATATATTACTCAATCATCAGATCAGGGGTTCCAAATTAAGTTTCCCCGTGGAACACTGATAGTGTTTTAACATTTCTGCAGGAGGATCTTCAGTGCTGCTGGCAGAGGTCCTCGCTGCTCCCTCTCCCCCTCCAGGCGTCGCGCTCTGTCTGGGAGGAAGTGCTGTCCCTTCCTCCCAGCATCCAATACTACAGGGGTCACGTCGTGGTTTTAGATGACCGCGGCGACTGACCGAACCCCTGTTTAGCGATACCCATCAGATGGCCCTAAATGGCACCCGACGTGCAAATCGCTGTGGAAGCCCAATTTTGTTCTCGCGGAACCCTAGGGTAATTGGGAAAATGCTGCATTAGATGATTGAATAATATATTTATATAAACACATAATACACATAAAATATATAAACACATAATATATATAATGTGTTTATAGATTAATCAATCATCTGGGGTGACAAGACATGCATACATATATGCCTTACATATTGATATATATTTCTTTTTCTAAAATGGTGGGTAGGGGTTCTGTATGGTGGATATGGGGGGTGTATGGTGGGTAGGGGGACTGTGAGTAGGAAGCGGTTCTGCAAGGTTGGTACGGGGACTGTGAGTGGGTAGGGGGCTGTGACTAGGTAGGGGGACTGTGAGGTGGGTAGGGGACTGTGAGGTGGGAAGGAGGGCTGTGAGGTGGGTAGGGGGGCTGTGAGTGGGTAGTTAGTGGGTAGGGGGGCTGTGAGGTGGGTAGGGGTTATGTATGGTGGGTAGAGTGGCTGTGAGGTGGGTAGAGGGGCTGTGAGGTGGGTAGTCAGTGGGTAGGGGGGCTGTGAGGTGGGTAGGTATGGAGTTATGTATGGTGGGTAGAGGTGCTGTGAGGTGGGTAGAGGGGTTGTGAGGTGGGTAGAGGAGGGGCTGTGAGGGTTATGTGAGGTGGGTAGGGGCTGTGAGGTGGGTAGAGGGTCTGTGAGGTGGGCTGTCAGTGGGTAGCGGGGCTGTGAGGTGGGTAGGGGGCAGTGAGGTCACCCCCCATCCCTTAATACACTTCTGATCCCCCTCCCCCTATCTAATACACTTCTGCCCCCCCCTTATCTAATGCACTTCTGACCCCCTCCCCACTATCCAATACACAGCTGTCCCCCCTCCCCTATTACACAGCTGACCCCCACCCCACACCCTCATATACTGCTGAGCCCCTCATGTAATGCTGACCCCCCTCCCCTCCACTAATATACTGCTCATCCCTCCCCTCCCCTAATACACTGCTGATCCCTTCCCTCCCCTAATACACTGTTGTCCCCCTCCCCTCCCTTAATACACAGTTGTCCCCCCTCCCTTAATACACAGTTGTCCCCCCTCCCTTAATAAACAGTTGTCCCCCCCTCCCCTTCCCTCCCCTAATACAGTTGTCCCCGCCTCCCCTCGTCCTAATACACAGTTGTTCCCCCCTCCCCTAATACAGTTGTTCCCCTCCCCTCCCCTAATACACAGTTGTCCCCCTCCCCTCTCCTCCCCTAATACAGTTGTTCCCCTCCCCTAATACAGTTGTTCCCCTCCCCTAATACAGTTGTCCCCCCCCTAATACAGTTGTTCCCCTCCCTCCCCTCCCCTAATACAGTTGTTCCCCTCCGCTAATACAGTTGTCCCCCCCTAATACAGTTGTTCCCCTCCCTCCCCTAATACAGTTGTCCCCCCCTAATACAGTTGTTCCCCTCCCTCCCCTCCCCTAATACAGTTGTCCCCCCCTAATACAGTTGTTCCCCTCCCTCCCCCCCAATACAGTTGTTCCCCCCTCCCCTAATACAGTTGTTCCCCTCCCTCCCCTCCCCTAATACAGTTGTCCCCCTCCCCTCCCCTAATACACAGTTGTCCCCCTCCCCTCCCCTAATACAGTTGTTCCCCTCCCCTCCCCTAATACAGTTGTTCCCCTCCCCTAATACAGTTGTTCCCCCCTCCCCTAATACAGTTGTTCCCCTCCCTCCCCTCCCCTAATACAGTTGTCCCCCTCCCCTCCCCTAATACAGTTGTTCCCCCCCTCCCCTAATACAGTTGTTCCCCCCCTCCCCTAATACAGTTGTTCCCCCCCTCCCCCAATACAGTTGTCCCCCTCCCCTCCCCTAATACAGTTGTCCCCCTCCCCTCCCCTAATACAGTTGTCCCCCTCCCCTCCCCTAATACACAGTTGTCCCCCTCCCCTCCCCTCCCCTAATACACAGTTGTCCCCCCTCTCCTAATGCAATACACAATAGGTCCCCCAAGCCCCTTTATTCTTACCTGATCTAGAAGATGTACCTCAATGGTGCAGGAGGAAAGTGATGCGGCAGTCAGTGCAGAGCCGCCGCCGCGCAGCCGCCGGATGTGACGTCATATGCCGCTCACATCCGGCGGCTGAAAGGAAATGTGTCCGTTCTGCTCCAGCCTCCTCTGACCGCAAACAGCCGAAGCAGTGGCTGGCACGAGCGGCCGCATGGACTAACAGAAAAAAATATTTTCCTGTCTTGTGGCCGAGTGCAGCCACATCTCAAAGCGGCCCCAGGGCCGGCGGCCTACCGGGAAATTTCCCGGTAGGCCAGTCCGGCCCTGCCTGGACGATACACCTGGAGAGGAGGCTATTTCCTGGGTCTGTATTGTCAAATCTGGTGGTAAAAGTGGGATTGATTCCCCTTGTTGGAAGAAATAGATTAACTCAGAGGGAAGGGCAGAGTTCATATGATCCCAGTGATGGTGATGACAGTCAAACTAACAACTTCAAAATACTAGCACACCAACCTGTTAAGGCCTTCATCACATCAGTGTGCCTCTAGATGTTCTGTCTACTTAAGATGATTCTTTGGTTATAGGGCAACTTACAGGCTTGATAAGGTAGACAGGTGGAGTGGGTCTGATTAAATTCACATGAGATAACACTTACAGGGGGTTAAAGAACACGGGAAGCTGAGTTAAATAGGAAAATGTTAAATGGGAAGTAAGATAAGCGTCATGGTCAAACCTAAGAGATACATGTCTCAGCTGAGAGACATGTGAAATAGTGAAAGACACATGGTGCAATGAAAGCTTTAGTGGAAAGAGGTATAGGTGGAAGGCTGAAATTCACAGAGGGAATTGCAGAGCATTTGAGAAGCGGGTTAGAGAAACATGTATAAGCTAAAATACAGAGACACAGCAGGGGTCAGCCACCATCCACATGGACATGGAGAGGGTAGAGAGACACAGTGAAATTAATTTCCTTAAGAGGCTGAGGAGAAACCTGAAGATCAATGGTCTTGAGTTAATAGTATAGAAGTAGTAGCCACGGAGTAGCACATATTCAAAACACAGGTCTAATACAAGTCTTAATGACAATCATGAAATTCAAAGTGATCACAATCTAATATTTCATGGACCATTTATCTCAGAAAATGCTGTTGTCTTAAAACCAGGCCTAAACCATGGTTTAATTGTTATTCTTGTGATTGTGAGCTTGAGAGGCTGTTTTTGCAAGGGTAAAAGAGTAAGTAAAAAATGTAACTTTTAAGGGTTTTTAGAATCACATCGCTGGTTGATGGTTATTGACAGCCAAGTGTATTGTTGCTGCTGATGGGTGACAAGCGTGTCATTAACCTATTATGCTCCACATGGACTTTAGTGTGTGTGTTTCTTTAAGGTGTTCAAACTGACTTTTCAGGTAATGTGCACATATTTGTTTGTTGTTACTGAATTTGGATAGAACCAGGGCCGTCTTTAATATTGATTGGGCCCTGGGCAAGAATTTGATGGGGCCCCCTGACCCCCACTCCCTGACATGCAATCACAATCTCCACTTCCCAACGCAGTAGCAGAACCATTTTCCCATACTTGCAGAGTTGTATTTAGCACTGAGTTGTGTTTGTGTGTTTGAATGGAAGCATGTTTTTGTATGGAGTGTGTTTGTGTAAATGTAGGAATGTGTTTGTATGTGGTGTTGGTGTTTGAATGCAAGCATGCATCTGTGTATTTTTAAACATTTTTTTAATGCTGGGGTGTGTTTATATATATTTTTGGTGTTTAACACAAAGATGTGTTTGTATGTATTGTTGACGTTTCAATGCAGAACTGTGTTTGTATGTAGTGTTGAATGTTGAATGCAGGGGTGTACTTGTGTGTAGTGTTGGCGATTTAAATGATGAGATGTATGTACATGTACACATACACTGCGATACATATACACACTGAAACACATGCAAATACACAGATATAAACACTGACACTCACACTAACACACATGCAGATACAGACTGACACAGATACACACACGAACACATACAGACACACAGATACACAATTTGACACACATACAGAGACATATATACAACACAGATAAAAACACTGACTATATACAGATATACACACTGACAACATATAGATACACAAATACATACAATGATAACATACAGATATACACACTGACACGCAGATACAAAACCTGACACACATGCAGATACACACAGACCACATAGAGAAACAGATATACTAAATACAGATACACAGATATACATGCTGACAGACATACTGACACACTGACACACACTGACAGACATACTGATACACACACACGTAAATACTTTCACACATGCAATGTTTACATTTTGACACACTGACAGACAAACTGAAACGCACAGACAGACTGACTGACACGCACAGACTGTCAGGGTTCTCACCTGTTAGACAGACAACCAGACGTGGTCGCTCCTGGAGTTCCCAACAGGGGACTTGAACCAGGGAACTTATCAGTCCTAGTCCTGCTTTCTGCCTCTGAGCCACAGCAGCTTTACACAGAGACTACTGATTCCGGTCCTGTTCATCCTGGCATGGCTACTACACCGGGGGCTGCACCTTGACTTGGCTGTGTCTCACCTGACTCGGATCGGTCATCAGCAGGGTATTTAAACCCAGCCTCGCCCTGTGCTCAGTGTCAAGTCTTTGATCTTGTGTTCCTGTTTCGTACCAGTGTTCCTGCTTCATCTACTTCGTGTTATTGACCCCGGCTTCTGACTCGTTGTTCCTGACCTCTGGCATCCCTTGACTTAGGCTACTCCTCGACATTCCTGCTGGTTTAGTCCTTGCCTGTCCTGCGTATTTGGTACTGCATCCTGCACAGCCCCCGTGCACAGACCCACAGGCCAGGTGAATTCTTACCTGACCACCTCGGCCTGTGGCTATCTGCAAGGGTGAGCAACATATCTGCGCTACAGACTCCCAACTCAGGTAAGACCCTGACAAAAGACTTGACCAATATGGAGTCCGCAGAGATGTGCTCACCCTCACCCCAGCAAGTGTCCAGCCTGGCCCAGACTGTTTCGGAGCTGCAGCAAGACATTTTTTTTCTTAAAGGTGCAGTACGTCCAGCCCCGGAACCGGCTTATCCTGAACCGTTTGTCACCATGCCCGACCGTTTTGATGGTAGCCGCACATCCTTTCAGTGCTTCAAGATGGATTGCGAGGTGTTGTTTTCTTTAAAGCCTCGAACTTATGCCACAGATTTCATCAGGGTCAGAGCAGCTATCAACCTGTTGTCTGGACGCATCAAAGTTTGGGCTCACCAAATGTTGCAGACGAAGAGTCCTGTCCTTGTCAGCTGGGAATCCTTTATTACTGCTATGGACGCCCAATGCAAGACCACTATGCCCAAGCCAGCTCCACCTACTAAAAAATCGCGGAGTCTACGTAACCAAAGAACCGAGTACCATCACCACACCCCAGTGATGCCCTCTTATGATCCAGTTACCAGGAAAACTCCAGAGGTATCCTGTGTTCCACTTGACCCTGAGGAACCCATGCAATTAGGACTTGTCCACTGCAAAGTGACACCTAGGTAAAGGGACCGAAGGAAAAGCCATAGCCTGTGTTATTACTGTGGAGAGAAAGGGCACTTCATCACGCTTTGTCCTGTTCGCCCTCCTAGACCTCCAGCTCTCCGACTGGGTACTAACTTCCTTCGTCCAGTGTACACCGCATACCAGCCTAAAAAGCTACAAGGGAGCCGTTATTCTTGCCCATGCTTGGCTTCCAGGGAAAAAACTACACTTCCTGCTCCAGAGCCGCCTGCATCTACTGCCGAAGTTACTTCCTGTGGTACCACCGCTACTTCCTGCCCACCTGAAAAGGATTTACTTGTGGATTGTGCCATTGCTTCTAATGGCACTACGGTCCGTAAAGAAGACCTTGAAATGTTCGACAAAGCGTTGTTAGCTACGAACACTGTTCCTGCCGAAGTTATGGAAGTGCTTGCCACCTGTACCCGGAACCTAAAAAGCCTGGACAGTTCTTCAGCCGTACCAGAAGCTGGTACTGGGAAATCCCAAGCTATTAAAGGACCCCACACTGAGGACTTTGACTATGGGGATTCACTGGATTCTGATAGTGACCCTGGAGAGGTGTATTATTTCTTGTGTTCCTGTTTCGTACCAGTGTTCCTGCTTCATCTACTTCGTGTTATTGACCCCGGCTTCTGACTCGTTTATTCTGACCTCTGGCATCCCTTGACTTCGGCTACTCCTCGTTGTTCCTGACCTCTGGCATCCTTTGACCTCGGCTATCCCTCGACTATCCTGCTGCTTCAGTCCTTGCCTGTCCTGCGTATTTGGTACTGCATCCTGCACAGCCCCCGTGCACAGACCCACAGGCCAGGTGAATTCTTACCTGACCACCTCGGCCTGTGGCTATCTGCAAGGGTGAGCAACATATCTGCGCTACAGACTCCCAACTCAGGTAAGACCCTGACACAGACAGACTGATACGCACAGACATACTGACACGCACAGTCAGACATACTGACACACACATATGCCCTGACAGACACTGACACACACACACATACGCCCTGACAGACATACTAAGACACACGTACTCACACACAAAGATATACTGACACACACAGACAGACATAATAAGACACACACAGACACCCTGACACACACACACACACACATCCTGACAGACATACTCAGGGGTATCACTTAACAGCCCTGCCCATACAGGACACCCCTCCGCGGGTGATCAATATGCCCAAACCCCATCTCGATCTAATCTCCATGGAGATCAGGGAATTGAGCACCAGGAATGCCATTGAGGAAATCCCTCAGGATACACCAGGTTTTGTGAGCAACCTGTTTCTGGTTCCAAAAAGGGCGGAGGCTTCCGTCCGGTCGTAAATCTGCGACACTTGATTGCTTTCCCGGCATTTCAAGATGGAGGGCATCCACTTGCTCCGAGACCTACTTCTACTGATGGACTGGATGGTCAAACTCGGTCTGAAAGATGCTTACCTGTCAGTCCCCGTGGCAGAGGACCACAGGAATCTACTACAATTCCGGTGGGGAACAAAAAAGTGGCGTTTCACATGCCTTCCCTTTGGCCTGTCCTCAGCTCCCTAGTGCTTCACGAAAGTCCTGAAACCAGTGGTAGCCTTCCTAAGACTACACGGAATTCGGCTGTCCATTTGTCGTGGACCTTCAAAATCTCGGTTTCCTGGTGAACTGGGAAAAATCTGTTTTCCAACCTTCCCAGCAAATGGAATTCCTACTGTAATCCCTGAACAAACCAGACAGGATACACAGGTCAACAAAACTACCAAATTATTATAATTAATTTTTTTAACAAGGACTAGCCTTTGGTGACTTGTCCTTAAGCATGGCGAAAAAAACATTTCAAAACAAATGTACAGAATATTGGAGAAGAAGCAATCATAATTAATATATCAAATATATAATACAAGTAACTCATCAAGCACAATGAAAAACAAAAATATATACATTTAACTGCTAGTTTGGTTGCACTAATTTGCATCCCAAAATTATGTAAATTTACACATTTCCATTTGATCTTTGGTGCATAAAGATGGCTGTCAGAAAAGAGGAATAGAAAGGGGTGAAGAATACACAATTTGTACTTAATCTTAGCTTGAGACAGATTTTTACAAAGACTAACTAAGAAATCCTGGTCTTTTCATTTCCTCTGCAGTACTCATATTTGGATAAAAATGACTGTCGGATTTTATTATCAAACTTTTCGTGGTTTAAGTTGCACAACCATACTATATTTTGAGATAAAAGATTGTCACTGAGGGACCTTGTACATCTCTTATCAATGATAATCTAAACACTCCATCAACAAAAGATGACTTGCAGATGATGATGACTGAAACTCACGAGCTATTTATGACTGACAATGCAGTAGTCAAGGACGATCTTAACCATCCTAACTGATTTTAACAACAGAAGAAGATCTACAGCATATGTGTACACATGTAGCTACATCTGATTCTCAGCACCTGGACTTATACTCTTGGCATGGGAAGCTTAAGCTATGCTCTTCATAATGCCTAAAGAAAACGCAATTTAAAGGTGAGGGCCATAGTGGGTTTTGTTGATGTGGCAAAATTGCCTCAGATTTCCAGTTGTGTATTCAACGCATTACTACCACCTAAGAAAACTAAGACTATTTGCTAGATAGTATTTTCTAAATCATCTAAAGCTCTGGGCCATGCACCACATCACATTATTTTTTTAAAATTATATTGAATAAACTACTTCCCTACTTACAGTAAGGTGCAAAAAAAAAAAAAAACACACTATATTTTGAATCACACAACACCTTCATTTTTTTCTAAATCTTTTTAGGGCCAAGCTAATTGATGCCAATCCCTTTCATCATTACCCCAAACCCTATGAGAGGCTAATATTTTGCATGTTAGGCATTTGTGCTCCCTAATTGCTGATAGAGAGGGGCATCAGTTTAGATTGTATGCCTACCCTGAAGCCACAATGTTTCTAAAGCATTTGAGCCTCATGGCCAACTGAAAGCTCCTTTGAGAAAGATATCCATGCACACTTGGGATATTTGTAGCATACACCCTTTTGTACCAGGAAAAACTTGTAAATCTGAATGAAAATTCTCTTTTTGATGTGTGGACTGGATAGTTTCTATACCCAGGGTCTTGTTTGGGACTAGAACACATATGACTTTCTACAAAAAACCTGTGTAGTGCAACCACAAACCTATTGAGTAGACATGTGCAATTAGTTTCGGTTCGAATTAAAATTCGGCCGAATTTCGGGTAATTCGGACATTCGGGTGCTTCTGAATGTCCGAATAGCTGAATTGCCGAAGTGCCGAAATTACCGAATTTCCGAAGTGTAGTAGTGCCGAAGTGCTGAAGTGCTGAAGTGCCGAATTTGCCGAAGTACCGAGGTGTCAAAGTGCCGAAGTTCCGAAGCACAGTATTGCCTAAGCACTAATATACTTACCCCCCCTTCTTGTTTAGGGCCCCCACCCACTGCTCAGGGGTGGGGGCCAGGGTGGAGGACATTAGGTCCCCCCCCAATTTGTATTTAGGGCCCCCACCCACCGCTCAGGGGATGGGGGCCAGGGGGGAGGACAATAGGTCCCCCCAATTTGTATTTAGGACCCCCACCGCTGCTCAGGGGTGGGGGCCAGGGGGAGGAGAATAGGTCCCCCCCTTATTCTTGTTTAGGGCCCCCACCCACCGCTCAGGGGTGGGGGCCAGGTGGAGGACATTAGGTCCTCCCCCCCTTTTTTACTTTAGGGCCCCCACCCGCCGCTCAGGGAGGGGGGACCCTTTTTTTTTTTAACAGTGAGCAGCCACGGGCTGCTCACTGTTTAATAGACATACCCCTACTCGCCGTATAGCGAGTAGGGGCAAAATGTACTAATACTAAGTAATTTTTACTTAGTATTAGTAAATTTGTCTGAAAGACCAATTTAGGTCTTTCAGCCTTTTGGTAGATAACTCCCTAATATCGTGGAAATTAGGGAGTTATCTACCAAGCGGCTGCAAGAAAAGTCCCGAAATGCCGGAGTGGCCGAAGTTGCCGAAGTTCCGAAGTGTCTAAGTTCCGAAGTGGCCAAAGTGCTGAAGTTGCCGAAGGTCCGAAGTTGCCGAAGTGGCGAAGTTCTGAAGTGCCGAAGTGTCGAAGTCCCGAATTGACGAAGTCCTGAATTTCGGAATGCCGAACCGAGCTGAATATTTTCCCCATGCACATGCCTACTATTAAGGTTCCACCATCATTGCGTATATATTTGTGTATTATTGGCTGTTGTTTTATTTAAATAGTTTAAGTTTATGAGCTCCATTTTGCTCTTTGGCAACATAGTTCATTCTGAAAAGAGTAACCTACCCTGGATTCAGGGTTACAGGCATTGCTAAACAAGGAGCCCTCTATCATTCAGTGAAGGTTCAACAATAGCACCATCTATTAATTTTATTTGTAGTATATGGCTTTTTCGATCTCCTCATGCTACACAAGTCCTTCCTCAATCAGACTTATTTGCTATAAGTAAATCTTTACTTATTCCATTCAAAAGAAGAGTGTTAAGCTTTACCTCTTTTAAAGCGACTTTGCCTAAAATTATTTTTATGAGTATGCATGTTACCTATATGTAGAATGCTATACATCCCTTTTCTCACTGTTTACTGTTGGTTTTTACAAAATGTGTAATCTGTGTCGTGCTTGTCCTTTTACTGTTGATTGTGCTCATATGTTTGAGCTCCTTCCAGGAGAAGGAACCAAGAACTCAATCCACATCCATCCAGGTCTGGATTACAGGTTTTTTACTTTTTTACACCTGAGACTTAATAGAATATCCACCTACCTCAGTATTTCACCATGATTTTTAACATTTGATGTTTTTATACAATTTTTGTATTTATTAATAAACTTGCTATTTATACTTATCAATTCAGCTCCAAGTGACTATTTTCAACCATAATACCACTATTTAAACCTAACATCATCACTTTGTACTTGAATATTAGAGCATTTAGTTTTTGCTATACTAGATTGCTAAGTGTATCTATTCTGGACAGTTACTACGTCTTTTCATATCAAAGTAGACAAAAGACATAAGTGCCACTTAACCCTACATTGTTACTACAAGCTGGGGCTGGGCAACTTATGTTACATTACCACTTTATCAATTAGAAACATAGAATGTGACGGCAGATAAGAACCATTCGGCCCATCTAGTCTGCCCAGTTTTCTAAATACTTTCATTAGTCCCTGGCATTATCTTATAGTTAGGATAGCCTTATGCCTATCCCACGCATGCTTAAACTCCTTTACTGTGTTAACCTCTACCACTTCAGCTGGAAGGCTATTCCATGCATCCACTACCCTCTCAGTAAAGTAATACTTCCTGATATTATTTTTAAACCTTTGTCCCTCTAATTTAAGACTATGTCCTCTGGTTGTGGTAGTTTTTCTTCTTTTAAATATAGTTTCCTCCTTTACTGTGTTGATTCCCTTTATGTATTTAAATGTTTCTATCATATCCCCCCTGTCTCGTCTTACCTCCAAGCTATACATGTTAAGATCCTTTAACCTTTCCTGGTAAGTTTTATCCTGCAATCCATGAACCAGTTTAGTAGCCCTTCTTTGAACTCTCTCTAAGGTATCAATATCCTTCTGAAGATATGGTCTCCAGTACTGTGTACAGTACTCCAAGTGAGGTCTCACCAGTGTTCTGTACAATGGCATGAGCACTTCCCTCTTTCTACTGCTAATACCTCTCCCTATACAACCAACCATTCTGCTAGCATTTCCTGCTGCTCTATTACATTGTCTGCCTACCTTTAAGTCCTCAGAAATAATCACCCCTAAATCCCTTTCCTCAGATGTTGAGGTTAGGACTCTATCAAATATTCTGTACTCTGCCCTTGGGTTTTTACGTCCAAGATGCATTATCTTGCACTTATCCACATTAAATGTCAGTTGCCACAACTCTGACCATTTTTCTAGTTTACCTAAATCATTTGCCATTTGGCTTATCCCTCCTGGAACATCAACCCTGTTACATATCTTAGTATCATCCGCAAAAAGACACACCTTACCATCAAGACCTTCTGCAATATCACTAATAAAAATATTAAAGAGAATGGGTCCAAGTACAGATCCCTGAGGTACCCCACTGGTGACAAGCCCAAGCTTCGAATATACTCCATTGACTACAACCCTCTGTTGCCTGTCACTCAGCCACTGCCTTACCCATTCAACAATATTGGAATCCAAACTCAAAGATTGCAGTTTATTGATAAGCCTTCTATGTGCAACAGTGTCAAAAGCCTTACTGAAATCTAGGTAAGCAATGTCTACTGCACCACCCTGATCTATAATTTTAGTTACCCAATCAAAAAAATCAATAAGATTAGTTTGGCATGATCTCCCTGAAGTAAACCCATGTTGTCTCTGATCTTGAAATCTATGTGTTTTTAGATGTTCAACAATCCTATCCTTTAACATGGTTTCCATCACTTTCCCCACTACTGAAGTAAGGCTTACTGGCCTATAGTTGCCCGACTCCTCCTTATTACCTTTCTTGTGAATGGGCACAACATTCGCTAACTTCCAATCTTCTGGGACTACTCCTGTTAACAATGATTGGTTAAATAAATCTGTTAATGGTTTTGCTAGTACACCACTAAGCTCTTTTAATAGCTTTGGGTGTATTCCATCAGGTCCCATTGACTTATTTGTCTTTACTTTTGACAGTTGAAATAGAACCTCTTCCTCTGTAAACTCACATGTAATAAATGACTCATTTATCCTTTTTTTTAACAGAGGTCCCTTTCCTTCATTTTCAGCTGTAAATACCGAACAAAAATATTAATTGAGGCAGTCAGCTATACCTTTATCCTCCTCTACATACCTTCCTTCTTTTGTTTTTAATCTAACTAATCATTGTTTTACTTTTCTTTTCTCATTTATGTATCTAAAAAAAGTTTTGTCCCCCTTTTTTACTGACTGTGCTATTTTCTCTTCTGTGTGTGATTTGGAAGCTCTTATAACTTGCTTAGCCTCTTTCTGCCTAATCTTATAGGTCATTCTGTCTTCCTCACTCTGGGTTTTTTTATAATTACTAAATGCTAACTTTTTGTTTTTTACTATTTTGGCCACATCTGCGGAGTACCACAGTGGTTTCTTGAATTTTTTGCTTTTACTGACAATTAGATACTCACTGTGGACTTTTGAGCAATCCATAATCATTTCGGACTATTACGTTTTATTCAGCAATTCATCGAATTGGTTAAACCCTGCTTGATATTTTTTTTTTATTTATATTTTGTTTTTATTTTACTTATTATTTCTATTTTTATTTTTCTACTATTAACCATATCACATTTCTGTGGTGCTATTTGATCACATCGTAATTGTCAACACTATTGCAATTCAATTGTTTATACCAATACAGGGGATTTTTAAATAATTTGAAAGTATTTTAGACCAGTCATTGAGATTTATCTATTTTATCTAATGAGTATTTACTGTGCTGCCTGTGATTGAACACTCTTTATTCTACAATTGTGTTTCTTATTATATCATAAGTTCCCTAATTCTAAATAGCACCCACTCTGTAGAGTATTTTCATATTTTTACTCTTATATTTACACTCACTGTTATTATTCAAGCTCCTGGGTACCTTCACTTTTTGGTGTATTCTTTCTTAAATTAGGGGTTGCCCGAGATCTGTCATGCCTAGGGCAGCACCATTTCCAAATGCACCACTGTTAGGACCCCCTATTAACCAGAAAGCAAAGTCATCATCAAAGATATCATCAGACTCATCATCAAAGCAATGAGTATGTATAAAAAATATTCTTTGGATATTTTTTTCTTTGCCATTGCTTTTTTAATTTTTTTAGACTACTTCCTCTTTTAAACGTTTAATTTTAAAATTGTGTCTTTTATTTAAAATAATTCCTAAAAAAATATGCATAACACAATATATATATAGCAAACAAAAAACGATGTTTCGACACCTGCGGGTCTTTTTCAAGCTTTATATATATATGTATATATATATATATATATATATATGTATGTATATATATAAAGCTTGAAAAAGACCCGCAGGTGTCGAAACATCGTTTTTTGTTTGATGTATGCACATTACTTAAATAAATCACATTATTTTTGGCAAAGTCCTGCGAGTGCATCCTGGATCCTTCTTTGTTTATATATTGGACGCACTGTGGATGGCACCCAGGCAGATATATTCATAACACCGGTAAGGAGAGCGCCAAGCTATTTATTTATTATATATATATATATATATATATATATATACGGATATCTTGAGAAAAGTCCAGGAGGACTGAAAGGTTGATGTTTATTTGTGCTAAATAAAAGCATTTCTACTTTACTACTACAGTCTCCAGAGTGCACTCATCTTCTTTCCTATACTATGGCTGGAGTTGGCACCAGAGCATCATTAAAGACCAGGAACTAGAGTGCTGGGATCGTGGAAATATATATATATTTATTTATTTTAAGTAAAGTAACCCTTACTTAAATATATTTAGGAATACAACATATTTTCTATGAGCAGCCATTTCAGAGATGCTTGCATTCATTTCAAACAGAATAAAAAGTATACATTTAATACAAACAGGGAGAAAGGGTTATTTCCTTAAAATACAGTATAAGCTTGCGCTCCTGCACAGGTTCAACCACGGCAGGTCAAATAGCACAGAAAAAGTCTGTCCGACATTTCCTGCTGCAGTCCTCAGCAAACAATTACAACTCCCAGTTGGAGATCATTAAAACAAAAACTTTATTGTAGAAAAAGTAATAAAAAAATCCTAGTAGACCAAAACATTCACAAAAGCATACGTCCATCAAAACACAGGCATAATCCCACTCATCTAGTATGTTTCGACTTATTGTATATTCTTAGGTTATGAAGCTGACTTATTTTTTTATTTGGGGGTATATTGGACCAGTGGGATTGGACTATCCACTAGTATTGTATAATTGAAAACTCTTTGTACTAAGAGTATGTAATCTCCATCCCATGTCTCCATCCCCATCCCATGTCTCTCCCCCCTAATCTCTCTCTCCCCCATACCCCCTCCCATGTCTCTCTCTTCCCATACCCCCTCGCATGTCTCTCTCTCCCCCATGATCCCCATCCCATGTCTCTCTCCCCCATGTCTCTCTCTCTCCCCATGTCCCATCCCATGTCTCTCTCTCTCTCTCCCCATGTCTACATTCCATGTCTCTTTCTCTCCCCCATGTCCCATCCCATCTCTCTCTCTCTCTCTCCCCATGTCTACATCCCATGTCTCTTCCTGCCCCACATGCTCCCTCCCTTGTCTTTCTGTCAGCCATGCCCTGCTCCCCTGTCTCTCTCTGATGGCCGCCCTCCCTGTCATTTTACCTGTTAGAGCAGGGAAGGGGGGCGGCCTCTCACTGGCGGCGCACTCTCACACTGAGCGCCGGGTAGTAACGTGACACCCAACGCTCCTACGCTGAACGGAAGGAGGGGGAGGGGTTCCCCCTCCTCGTGTGTACTGTGCGTGCGGATTCCTTTTCCTTACCTGTCACACTGACACTTGATTTTTGCGCCCCCCCTCGGGCCTGCGACCATGGCGGGCGCCGGTTTCACCAACCCCACGGTACGCCCCTGAACATACATAGTAGTAAAACACAAACACTTACAGAGGAGTAACTGGAAATACAGGACAGCAAATGATTAAAGATGTTACTCAAGATACAGGCACAGTTGGTGCTTCTACAAATCCCACATATAGGCACATATACAGGCAAATAACACTGTACAGGTACAGTGAGTACCAATCAGGGGTCTCACCCCCAAGGAGAGAAACTCAACAAAAGTGATAAGGGCAAGGTGGAGTGTTGATGAGGCTCAACCACTACACAGGCACCAAGAGCACGTAAAATCAAACTTGTAAAAGACCTTAAGTAGCAAGCACTGGTCTAACCGCTGTAAAAAGCAACTAAAATGTTTTAAAAGTAAGTGCTACTATCACCTTGTATAGGTCACCCAACCACACACAAAATGAAATAAAATGGTGAGAGCACAATGATAAATGTACAATAAGTATATGTAAGCAGTGCACATACACTAATATCTTATAACATTGCAGTGATAAGATAAAATAGTTGTAGTACACACACTCATGCAATTTTACCATAAACTTGGTATAAACAGAAGATAGACCATAGTGAAATCTGTATAATTGTAATGCAAAAAAATTAATACAAATTGGTCCCACTCACATATTGCTGAGCCAATTTACAGCATTGGTCTAGCTGCTGTATTCAGCCGCTGCCTTGCACCTTTAGAAGAAAAGATGGCCGCCAAACCTATCGTTAGTTCTACAGTACAGAAAGATGAAGCCGAGAGAAGAAAAGGTAAAGAAGAAGAATAAAAAAAAAAAAAGAAAAGAAAAGGCCGTTGGGGAAATACCTATATATAGTATCCCAACCAAATCTACTGTCTCTGGTGTTCCTGAAAAATTCCCATGGCTCCCATATTTTTGGAAAGCTTGATAGTGAGTTACACACCTGCACTTTGTACACAAAAAAATCTAAATATATAAAAATATAAAATGAATACTAATGCTATGTATTAAAGAAAAGAGAGGAATGAGGCGAAAATGTAAAACATAAATACAAAATTATTAAACAAATGCACATATTTCTAGAAAATATTTAAACTCAAATTCTACAATGAGTCCTGTGGATGTTAAAGTTTCCAAATAATAAACCCACCTCATTTCTTCCTGACCTTTTTGTTTAATATAATCACCACTTTAGTTTTTCCCAACTTTCTTGATACCTATTGAATTCAATTAAGTGGGTCCTGGTTATGTTTTGCTTTAAAATGTTAAAACACACTATGATTTATCAATCCTCTTTTAATATTTAAAAACCACACAGAATGAAAACCCACTCACAAATGAACAAAGATAAAAAGATAGATTTATCTCAAAAAATACTTTTACTCCTCAGGACTCCTTTCAGTCCTCTACACCAGTGCTCCTCAACCCTTTCCTCAAGGTACACCTAACAGTCCATGATTTAGGAATTACCCAGGTGTGAGGTAAAATAATCTAATTCTAGGCTGTAGAGGCCTACAGTTATATTGTGGTTTCACTGATGGAAATCGTAGGTATCCGTCAAGGGGGTGGGAGGTAGGGGAGAGAGTGTAATGGAAAGGGAACTCCTGCTAGTTGGCAGGTTAAGGTCGAACTACAGCATTAAACTGTGCTCCTAGGAACAGTTCCCATATCACATTGGAATTAGTAAAAAAGCAAAAAGAGAGTGAACACAAACAAAACTATAAACTAAGATGCTGCATACAAGACACTAATGGTTTCGAAGCAGATGAGGGATCCCCTTGAAGAGGTGCTGGCACAAATGGGTGAACATCGTGGTGTTAATGCGGTCAGTCTCACAGAAAGTGGAGGATTGTGTGGCTCAGTGATGTTGGCAAAGAGCCCAAGCTTCTGTAATGTGGCTGTCACCTCTGAGGCCTCAACAACGCTTAATATGTCAAATTCTCAATGTATTAATAGGCATTGTGGCATGCCCCATCTGTTCTGCACCTTGTGAATGGTAATTTCCTTGGTTAAGGGCTGCAAGGGCCTCTGCCCGTCCATGGTGGCTTTAGAAAAGTCAGCAAAGAAGGTTCCTCAAAGCGGAATGGTGATTTATTGCGGACCGCCGCCATGAAAGCCAATCGATCTTGACTCTGTTGAAAGCGGATTATGATGTCCCTGCTAGTCCCAGAGTCACCAGTGGCTGGTTTAGGAATCCAGTACCATTCATCTAGTAGCATGACTTTGACTTTTTTAGCAGAGAAGAAGTTGGTAAGTAACCTGCAAAACAGACGAGGAATCTCTGCAGCCTTGAAAGTTTTCAGCAGGCCATGCATTTTTAGGTTCTTCAAGCATCTCCTGTCTTCCATAGCTGCTATGCCTTCCTTGGTTTGGGCTTGAGAAAGTTGAAATGTCAGCAGCTTCTGTTCCACGCTCGGGATGCGGTTCTTATGAGCAGCAGTATGTAACTCTGCATTGTGGAAGAACTGTGCAGGTACGCCGCCGTTCATCTCCTCCCGAAACAAGCCTATGTAGGCCGCAATGTTGTGGGGTGCTCATCCAGAATATCCCTCAGCGTCTATTCCGTGACCATTGTCTTCCTGGAAGTTAGTGTACTTTCCCTCTGCCAGAGTCGCTATGTTTCCCTACTCTGCAAAGGACTCCTCACTAGATGCCTGTGAAGGTCTGTCTGAAGGTGACACCATTGCAGGCCTCTGAGAGCTTTGTGGCTTCTACAGCATATCGCCAATATCAGCGGTATTTAGAGGTTTGTTCGCCTGGTATTTCTTGCTTTTGTGCCCCATAGTCTGAGAAAGGGATCAGCAAAAGCTGGGTAAGGAAATGTATACCTTGCCTTTTAACAGTTTAAAGCTCTAGTTTGCTTGTAGCTCTACAGAAATGCGTCCAGTAAGTATGGCCACTGGCTTTGCCCATGTAAAATGATTATTATTTAAATACTGTGCAAATATCATTAACGCCTCTTGAGGCCTTTACATTTTAAATATTTCAACTCCTGAATTAAACACCTAGAATCTTCCATATATGCCATAGTGGTCTGTGCATTTGAATCTATGGATTTTATCCTACTAATTATGGATCTTCCTGGTGTTTGTGTTAGACTTTTATGGGCCTTTAGAAGAAAATAAAACATGGGAACTTTGGGATACTCGTTAAAAACTTAAAATTAGTTTCTGTAATTGTTCCTCTTTTTACTGCCTCTTTTATAAGGATTTTAAGTTTGTTATTAAATTCTAGACTAGGGTTCCTATCTTGTTTCTTAAATGCCTGGAATTGATTCAGTTGGCAAATATTTACCCTTTATTAAGTAACTTCAATTATTCTGTAGCAGAAGCGAATCAAAATCTAGGTTGAGTCCTGTGGGTATAAGGTTTCCTAATAATAAACCCACCTTATGCTGACCTATTTATTTAATATGACCAACACCTCTCCAGTTTTTCCTAAATGTCTTGATATCCATAAAACTCAAACCACTGGGGTCCTGGTTATGTTTTGTTTTAAAATGCTCAAACACACTTTGATTTGGCATTCCATATATATTGTATATATTTTCATATATTCGTTGTGGATGGGTCGTGTTGTTCTCTCTAAGCACTGTAGGCTACAAGGACAGGTTATATTTTGTTATTGCTGAGGTAGGTTATCTGTGCTTTAATTTCATATTTTCTCTTATTAACTATAGATTTCCATTCATTTGCTACTTCGTTGTCTTTAGAGGTACTATTTTTGCACCCTAATAATTTCTTACATCTAAAAAAAAAATTCTCCTTATTTATAAGTTAGTATTATTTTCCTCTCTTCGAAAACTGCTAACCAGATTATTTCTAAAATTAGGAGCACCACTAAATTTTATTCTGGGGTTGGGAGGCAATATTTAATTTAGATCAGCGTCTAAATTTAAAATGAACCGAAACATACTCGTGGGTTCTGGAAGTCATTTTAAAAATTATTTTATTTTTAAAGGACCACTCTAGTGCCAGGAAAGCATACTCGTTTTCCTGGCACTAGAGTGCCCTGAGGGTGCCCCCACCCTCAGGGACCCCCTCCCGCCCGGCTCTGGAAAGGGGAAAAGGGTTAAAACTTACCTTTTTCCAGCGCTGGGCGGAGAGCTCTCCTCCTCCTCTCCGCCTCCGTTCCTCCCCGTCGGCTGAATGCGCACGCGCGGCAAGAGCTGCTGCGCGCATTCAGCCGGTCGCATAGGAAAGCATTCATAATGCTTTCCTATGGACGCTTGCGTGCTCTCACTGTGATTTTCACAGTGAGAATCACGCAAGCGCCTCTAGCGGCTGTCAGTGAGACAGCCACTAGAGGAAAAAGGGGAAGGCTTAACTAATTGATAAACATAGCAGTTTCTCTGAAACTGCTATGTTTATAAAAAAATTAGTTAACCCTAGCTGGACCTGGCACCCATACCACTTCATTAAGCTGAAGTGGTCTGGGTGCCTAGAGTGGTCCTTTAATTTTTATTAACTAGCTGTTACTGTGGTATATCTTTGACTTAAAGCTTTCCTTAAATGTTCTTTTTTTAAAGAGTTTGTTTGCTTGTGTATTAAAATCAACCGTATCGCTACAATTTATTTTTAATACATGTAGTTGTCCCTTGGGAATATTATTTATCCATGAAGAAGAATGACAAATATTAAATAAAACAACTATTCCTATGCACTAGTTAAAATAAGAATATTATTCTCAACTTGAATTTTTAAAGCTAAAAATGTCAATTATTTTGCATCAGATTACAAGTGAGTAATAACAATCTACGTACCGGCAGAAGATAAGCAGGAATGTGCTCCACTTATGTTACACATAAATAAAGGACTCTTTCCAATGGGCCATAAATAAATTGGCATAACTGAGCGCACACCAACTTTCCATTGATCTACTTAGAAATTGGTAAAAGTTAAAATCATACTGAAAATAATTATTCTCTATAGTCTGCCTCATGTACTCATTTAAAAACACTTTATTTTGGTCTTGATCAAATGTTAATTCATTTTCCAAAAAATACCTCACTGCAGCACAACCTCTCTCATGGGGAATAGAAGTATAGAGGGATATTATTACAAAATGTTCTCTTTTAATGTATTTTATCAGATTTAATACATATTATGTACAATAAGGGGATATTCCCACCAAATTGTAGAAAGTTGCCCTCAGCAGAGTGGTACCACCAACTCTGACTGTCTAGGTCTGGGTTAATTCCCCTAAGTTGTTGTGGAGTTCTGTATCACATGGTAATGAACTTGTATGCCATTTTCTGGGACTTACTGGCTGGGGCGCAGTGGTGCACCAAATCGCATATCTTGAGCCACAGAGCAGAGATGAGAGTTATGCCTATGGCAGTTTCCCATTTGCTCATAAATGTGGGGAGAGATGAGTTTTGTTTCCATTGGAGGGTAGAGTATATGTAGGAGACACCGTGTGGGAAACGATCAGAGTCATCGCAGAAGAGTTCAAATGGCGTGAGATTCCTATACACATCTGATTGCTGGGGTAGTGTGGGGAAAACTCTTCACCTGTTTGGACCTAAATTGCTGCACAAATTTAACCTTTGTGTTGGGTAGTAGGGTATGGAGGGTTTTAAGTTGCCTTCCGCAACTGCATGTCTCAACTGTGGTGATTTAGGAGACGACTTTTGCGTCTGTCCCCGGGGGTAAGTCAGGTTTGTAAGTCAATGGATATAGGGGGGAACAGAAGGAGGAGGAGCCCCAGTTTGGGAACAAATCCATGCTATACCAGTAGAGTGGAGTGGGTGAACTGCTGGTGGCATGAAAGTTTCTTACTGATGACAGGGTTTATCCACAGCAAAGTGTAAACTGGCCTATCTACCTGGGCACTCTCAATGATTTTGCACTGTTTATGCATAACGTATGTAGCCCACTCCACCACCCTCAGTAAATGTGTTGACTGATGATAACTTTAGGTCTGCGATTGCCAACCCCCCTCTCTTTTCGGTAAAGTAAGAATAAAGTGCTGATATCCTGGCTACCCAAATATATCTAATAAACCTAGAGCGAAAGGACGCAAAGTATAGGGTACATGTATTGAAAGCGTTTGAAAAAGGTAGAGGATGAGTGGCAGCAAGTTCATTTTCATAACAGCAATGAGACCCAGCCAAGATATGTACAGCAGGGGCCAGTCATCTAAGTTTTTACAAAAGGTGGTCAGCATGAGAAGAAAGTTAATTTAATAAAGTTGATAAGAGTCCCTGGTGAGACGTCACACCCCTAAATACTTAATTTCTCTGTCGACCACTGGAAAAGAAAACTTGCGAATCTGGTTAGATCTTCTGTTGGGGACAGTAACGTTTAAAATGTAAGATTTAGAATAATAATTTTTTTTAAGATTATAGAGTGCCCCACAAGTTAAGAACTTGTGCAATATATTGGGCAGCGAGCTTTCAGCTGAGGGTACTGTAACGAACCCTGAAGTGGTAGCTATGGGTTCGTATGATTTGAGCCGAACGGCTGAGAGCCTGGGTGATTATAGCTCGCCGTTCGGTTCTTCTGGTTGATAGTTAAAGTCCAAAGAAACGAAATCCTCTAGTACAGCTTTCCCCAAGGAGTAATGAGGTACCCAAACACCAGTCGAAACATGATGAAGGGTGTAACAAGACTGATGTTTATTGAGACCAAACAGGCTTTTATGGAGGTCCCCTTGCAGGAGGACCTCCCACAGTACACAAACTAAATAGCCAATCAAAAGGTACAGTTACACTTAAACACTCCCTGTCTCCGCCTGTGAGATAATGAGATAAGTTAAGGAATAACAGAATTATCTCCAGGCGAAGTGCACACATTTTCCCCAAAACTCAGAACACCCCTTTATACTTAAGGTATCCCCACAAATGTCACATCCCCTGATAGCCCCGATCTGGGGGAACAACATATTACATTTTCACCAAGATTGGTTCAGGGTTTTTTAAAAAGTGTGGAAGTCTTAAGTTACCGACCGCACACGAAGCTCTTGCCCAAAATAGTTCCACAAATTCAGCGTGTGCGGTCGGTCAATTCTGAAAATGTTAAATAACTCCATAATCCACAAACGGAGCCTCCTGGCTCATAGGAGCGATTGTTCCCTTCATACAAATACATCAAAGTACCGAAAAGCGCTCTCCTAGCTGTTCGGGAAATACAGTTCCATTGTTCGTATGTTTGAGACCGGTGTTCGAGAAGTCGAGTGTCCGATTTTAGTTCCAGACACTCGACGACCAAGTCCCGCTGCCTTTGTCCCGAACAAACAAGATGGCCGCCTTTTTCCTCCGCCACGTGCCATTTGTATATAAGAATGGCGTCCACCCTAAGAGAGCGCTTAATTGACGGGCTCCTTTGAAGTCAATGAGCCAGGAGGGTGGTCTGTGTTCGGTAGTTTCAATCTACCGAACCAATGTGGCATAAACTAGCCGATTAAACTAAACAGAGAAATGCTCAGAGAAAACGCTGACTCCCAGTGGGTTTTCTCACACTGCTCCCCCTTAGTCCATGGGTCGGCATACCCGCCTAGACCCCGACGGGTTGGCTAGGGGATGACCGGGAAACGCAAAGGTTAAAGTTCCATCTCTGTTAAACCATCTGCATTTCCATTCTGTTTGCCGGGCCTGTACTGCATAGTGAAGTTGTACGGTTGTAGGGCCAGGCTCCAGCGTAATAGTCTAAGATTGTCTCCGGCTACTCGATTTAACCACACTATAGGTCAGTGATGGCGAACCTTTTTGAGCCCGAGTGCCCAAACCGCAATACATGCCAATTTTTTTTCCTTAAAGTGCCAACACGGCAATTAAACCTGAATATTGAGGTTTAAGTTTAGAAAAAACAACTCGGACTGTTGTCCGAACTAATTAACAACTTTTGTTTTAAAAGAACACAACAACAGAGAGTTCAATGATACAAATTTTAAATAATGATATAAATAGATAAAATTAAGCTTATATTTATTAGTATCTCCAACAAATGCAATACATACACACACAGACTGCTGAATATAGAGACTGATGAATACGCAGACAGACAGTCTGCTGAGTACGCAGACAGGCAGTCTGCTGAGTACGCAGACAGGCAGTCTGCTGAGTACGCAGACAGGCAGTCTGCTGAGTACGCAGACAGGCAGTCTGCTGAGTACGCAGACAGGCAGTCTGCTGAGTACGCAGACAGGCAGTCTGCTGAGTACGCAGACAGGCAGTCTGCTGAGTACGCAGACAGGCAGTCTGCTGAGTACGCAGACAGGCAGTCTGCTGAGTACGCAGACAGGCAGTCTGCTGAGTACGCAGACAGGCAGTCTGCTGAGTACGCAGACAGGCAGTCTGCTGAGTACGCAGACAGGCAGTCTGCTGAGTACGCAGACAGGCAGTCTGCTGAGTACGCAGACAGGCAGTCTGCTGAGTACGCAGACACGCAGACTGCTGCGTACACGCAGACACGCAGACTGCTGCGTACACACAGAGACGCAGACTGCTGCGTACACACAGACTGCTGAATACACGCACACACACTGCATTGAGGGGTGTGTGTGTGAGGGTTGCTGTGTGTGAGGGGTGCTGTGTGTGTGAGGGGTGCTGTGTGTGTGTGTGTGTGTGTGAGGGGTGCTGTGTGTGTGTGAGGGGTGCTGTGTGTGAGTGTGAGGGGTGCTGTGTGTGGGGTGGGGTGGTGGGTGTGGGGTGCTGCGTGTGTGTGAGGGGTGCTGTGTGTGAGAGGGGGGTGCTGTGCTGTGTGGGGGTGCTGTGCTGTGTGGGGAGGTAGGGGTGCTGGGCGGGGGTAAGGGTGCTGTGTGTGGGGGGGTAGGGGTGCTGTGTGTGGGGGTAGAGGTGCTGTATGTAGGGGCGAGGGGAGGGGTGCTGTATGTAGGGGGGAGGGGAGGGGTGCCGGGTGTGGGGGAGGGGAGGGGTGCTGGAAGTGGGGGAGGGGAGCTGGGTGTGTAGGAGCTGTGTGGGGGGGGGGTAGGGGTACTCTGGGGGGGTAGGGGTACTGTGTGTGGGGGAGGGGGGAGGGGTACTGATGGGGGGTAGGGGTGCTGTGTGGGGGGGGGTAGGGGGTACTGCTGGGGGGTAGGGGTGCTGTGTGGGGGGGTAGGGGGGCTGTGTAGGGGTGCTGTGTGGGGGGTAGGGGTGCTGTGTGTGTGGGGGGTAGGAGTACTGCTGGGGGGTAGGGGTGCTGTGTGGGGGGGTAGGGGTGCTGTGTGGGGGGGTAGGGGTACTGCTGGGGGGGTAGGGGTGCTGTGTGTGTGGGGGTAGGAGTACTGCTGGGGGGTAGGGGTGCTGTGTGTGTGGGGTAGGGGTACTGCTGGGGGGTAGGGGTGCTGTGTGTGTGTGGGGTAGGGGTGCTGTGTGTGGGGGGGTAGGGGTGCTGTGTGTGTGGGGTAGGGGTTCTGCTGGGGGGTAGGGGTGCTGTGTGTGTGTGGGGTAGGGGTACTGCTGGGGGGTAGGGGTGCTGTGTGTGGGGGGGGTAGGGGTACTGCTGGGGGGTAGGGGTGCTGTGTGTGTGGGGTAGGGGTTCTGCTGGGGGGTAGGGGTGCTGTGTGTGTGGGGTAGGGGTTCTGCTGGGGGGTAGGGGTGCTGTGTGTGGGGGGATGGGGTGTGGGGGGGGGTAAACGTTTGAAAAAAAGTACATTAAATTATTATCTTCTACCCCCCCCCCACCCCCCCTTCTTACCTTTAATGAAGGAGGGGGGGGCACAGTCATCCCTGGTGGTCCGGTGGTGGCAAGTACTGCTTCCGGTTCGGGAGGCAGGGGGAAGCAGGGGAGGGATCTTTGCAGCAGCTCCCCTGTCCTCCCGCGCAATGCTGTGTGGAGCGTTGCCATGGTAACGCGCGGCAACGCTCCACACAGCTTGCTCGCGGGAGGACAGGGGAGCTGCTGCTGCAAAGATCCCTCCCCTGCCTCCCCCTGCCTCCCGAACCGGAAGCAGAGTAGGCGCCTGCCATTTCGGGCAGGTAGGTGCCTACTCTGCAGCGATGGCAAACCTATGGCCGCGTGCCCACAGAAAGGGCCCGGCGTGCCACCTGTGGCACGCGTGCCATAGGTTCGCCATCACTGCTATAGGTTGTGGTCAGTCATTAAAGTAAATGGGCAGCCATACAGGTAGGGTTGGAGCTTCTTGCAGGCCCATACCAAGGCTAAGCATCCTTTCTCCACGGCGGCGTAACTGACTTTCCGGGGTAGTAGTTTGCGGCTAAGGTACGCCACCGGGTGCTCCATTCCATCATCCCCCACTTGACTTAGTACGGCTCCTAGCCCAAACATGGAGGCATCTATGTGTACAAGAAACAGTTTGCTATAGTCTGGGGCGGCCAACACAGGTGCCTCGCTGAGGGCGGCCTTTAGTTTTTGAAATGCTTCCAACCACTCCGGGGACCAAACTACTTACTTTGGAAGGGCTTTCTTGGTTAGGTCAGTGAGGGGTTTGGCCAGGGCACTAAAATCGGGGACAAATTTCCGATAATACCCTGCCGTCCCTAAAAACGCAAACACTTGCAAACGCAAACGCAAACATTGGCAATAGCTTCTACTTTGGCGGGTTCAGGCCGCTGTTTGCCGGAACCCACCCGATGCCCGAGGTACTGAACCTCCGCCATTCCTACATTACATTTGTCGGGCTTAAGCGTAAGCCCTGCTGCCTGAATTCTCTCTAGTACCCTGGAGACATGTTCGAGGTGAGACTCCCATGTGCCACTGTAGATGGCTATGTCATCCAGATAGGCACATGCAAAGTCCTGAAATCCCTCTAGGAGTCGGTCAGCCATCCGCTGAAAGGTAGCCGGGGCATTCTTCATCCCAAAGGGAACTGGAATAGCCCAAATGGGGTGACGAATGCCGACTTGGGGATGGCCGCGGGCTCCAGAGGGATCTGCCAATATCCCTTACATAAATCCAGGGTAGTGAGATAATTCCCCCAAGCCATTCTATCTAAGAGTTCATCTATTCTGGGCATGGGGTAGGCATTGGTTATGGTTCGGTCATTGAGCTTCCGGTAGTCGACACAGAAGCCAGTCGTGCCGTCTCGCTTCGGTACCAGTACCACCGGGGAGGCCCAAGGACTCTGGGAGGGTTCTATAACCCCTAGTTGGAGCATCTCCTGTATCTCGGAGAGCATATTGTCTCTAACGGCCGCAGGAATACGGAAGGGCTGCTGTCTTAGTGGGGTCTCTCCCTGGGTCTCCACGCGGTGGACAGCAGCTGAGGTGTACCCAGGTAAGGCAGAAAACATGGCCCGGTATTCCTGAAGCAGCTGAGAGGCCTCGCCCTTTTCCTGGGAGGTTAACTTCTCGTCCAGCTGTACCTGATCTATGGAGTTGGGGCTGGGGGCTAGTAAGTCTGGTAAGGGCAGCCCCTTGCTGTCCTCACAGGCAGGAGCGCATACAGCTGTCCGTTCAAAATAAGGTTTCAGCATGTTCACATGAAAGGCTCTTCTGATCCTTTCATCTGAACACTTGCTGACTATGTACGTGGTGTCACTAATTTTCTCCACCACCTTAAAAGGCCCCTGCCATGTGGCCTGAAGTTTGTCCTTTTCAGAGGGCTTCAGAGCCAGCACTCGCTGCCCTATTTCCAAGACTCTATCTCGAGCCCCCCTATCGTACCATCGCTTCTGGCGGCTCTGGGCCGCTTGCAGGTGCTCCCGGACTGATTCCGTGACCGCCTGCAAGCGGTCCCGGAACTCCAGAACTTACTGCACGATAGGGACTCCCTCCTCACCTGTATTGCCCTCCCAGTGCTCTCGAATAAGGTCTAAGGGTCCCCGGACTTTTCTCCCGTAGAGAAGTTCGAAGGGGGAGAACCCTGTAGAGGCCTGAGGTAGGCAAACAGGAGGTGAGGAAGAAACCTTTCCCAGTTTGAATAGGACGCTGTAAACATTCTAAGCATCTGTTTAAGGGTACCATTGAAACGCTCACATAGCCCGTTCGTCTGGGGATGGTACGGAGAGCTGAACAGGGGTTTGACACCACAACTTTGCCATAACTGCTGGGTCACAGTTGCGGTGAACTAGGTTCCCTGGTCAGATAAGATCTCCCTGGGGAAGCCCACCCGAGTAAAAATCTTGATTAATGCCACAGCTACGGTCTCCGCCTCGATGTTGGATAGGGCTACTGCCTCTGGGTACCGGGTAGCATAGTCTACCACGGTGAGGATGTAGCGCTTCCCGGAGGTACTGGACTTGCTAAGTGGGCCTATAAGGTCTATAGCTACTTTGTGAAAGGGTTCCTCAATGATGGGTAACGGGTGAAGCTTGGCCCGTTGGCGATCTCCCCTTCTCCCTGTCCTTTGACACACGTCACAGGTCCTGCAATAAATTTTGATATCTTGGGATATCCCTGGCCAGAAAAAGCCCCTAAATGGCCGGCTAAGGGGATATCATGGCTCAACTTAAGTAATTCTGCCCTGAACTTCCTGGGTACCACTAACTGCTGCTTAGGGACTTGGGTGTCCCCGCTTCCCCTGTGACCCGGTATAACAAGCCCTTATCCCATTCAAAACGCTCCTGAATCTGATCAACCTGAGGTTTGTCGGCCTCCCTTCGGTACCCTACTAGTGTGGGGTCACCCCTTTGCTCTTGTTCAAAACCTGCAGGGGTATCCCAGAATGGGGTGGGGATAGGGGGAAGGGACTGAGGGTCCTACCTGAGGTTCCTCGGAGTGCGCTGGTTCTTCTCTGCGAGCTTGAGCCCTGGTAGTCACGGGAAACGACTCAGTCATTGAGCTGCGAGTAAGCTGGGAGGTCATGTACCCCACATCGTTGCCTAGTAATACATCCGCAGGAAGATCTTTCATAAGGACAACATCCAAATGCCTGTTTCCCGAGCCCCAATCCAGGAGGACTCGGGCCATGGGGAGCTTGTGTATGGCTCCCCCTCCAACTTTGACAGCCACTGTTTTAGGGATCCGGGCTTGAGCCTGCACTATGTGGGGTTGTATCAGTGTGAGTGTGGCTCCAGTGTCTCTCATAGCTTGGACATTGACGCCATCTGGGGTAACCCACTGCCAGTGATGATCTCTGTTGTCGCTGGCTGCTTGTGCCGGGTATGCCTCATGGAGTGTAGTCCACTGTTCCTCTTGGTGCCCAGAGCCCATGAATTCCTTGGGTTGGTAACAATGGGCAGTGGCTCGATTATGCTGGGGTGCAGGCCGGTCCCAATTCCCTCGGGACCGGTTGGGGCAGTGTTGTTTGATGTGTCCGGGTTGCTTACACAAAAAACAGGTCACTGGGCTACAGGGTTGGGTGGTTGGTGCCGGTGTGTAAGCTGTAGGTCTGGTAGGTGGTGGAACCGCTGGTGCTGGGTAAGCCACTCTAGGGGCCTGTCGCCCCCCGTTAGGATCCAGTCGTCGCCCATCCTGGTGCTCATCCGCCAACTTGGCAGCCTCCTCTACGGTCTTAGGCTTTCGGTCTCACACCCATTTCCTTACTTCTGTGGGTGTATGATTATAGAACTGTTCCAGTGCTATAATCTGGATGGCATCCTCTAATGAAGTGGCCTGGCATCCATGCATCCAGCATTGGGCTGCCTGGCGTATCCAAAATGCCCATTCTGTGAACGAATCTCGGCCTCCTTTTCTGAGTGCCCGAAACTTCCTCCGGTATGCCTCCAAAATGGGCTAGTAGAACTTATTTTATTTTATCATAGTTCTGGATATCCTCGTCAGGTACGGCCCGGTAAGCCTCCGCTGCCGTCCCTGAGAGCTTGCTGCTGAGCACCGCAGCCCAGTTCTCCACTTCCAGCCCCTCCAATATACACTGCCTTTCAAAATCTTGCAGGTAATTGTCAATGTCTGTTTCCCCATCCACAAAAGCTTTAAAGGCTGCATAATTAATTTTCTTGGGGCGGCCGTTTGTATATCCCAAGGGAGATAGGGAATCCCCCTGCGACAATCCTGCTCTTGAGTCCCGAGCACGCTGGGAATCTTTGGCATGAGTTGTGGGGATGTTATGTGTATTTGGGGTACTTTTGGGATTTTATAGAAATAGTTTTTTTTTCTGCCTGGAGATAGTTGAGTTGGTGCAGTGTCTGACTCGATTGCCTCCCAGGCAGAGGGGAGGGATTGTGTGCTGTGTGTGGGAGTGTCGTGCCTTGTAACCTTATTGTTATTGGTCTGTGATGTTGTAAATCAGTCTACCATCAGGTACATATGGGCGTACCCCTTGCATGGGGATTGTCATATAAGGCCAAGTGTGGCTCCCATTAAACTGAGTTGGTTTTACCCCTTCATGAAGTCTTGGCTCATGTTTGGGGGATTGGAGAACTATATTCACTCTAGGGATTGCTATATCACAATACTCCCCTGAGTATAATCACTAGCTCTTATAAGAGCTGTTCCTGCTACACTCTCTGGACTAGGAGAGGTCTACCCACTGGAAGCTGGATCCTGGTCTTGGGTCCAGGGTAGGTGGCGGAGGGCGAGACCCCCAACCAAGCTGTGGCGGTTTGTGGGGATGTACGGTGGTTATGGTGTTACAGTGCAGTGCTTATGGTGCTCGCAAGTACTAGGAAGCAACGATTGATGGAGGTACCTCGGGGTGCAAGGCGGTCGGTCACACCCCGTATGAAGCATTTTTTTTTTCTTTTATTGAAGCAAAGAGTTAGTACAATACAAATATATTGGAGTTGTAACACAGTGACTTTTTAAAGGTTGTTCATGAGTAATAAACATGAATACATCACATTATAACGTGTATAATAATATCAACTAGTTATACTGCTTCATTTTTATATTTTAAAGAGAACATGTTTGGCTTGAGTAAATGTAGTCACCATCATCTGGGGTTTTATAAGGACATTTTATGTAGGACCCTGGACTATTCCTATGTTTAAGTTACCCTGTGTCCATTGTGTGTGCAGGTTGTGTGTGTAATGTGGTTGTTTGGGGTTAAATGTTAGTGTGTTCTCCTGTCTTGCTAATGCTTGCAATCAACTAGGTGGATTTGGCTGTGGAGCCTGTACAGCACCACCTGTTGATTGCAAGGATCTAGTAACCGCTGTATGCACTACCGGAATAGCAAGGATTGGTAATTTGCATATTTGGATAGATTTGCATATTTCTAATTCTGCAGGCAGAAGAGGTTTGTTCTGTTAATACATGTCTTCCCAATCCCTTTATAAATGTGTTATTATGCTATTGTAATTTCCTGTATATTTTGTGACATGTTTTGGTTATTTGAATTGTATTATGTTTGTCACAGTATGTAATGAACATATGGGCTAGTGCCAAGTAAAATAAAGTCTTGGATATAGACTATGTATACTCCTTTAGCCTTAAAGTCTTTCAGGGCCAGAGATTATTTTTCAGATATGTTGAGTTCCCTTGCATTAATGGAGAGGAGTTTCTTGAAAGGGGAGTAGTGGGTATGGGTAGGTGTGAGTGCCCAGTATGTCAGACTATACCAGTGGTAGCAGTGGTTCTCACTGGGGTTCTACACTTAGATAGGAATCACCAGCTGGACAACTTCAGGCCTTGTCTAGGTATATAACCTATGATGGAGGTGAGAGATGTGTGTGGTGGCTGTGCAAACCCCGGGCCCCAATAGTGCAGTGGAGTGGGTGCAGTGCATGCAGTGCCCCCGGGTAACCTAGTGTAAAAAGTCAAATAAGAAAAAAAACACAAAAAACACTAATGAAAAAACATACAATAATAAATGTGAAATGCAAGCAGACTCAAAATGATGGGCTATGAACTACTCTGTCCCCCACCAGGGCGGGAAGGAAGGGCACATTGTCAAGGGAGGGGTGTGACCCCAATCAAGGAATCGGGACAGAGGCAAACTGTCACTTAGTTTTTGTGACACCAAAACCCTGTGAAGGTCATGGTCAGAGCCACGGTCAGACTTGAGGGGAGCATCATGAACCCCCCTCCAGAACCCCAAGTCCCAGCATTGGAGCATTAGGAGGCACCATGCAGACTTCCAACTAAAAGAATAGAGGAAAAAGTCAAAGAGAGCCCCATGCAGCACCCCCCAATAACCTGCAGGAAGTATGAATAGTGAAGGAGACAGGGCAGCGTGTACCACGCTACATATTCCATAAGCAACAGGGAAGATAGTGGGTGAAAAACTAGATACGATCTTAACCTGAGTGGATGTTTAGTTTCGAGGACCTGGAAACCAAATCCCCTTAACTCTCGTTACCTGAGCTGAGGCTAGTGTCTGGGGCATTAGGGGTTGGGGGAAGGCGGACCAAGTAGGGGATTGGGACTGTGGTGGAGGCGTGTGGACAGTTTGAGGTGTGCAAACAGTCATCATGGCATAGGCTCCTTATGCACAGGGTAGTTCCCTAATAGACTTTGGCTCCATGGATGCGGGGAAGGGAGATAAAAGTATACACAACTTGCTTTCCAATGACAGTCCCATGCTTTTTAAAGCTACAGATGCTTAATGCCGTAGGTGTACCAGCAACATGAATAGTGGGAGGAGTGTCAAGAGTCAGCGCCATGTGAGCTGCCAAATTCATGCGAGCCACCAGACACAGCAACACTCCCCTCCCCGCCCCTTACTTGGGAATCTTACTCAAATTTCAGCATCATACTGGTGTAATAACTGTGTTTCAAATCCAGGGGTTCTCCAGAGAACATCCCATGCAGGTGTCCCCCCCCACCCCAACGAGAGAAGTTAAAGTAATCCAATGGGGATGCCCCTGGCCTGTGTTAAGCTATTTCATTTTAATTATCAGTAGTGATGTCCCGAACTGTTCGCTGGCGAATAGTTCCTCGCGAATATCGCTTGTTCACGTTCGCCACGGATGGCGAACATATGCGCTGTTCGGTCCGCCCCCTATTCGTCATCATTGAGTAAACGTTGACCCTGTACCTCACAGTCAGCAGACACATTCCAGTCAATCAGCAGCAGACCCTCCCTCCCAGACCCTCCCACCTCCTGGACAGCATTCATTTTACATTCATTGTGAAGCTGCATTCTTAGTGAGAGGAGGGACAGTGTAGCTGCTGCTGATTTGATATACACTAGCTAGGCTAGTGTATTCAGTGTCCACTACAGTCCTGAAGGACTAATCTGATCTCTGCTGTAAGGACAGCACCCCAAAAAGCCCTTTTAGGGCTTTTTTTGTGTAATGTAATTGCAGTTGCCTGGCTGTCAGCCTGTGTGTCAGACTCACAGCATATACTGTGCCCACTTGCCCAGTGCCACCACTCATATCTGGTGTCACAATAGCTTGCATTTAACAAAAAAAAACTTTTTGGACTGTAATATAATAGCAGTCAGTTTCCTTCACGAGTGTGCGTTTCAGGGCCTGCCAGGGCACAGTGTCACACCAGTGCAACTCATATCTGGTGTAACAGTAGTGTACATTTAAAAAAAATAAAATTTTTTGACTGTAATAGATTGAATAGCAGTTAGTAGTCTGCCAGCGTGTGTGTCAGGCTCACAGCGTATACTGTGCCCACTTGCCCAGTGCCACCACTCATATCTGGTGTCACAATAGCTTGCATTTAACAAAAAACAACTTTTTGGACTGTAATATAATAGCAGTCAATTTCCTTCACACGTGTGCGTTTCAGGGCCTGCCAGGGCACAGTGTCACACCGGTACAACTCATATCTGGTGTAACAGTAGTGTACATTTAAAAGAATGTAATAGATTGAATAGCAGTTAGTTGTCTGCAAGCGTGTGTGTCAGGCCTACAGTGTCTACTCTGCCAACTTCTGCCAGTGCACAGTGCCACTCATATCTGTTGTCACAGTAGCTTGCACGCATAGTACCACTAATCGAAAAAAAAATGACAGGCAGAGGCAGGCCACCCCTCAGGGGCCGTCGTGGTCGTGGTGTTGTGACCCTGAACTGGAAAAGTTCTGAGGACATAGTTGACTGGCTAACACAGGACACCCAATCTTCTACAGCTTCCGCTCGGAACATTGACGCACCATCCTCCTCCAGCTTAGCTTCGGGCACCTCTCAAGTTACCACTCGCCCGCCTGCCACCACCACCAACACTAGCACCACAGCCGCTTCACTTGGTATGTCAGAGGAGTTATTTACACATCAGTTGGAAGAAATGAGTGATGCGCAACCATTATTGCCAGAGGATGTAGATAACAGGGATATTTCTCAGTCAGGCAGCATTACACACACGGACGTATGGTGTGATGATGATGATGTTGTACCCGCTGCTGCTTCTTTTGCTGAGTTGTCAGATACAAGTGAAGCGGTTGATGATGACGATGCGTCCGTGGATGTCACGTGGGTGCCCCCTAGAACAGAAGAAGAACAGGGGGAAAGTTCAGATGGGGAGACAGAGAGGAGGAGGAGGAGACAAGTTGGAAGCAGGGGGAGGTCGTCGCAAGGAGCTAGTGGCACAGTCAGACAGCATGCATCGGCACCCGGGGTCAGCCAGACAGCACGCCAATCAACGCATGTTGTTGCCACCACCAGAATGCCGTCATTGCAGAGCTCAGCAGTGTGGCATTTTTTTTGTGTGTCTGCCTCTGACAACAGCGATGCCATTTGCAACCTGTGCAAAAAGAAACTGAGTCGTGGAAAGTCCAACACCCACCTAGGTACAATTGCTTTGCGAAGGCACATGATCGCACATCACAAACGCCTATGGGATCAACACATGAGTACAAGCAGCACACAAACTCAAAGCCGCCATCCTCCTCCTGGTCCAGCATCTTCATCCACGTCAATCACTGCTGTCCTCTTTACCCCCTTTCAACGATCCGCCAATCCGTCTCTCGCCTTGAGCAGTTCCTGCTCATCTGCCCACAGTCAGGTATCTGTCAAGGACATGTTTGAGCGTAAGAAGCCAATGTCACAAAGTCACCCCCTTGCCTGGCGTCTGACAGCTGACTTGACTGAACTCTTAGCCCACCAGCTTTTACCATACAAGCTGGTGGAGTCTGAGGCGTTCAAAAAATGTGTAGCTATTGGGACACCGCAGTGGAAGGTACCCGGCCGAAATTTCTTTGCACAAAAGGCAATCCCCAACCTGTACTCGATTGTGCAAAAGGAAGTAATGGCATGTCTGGCACACAGTGTTGGGGCAAGGGTCCATCTGACCACTGATACCTGGTCTGCAAAGCATGGTCAGGCCAGGTATATCACCTACACTGCGCATTGGGTAAACCTGGTGACGGCTGCCAAGCATGGAATGCGTGGCTCTGCAGAGGAGTTGGTGACACCGCCAAGACTTGCAGGCAGGCCTGCTGCCACCTCCTCTACTTCTCCTACTCCATCCTCTTCCATAACCTCCTCGGCTGAGTCCTCTTCTGCTGCTGCGTCTTGCTCCACATCAACGACACCCCTCCAGCTCCCCAGGTACTATTCCACATCCCGGATACGGCAGTGTCACGCCGTCTTGGGGTTGACTTACCTGAAAGCAGAGAGTCACACCGGACCAGCACTCCTGTCCGCCCTGAACGCACAGGTGGATCAGTGGCTGACTCCGCACCAACTGGAGATCGGCAAAGTGGTTTGTGACAAAGGAAGAAATTTGTTGGCGGCATTGAATTTGGGCAAGTTGACACATGTGCCGTGCATGGCACATGTGTGTAATCTGATCGTACAACGCTTTGTGCATAAGTACACAGGCTTACAGGACGTCCTGAAGCAGGCCAGGAAGGTGTGTGGCCATTTCAGGCGTTCCTACATGGCCATGGTGCACTTTTCTGATATGCAGCGGCGAAACAACATGCCAGTGAGGCGCTTGATTTGCGACAGCCCGACACGTTGAAATTCAACACTCCTAATGTTCGACCACCTGCTCCAACAAGAAAAAGCCGTTAACGAGTATTTGTATGACCGGGGTGCTAGGACAGCCTCAGCGGAGCTGGGAATTTTTTTGCCACGTTACTGGACACTCATGCGCAATGCCTGTAGGCTCATGCGTCCTTTTGAGGAGGTGACAAACCTAGTCAGTCGCACCGAAGGCACCATCAGCGACATCATACCATTTGTTTTCTTCCTGGAGCGTTCCCTGCGAAGAGTGCTGGATCAGGCCATAGATGAGCGTGAAGAGGAAGAGTTGTGGTCACCATCACCACCAGAAACAGCCTTATCAGCATCACTTGCTGGACCTGCGGCAATGCTGGAAGAGGATTGTGAGGAAGAGGAGTCAGAGGAGGAATGTGGCTTTGAGGGGGAGGAGGAAGACCAACCACAACAGGCATCCCAGGGTGCTCGTTGTCACCTATCTGGTATGCGTGGTGTTGTATGTTGCTGGGGGGAAGAACATACCTTCAGTGAGATCACTGAGGACGAAGAACGGGACATGAGTAGCTCGGCATCCAACCTTGTGCAAATGGGGTCTTTCATGCTGTCGTGCCTGTTGAGGGACCCTCGTATAAAAAGGCTGAAGGAGAACGACCTGTACTGGGTGTCCACGCTACTAGACCCCCGGTATAAGCAGAAAGTGCCTGAAATGTTACCGAATTACGGCAAGTCGGAAAGGATGCAGCAGTTCCAAAATCAATTAAAAAGTATGCTTTACACAGCGTATAAGGGTGATGTCACAGCACAACGGGAATCTAAGAGGGGAAGAGGTGAAAGTAATCCTCCTCCTCCCACGACCACGCCGGCAAGGACAGGACGCTTTACAGACGTGTTGTTGATGGAGGACATGCAGAGCTTTTTAAGTCCTACGCATCGCCACAGCCCTTCTTGGTCCACCCTCAGAGAACGACTCGACCGACAGGTAGCAGACTACCTCGCCTTAACTGCAGATATCGACACTCTGAGGAGCGATGAACCCCTTTGACTACTGGGTGTGCAGGCTTGACCTGTGGCCTGAGCTATCCCAATTTGCGATAGAACTTCTGGCCTGCCCCGCTTCAAGTGTCCTGTCAGAAAGGACCTTCAGTGCAGCAGGAGGTATTGTCACTGATAAGAGAAGTCGCCTAGGTCAAAAAAGTCTAGATTACTTCACCTTTATTAAGATGAATGAGGGATGGATCCCGAAGGGACTCACAGTGGGCGATACATTCGACTAAAAAAGGCCTGATGAGGGGGACGTAACAGGGTGTCGCGGCTGCTGGCCCGCCGCGTGATATTTAAATCCCTAGCTCACCCCAGTACCTTGCCCTGTCGTGGTTTCCTGTTCCTGGTTTCCTGAGAGTGCTTTATCATTGTGAATCTGATTTCCTGGTATCCTGATCTTGGCTTTTCCCTGGTTATTCTGAATTCTGGTTTCCCTGACTTGGCTTGTGTAAACGGTATTGTGTATTTTCTGGCTTCCTTGACCTCGGCTTTCCCTTTGACCATTCTCTGTCTCTAGCGTATTATTCCGGCCATTCTAAGGTCTGGTTTACGCTCTGTCCTTTTATTTTCCTTTTCTTGCCTATGTATATGTTTATGGACTGTTTGTGGTTGTTCGCGGTGCGTTAAACGGGGAGTTTGGTCTGTCACTGTGAAGCGGGCGTAACCCTTACACTACCTCATCGATACAACATCATACCTGATGTTTTAAAGCACGTTATTCCAAACAATTTAGGAATGTTAGGTTATTTATGCCCTTTATGGATTAAAACCAAACTCTGCATTAACTATGTAATTTTCCATGGGAGTTTTGCCATGGATCCCCCTGCGGCATGCCACAGTCCAGGCGTTAGTCCCCTTGAAACAACTTTTCCATCACTATTGTGGCCAGAAAGAGTCCCTGTGGGATTTAAAATTCGCCTGCCCATTGAAGTCTATGGCGGTTCGCCCGGTTTGCCCGTTCGCGAAGATTTGCGGAAGTTTGTGTTCGCCGTTCGCGAACCGAAAATTTTATGTTCGCGACATCACTAATTATCAGTGGTTGTAAAAAATTGCTAGATATTTTGACAGATTGGCAGAAACGTAATTAATTCCTAAAATTATAGGGCATCCTGGATGGTTGAAAAGGTCTTTATTGATTTTTGGGAATATATAAAAGGTTGGAATTCTGGAAACATTCACATTTGGGAATTTATACTCTTTTGTATTTAAAATACCTCTTAATTTTCCTTTGTGCAATTAAGTGTGCATAGATTACTTTATATCCTTAGAGGGATCCCCTTTAGCTTTTTTTTATAAACTTTTATATCTCTTAAATGTCTTTCACATTCTGCCATATATTTATTACCATCTATAATTACTAAACACCCTCCTTTATCTGTAGGTTTAATTACTATGCGTTTCTTAGATAAAAAAAATGTCTAATGCTAATTTCTCACTTTCCTCCATATTCTGATAAAAATATGTTTTGCCTAATCTAAAACTATTTCAAATATTTCTATGGTTCCTTGTTTAAATTGTCTAGGTAAAAGGGGGACTAATTCTGTAACGTAGTATGATAATATCTTCCTTCATCCTTATCATGTTGTGGTAAATAAAAAAATTGGTAAAAATATCTCCTTTTAAAGATAAATTCCTCACAAATTTCGAAAAGATCTGTATATGCAATATATTAATTAAAAGCTTTAGCAGGTTCAAATTTCAAACCCATACAACTCTAATTACATAATTGAAATAATGAAAAAAGAAGTTATTAAAGGGAGTTTATAGTGTTAGGAATACAAATCTATATCCCTAACACTATAGTGGCCTCTGGTTCCGCCCTTTGCTCGTGCCTCCCCTGGCCAATAAAGTGTTAAAACCCTTTAATCATTTACACGATTCCAACTCTGATGTCTCTCGGTGCTTGATCGGCGCACTGCCTCCTCTGATGTCATTGACGAAGAGGCTAACGCGCATGCACGACAAGCACATTAAAGGGACACTGTGGGCACCCAGCCCACTTCAGCCCATTGAAGTGGTCTGGGTGCCAACTCCCATCACCCTTAACCCTGAAAGTGTAATTATTTAGTTATTATAAACTGCAATAATTACCTTGCAGGGTTAAGTTCTCCTCTAGTGGCTGTCTACAAGACAGCCTCTAGAGGGACTTCCGGGTTCTGGTTGTCTAAACGATGCTGGACGTCCTCATGCATCATCTAGATGAGGACCTCCAGCGTCACTGGAATCCCTTTAGGAAAGCTTTGAATAATGCTTTCCTATAGGGAGATCCTAATGCGAGCGCGGCCATTGGCGTGCATGTGCACTAGGTCTCCTCTGCTGGCGGGGAAGGAGCATGGGCAGAGCCTGACCCAGTGCCGAATTCCCTGGGTACTGAATTCAGGTTAGTGACTGAAGTTTCTAACCCCTTCAGCAATGCAGGGTAGGTGGGCAGGAGGGAGGCACTCCAGGATTCTACAGTGCCAGGAATATGGGTTTGTTTCCTGGCACTAGAAAATCCCTTTAATCCCTCCCCATTGGAAATCATTGAATCAGTGCTTTCCTTGGTTTTTTTTTTAACAGACTCTGGATATCCTCAAACAGAGTGTGTGTGGATGTCCACTGTCAGTTAGGGGACATAAAATCCTAGAAGCACCTCTAGTGGCCGTCTGGTAGAAAATGTTTTACATTGCAGGACTAAGTGTGATAGGGACACTGCATCCAGACTACTTCAATGCAATGAAGGGGTCTGGGTGACTATAGTGTCTCTTTATTTCCTATCAGTCTAATATCTTTATTTTCCCTGTAACTTGTTAGTACGTTTTCATCCTCTACATCCCGAAACTGTTATTTCTTCTACTTTTAATGGTGGATTTGTCCTTCTCGAGCATTTGTCTAAAATCATACTCTATATCTCTTCCTCTTAAGACTTCAAATCTATTTTGGATGATAAGTGAGGAGTCTGAATTTCCTCTCCTATAGTCTTCCCTTTTTTTTTTTTATCTTGTTGTCAAACTCCTTTCTTTCATTGTTTATCCTTCTTCCCTTTCTTAGAACTTCGATATGTCTCTTTTTTATTTTCCTTTATTTCTTTATAAAACAAAAAAAGGATCAGCGCTCTCTATCTACACAATACACAACAGAAAAAATAAAACGTGGCAGCACAACTAAAAATAGGGCTCCCTCACAGGCCCTACAACAGAAATGATACAAACAACTAAGGGAGAAGGTAGCGCCACTAAAAACCAAATAAGATAAATAAATAGCATACAACAGGCTAAAAATAACAGAGAATATATGGATAGAAACTCAAAAGTCTGAGATAAATAGTCTGTATGGTGGATGAATCCAACACCAAGGTATTTCTCTGTGGAAAAGGGTACAGTCTTTGATAGTAGGTGTATTCTTCAGAGTGATATAAATACATCTTTGCAGTTCATATGAAATAGATAAAAATGACAACTGATGGTGCAGTATGTCCCAAAAGGGGTAGAGTGCAATGTAAAAGATATATGGTCCTACTCACGTTTGGTAGAGCTATGAACTTTGCTTTTAGTGTTGATAACGTACAGTGGTACAATCAGGGGCGTATTTGCCGCGAGGCAAACAAGGCATTTGCCTTGGGCGGCATTTTCGAGGGGGCGGCAAAAAAAGCCGCCCCCAAACGCCCAGGGCAAATGCCTTGTTAGCCTTGCGGCTAACAGACATCCTGGGCTGGTGGCTGCTGGGCTGGTTGCTGGGCGGGCGGGCGGCTGGCGAGGGAGCACTTCCTCTGAGCTGTCTGCTCAGCTCCCTCGCGCGCCGCAGACAGCTCAGAGGAAGTGCTCCCTCGCCAGCCGCCCGCCCAGCAACCAGCCCAGCAGCCCGACCGGCAGCCCCACTAGACCCCAGGGAGAGGGAGAACCCCCCAGCATTCCCAAAGGTAAGGAGGCTGGGGGGGTAAATTAAAAAAAAAAATGAGTTAATGTGAGTGAGTGTGTCTGTTAGTGTGTGTCTGTTAGTGAGTGTGTCTGTTAGTGTGTGTGTGTGAGTGTGTCTGTTAGTGTGTGTGAGTGTGTCTGTTAGTGTGTGTGTGTGTGTGTGTGTCTGTTAGTGAGTGTGAGAGTGTGTGTGAGTGTGTCTGACTGTGTGTGTCTGTTAGTGTGTGTGAGTGTATCTGTTAGTGTGTGTGAGTGTGTCTGTTAGTGTGTGTCTGTTAGTGAGTGTGAGTGTGTCTGTTTGTCTGTTAGAGTGTGTGTGTGTGAGAGTGTGTCTGTTAGAGTGTGTGTGTGTGTCTGACTGTGTGTGTCTGTTAGTGTGTGTATGTCAGTGTGTGTGAGTGTGTCTGTTAGCAGCTAACAGACACACTCACACACTCACTAACAGACACTCACACACACTGACATACACACACTAACAGACACACACACTAACAGACACACTCACTAACAGACACACTCACTAACAGACACACTCACACTCACTAACAGACACACTCACACACAGACACACTCATACACTCACACACACACACACTGACAGATACGCATCCATTAGCTAACAGTTAGCTAATGGATGCGTATCTGTCAGTGTGTGTGTATTTAGAAGGCGGGGGAAGGGTTGGGTGGGGGTGGCGGGGGGGGGTGGGTGGGGGTGAGGGGGGCGCCTGAGTTTTGTCCTGCCTAGGGCAGCACAAAACCAGGATACACCCCTGGGTACAATCCCCACTTATGGGATATGTGAGGTCTGTGAATTCTTGCTTGATTAAGGGACCACATGGGGAATAAAAAAGGGACAGCAATAGTGCTCAAAGTATAAAAAGCCAGAGGTGGGATAATAAAAATACCAAGTGGTTACTCACATTTGATTGATACCAAGTGGTTACTCACATTTCATTCATCCACCATACAGACTATTTACCTCGGACTTTTGAGTTTCTATCCATATATTCTCTGTTATTTTTAGCCTGTTGCATACTACTTATTTATCTTATTTGGTTTTTAGTGGCGATACCTTCTCTCTTATCCGTTTGCTAAATTTCTCAGTCTTTGTTTGTTTCTTTAAAAACTTAGTAGCTCCCCTATTTTATTTTCATAGCTGAACATTTGCTTCATAGTGATTCCTGTATAGTGCAATTCATTGTTCATTTTCATATGTGGATAATGTATTTATATGTTCCCTCTTGTTTTATGTGTTTGCCTCTATTTTTCTTATGAATGGATAGATTAATTGCCTACATAGTATTAAAATTGTGTTTGTTATTGTTATTGATATCCAATACTGGATATATATGTATTTAAAAAAAAAAGGTTGTATACCATTTGAACATGTTTATATTTCATTTTTTTTTTTTTAATTGTGCATAGTTTTACAAACATATCTGCAACGCCACAACAGCTTTGCAGTCAAGACAAAGTAGATAGGTAGCTGTAGGACATATCAAAAATACTGCATAGTTTTATATTGTTATGTCAAAAGGTGAGACACATATCTAGATACTACATTGTACTGCTGCTGCTACTCATAGATGATCATCTAGTCATGGTAAGAGGTGTCTGAAGAGTAAGATGTGAAAGCTAACATGTCAGTCAACGTATGTTCTAAAAGAGAATGTATGCATGCTGCAAAAAAGTTAGACTAATTAGAGTGTGAAGCTTCTCTATGCATAGGTTAAATGTAACGTCAGACTAAATAATCACGAGGAGTGTGCCACTGAGACCCCCCACGCCAACCTGCCACTGCTCTGCTTAAAATAATCCTTTCTGGTCCCCTCTGCACAAATCCTAAATATATTTTAAAAAAATAGAATGAAAAGTCACAACATCAGATGGGAAGCATAGGAAAGGATATATCTAATGGTGTCCTCCATGAGACTCCAAACGGCCCTATTGTTAGGCCTGGGAAAGTAAGTCCCTCATCAGCCGACTTCAGCCGACACCAGTGCTCGGGAGCCAACGAAGGTGGTTAAGCTGTGTTGCAAGTCAGGAGCAGATTAAGGACTCCCTCCAGCCCCAGGCCTTGATAAGGCCCCGTGCCGTTTAACCACTTACTCGGTAACTCCAAGTCCAAGTCTTTCCTGAGTAGGAGAGGGCTAATGCTCCAGGTGTTCCGTCGATGCCGGTGGCAGTGCTTCAACACAGCGGGAATGTATCCCTGTCGTTTCTCAGCCCTAGGCTAGTGTGGGGAGAGACATGTGCGCTCATGGAAGTAGTGCCCGGGGGTTACCCACCTACTCCTTGCCCGTCTCTAACCTGCTCCCGCTTCTGTCTCCAAGACGGTGCTGCCTGCATTCCGGCTTGTAATTTTGTACAGAAGCGGTCAAAGGTATCGTCGATGCCCTGTATCAGTTGGTCAATTGCGCTCTGGTGAGGCTGTACCGTTTGCGTGGGCCCATGCTCCTGACGTAAGTATGGATCCGCCATCTTGTTTGCCTCTGCAGTGAGACCAGTGCTGTGTCAGCAGCTTGCAGGCAGTCAAGGGAGGTCAAGTGTGCCAGTGAGGACCGAGATAACCCCCCGCCAGTCCAAAGGAGGGAGGGAGGGGGGAACAGCTAGAGATATAGATCACAACGTTAGCCAGAGAGCAGGGAGAGCAGCTGTCTCCCCACAGCTCAGACTCGCGAAGGCCGCAAGCCTCGATTTGAACAATCTAGCGTCGGAGAGACACTTAAAAGGTCTTCCCAGGTGTAGCTTTGTCCATGTGACAAGATTAGTGGTGACTGTGGACAGTGAGATCGAGTGGCATAGGAATAATCCCCAATATTGAGGATCAGATGCAAGAGCTCTAGGTGAGCATGTCTGGTCTGCATGGCAGTCAGGCTCCGCCCCTTGTATGTATTTCTTCATCTTTTTTTGTGTGTCAAAAGATTTGATGGTTGAGCATATTTTTGTCCAGTCTTTAATATAATATAATTACGCTGAATATGAAGTGTTTTTTGCATGAAAAATGCTTCTTTTTTTTTCAATTGCACTTACAGATTGAATACTTTGGTCTGTTTTTATTACACTGCATTTTTCACAATTCATAGAAAGTTTTGAATGATAACTTTCAGGAATTGTTGTACAAATACAAAATATGAAATAGAGTCTGGCTTATGAGGTGGTGTCTTGTTACCCTTTGCAAAAGATCAAAGTAAGGTTGATTATTACGGACCCTTAGAATACGCAGAGCGAGAGAATGGTCAAAAGAAAAAGTCAGGTCATAAATACCAGAAATACACTAATATGATAAAACTAGCCAGATCAAGGGATGCAGAAAAAAAGGCAAACATGAAACAGGCTGAGTGAAATATATAAGAGTCAAAACACATCTTTGGACAAAAGCCACATTGTCTTTTTATGTAATTTTGATTGGGCTCGGGTTAGTCTTTATTTGGCTGCAGTGATTGATGTTTGTGCACACGTATGCAAATGATGATTGCCACTCGACTGAACCATCAGCTTTAGTTTATGAACTTTCTTTTCGTGGGAACACGTTGTGTGGATCATTTACAGAGGTAAAGAGCTCTCCGATTCTGACAGGAGGTTTCAGGACAACTTTCTAGGTAAAAAGCCACTTTATTTCTTGAAAAACTTAGAATGGAATTTGTGCAAAAGAACAGGTTTATGGATATCAGAAGCAGGTACCCTAAGAGGTACCTCTGAATTGTATCCTTTTCAGTGTGCTAAATATTGTAACTGATTATGGGAGATCTAGGAGTCAAATAAACTGCACTTCATATTCCTCTGGATAATTGACAAGAACAAGGAAACGACTGACAAAGCAAAACAATTACTGACAAAAGGTTTGAGTAAAGATACATGAAAATAGTTAAGAATAGGAATAGAAGAAGGAGGTGATAAAGGATAGGACGCTGGTTTAATCCAACAGAGAAAGCATTGTGGCCAGTTAAAACTGGGAGCCAGTTTGTAAGAAAATAATATTCTAAGTAAACAACCACAACAAGTAACCTACATGGTAGTAGGCACAGCCTTTCAACACCTGACAGCCTGGGTCTTTTGGAGAGTGGTGGACATATGGAAGATCTCTTGAACCATGCCCAAAGTACTAGTAATTCAGCCAAATGTCAATCCATTGCTGCTGAAAGAGCTAAAGGGAAAAACCTGTAATTGGTTAAAAGAATGGACTATGTTGGGAGTCCGCATGGGTGACATTATTCCTAGTTAACTTGGCCCAATGCAATAGGACAAATAATATGCGTCGCACCATATGGCTTAGCTAATTGCCAGCAAAATCATGAAGAAAAAATTGTCGAGATAGGACTAAAGTCTTGACGTTTCTTAAGCCTAATCGGCAAATAATTAAGTAATCGAATCGTGAGATGAAAATGAGTATCTTAACTTGCCTGGGTGATGGAATTCTCCAACATATGACAGGTTTATATGACCAGTAAATATAATTACAGATTAAGTAGATCCCTCCAACAAATATTTTTATTCTCTTAAAGCTAAGATTATAGATAATAGTTTGTTGTTACCCAAGGGTCAAGTCCTGGGGGAAAAAGTGTGGGAACTCACCCGAGATCCCCCCCAAAGATACACTTTTATGCATAGACGCACGCACGCGCGCACGCACACACACATACATACAGATGACATTCATGCGCACACACTCTGACAGGCTCACACACAAATACACTCACAGACACACACTAACTCACAGACAGACACACAGACAAACACACTCACAGACAAACACACACTCACAGACAAAGATACATACACTCACAGACAAAGACACACACACACACACACACACACACACTTCCAGACATTCACAGACAAACACACACACTTCCAGACACACACACTAACAGCCACACACACATAAGCTCACACTCACAGACACACACACTCCCAGAGAAAGATACATACACTCACAGACAAAGGCACATACACACACTCACACTTCCAGACACTCACAGACAAACACACACACTCACAGACAAACACACTAACAGCCACACACATATAAGTTCACACTCCCAGACACACACACTCCCAGACACACACACGCACACTTCCAGACACACACACACACACACTCCCAGACACACACTCACAAACAAAGATACATACACTCACAGACAAAGACACATACACACACTCACAGACACACACACACTGACAAACACACTCACAGACACACACACACTTCCAGACACACACACTCACAGACAAACAAACACACTAACAGACACACACTCACAGACACACACACATAAACTCACACTCCCAGACACACACACACACTCCCAGACTCACACTCAAAAACATACATTTTTACAAAATGCTTAACAAATGTCCACCCAGCCTCCCTACCTGGAGAACTGGCGTGGACTTGTCCCTGGGGTCCAGTGGGGCTATAGCCCGGTGGGCGGCTGTGGTGCCTGATACACGCGGCGAGGGAGTTGCTGGTCTGTCTCTTCTGCTCCCTCGCGGGCTGTCTATTAATGCCGGGAGCCGGAATATGACGTCATATTCCGGCTTCCATAGACAGCGCACGAGGGAGCAGAGGAGACAGACCAGCAACTCCCTCGCCGCGTGTATCAGGCATCACAGCCGCCCGCCGGGCTTTAGCCCCACTGGACCCCATAACAGGAGGAACACGGGGGCTCCTGCAGGAGCCACGGGAACGGCGTTCCCGCTGTAAAAAAAAGTGCAGGAACACCGTTCCCACGCGTTCCTGCAGGACTCGAGCCCTGTTTTCACCATTACCATTACATAGTTATGTTCACCAGCATAAAGCTTTTCATAGAAGAAGCTATATGAATGCAGTGTGAGCAATCATGAGATGTCCTCTTCGAAATAATTGCCCCAATTCCTATGTAAATTCATTACCTTTTCTTTAATAAATAGAAAAAAATAAGAGAAAAGGGAAGCTGAAGGAACACTCTTTAAGGGGTTAACCCATAGACCAAAGTGAATAAACAAGAAATGAGTGTCCTAACAATAAAACTTAACTTTTAATGATTCTATAAAAAATATTTTTGGTAGCTCAAGAAGGATAAAATATCCAATATATATAGGTGGATATTCAAAATAATGAATAATAATAAAAAAATAAATAAAGATACCAATGTGCTGTTACTGACTATTAGGTATCAGTAGATCTCATATACATTGTTTTAGAATCTTTTCAAATAGGTCGAGAAAGTACATTGAATTTATTCTTAGAACCCTGAACTTCCTTGTGCAAAGAATTAACCATTAAACAGAATAGAATTCTCTTAAACTAGTGAATTAAATAGCCATAAATTCACCTTGTGCAATAAATTAAGCACTACATAAAATAGAATTTTCTTAAATTAGTGAGTTAAATAATCATAAATTCGATCTAAGGATATGAAAAATAACAAAAAGGATTAGTACGAAAAAAGGGGAAAAGGTTCTGTTCAGAAGTTTTCAGAAATCGAATTTATGATTATTTAACTCACTAATTTAAGAAAATTCTATTTTATGTAGTGCTTAATTTATTGCACAAGGTGAATCTATGGCTATTTAATTCACTAGTTTAAGAGAATTCTATTCTGTTTAATGGTTAATTCTTTGCACAAGGAAGTTCAGAGTTCTAAGAATAAATTCGATGTACTTTCTCGATCTATTTGAAAAGATTCTAAAACAATGTATATGAGATCTACTGATACCTAATAGTCAGTAACAGCACATTGGTATATTTATTTATGTTTTTATTATTATTCATTATTTTGAATATCCACCTATATATATTTGGATATTTTATCCTTATTGAGCTACCAAAAATATATATATTTTTTTTTTTTTTGTCAATCTTTCTTTTATTGAAGCATATTAGATGGGGTACAGAAACAAAGATAGGGAAATGTAAAAAACTGATTACATTAAAGGGTAAGTACATCGTTTGCTTGAAAAATTACATTTCCTGAGTGATGATGCTTCATTTTTTTTAATTGTGGTAACGTGTCGTGTAACAAAAGCGTGTTGTAGCTAGTATCAATGCCTATTCTGATAGACTATTAGAGAGTAACAGTGGGCTATGCAAAACTTAGGCACATAGTAAATAAGTAGTATGTGAGGTCATAGTAGAAAAAACAGCGAGTGGTATGCGTAGGGTACATGCTAGATTAGACTAGACACCAAGTCCCATCCCCGGCAGTCCGAGTGCGCTCTGGCCAAGCTGGTAGGCATGCAATTACTCTATCACACTTGATTACCTAGAGAGACAATACATAGCAAGCATTTGCATAGTGTGGCAATTGAGTAGTGGTACATTGTTGTGTGTTACTAAGAATTAGGCTTTTATCATAGTTATGTTTTACATGCAATTGACCGTATGAGTAGAGGAAACGGTATAGGCCGAAACAGTAAGGGTTAATAACCGCTAATGTGTCCTTATTATGACATTACGTGAGGCCATATACTGCTCAGCTTGGCGCTCACGGTGCTTAGTGTCCAGTCCGGGTCCTTCACCCGACTCCAGATGCTGTGAGGGTGTAGCTGGCGTGATGGCTCGCTTGTGGATCCCCCCTCTCGGGGCCCCTCCATCTTCCTGCCGGTATGCAGTCCGAGTGCACAGCAGTACAGGTCCCCTGTCTTGTGGCAAGCACGTCGTGTACCCGTTTAATGTGGTAGGGACTGTGGTGCATGCGTTGGTTGGAAGCCTCTGCCTCTTGTTGGGTATTGGGATGTTCCCCTTCGCACTCCTGCCCCCGTGTGTAGATGTATCGGGCTGGGTTGTGCCTGTGAATCGGGGAGCCTCTGTCAGGGTGTTTTCTCCCAGGAAATATAGTGGTCTCCGTGTGGGAAGGGGGGGTCTGGGTAGGCAGTCCCGGGGTTTGTCGCTGTTCAGTCGTTTGACTCACCGCCAGTGGTCTGTTGCCGACCCGCTGAGGCTTGTGTTGAGTCTGCCTCCTTCTCCTCCCAGCCTTCCAAATTGTAGTTTGGCTCCTTCCTGTTGCCTTGTGTTGCAGCACGGCAACCTGTGGGTTCATTGCCGCTGGTGCCTCTGCTGGTGTGCTCCTCTGGGCTGAGAGCTTGGCCCAGAAGTCGGAAAGCAGGCGGTCCAGCCGTTCTGAGAGTGGCAGCAGTGGGGGACCCTGTCCTGTCTGGCATGTGGCGTCCGCCATGTTGTGTTTTGCCGGACCGATGGTGCAGGTATGCTTGGGTTGGTGCTGTGCACCCGAGTTGTGAGCTGTGTGCCGGGATATCCCCCTCCGGCAGGGGGGGGGGGAGAGAGTGTGTTGGGGAGACCTCCAACTAGGTTGGCTGCAGTCCGCAGAGGGGTCGGCCGCTTCCCCCGTGCCAGCTGAGTAGGCCGCTTGTAGGCCTCAGATCGATCCCCGGGTTCTCGTCGCTGGTTTCAGCCTCGGTTTCGTTTGAGTTTTGTTATCGTGCTGGGCCCTCGTCTCTGGTGTGGAAAGGCAGGCTGTTTTAGGGCTCAGCGCAGATTTTTGGCTTAATTTAGGCTTATTTTGAGAGGAGCACTCCTGATGTGCGACCGTTCGGCTTAGCTGCTAGGCTCCGCCCCCCACCAAAAATAATTTTAATAGAATCAATAAAAGTTAAGTTTTATTGTTAGGACACTCATTTCTTTTCTTTAATAATTTTCAAAACCAATAATACATTGGATTGCTTTGAGCCTTCTAAGACTGCAAAATTTTCAAAGGGATCCATGGAAAAACTCTTCTCTAAAATAATGCAACCTAAAAAGGTAAACTGATCATTGTAAAAAATAAATGTTTCAATCTTACAATAGAGTCCATTGTCAAAAAGTCATTAATCTGTTCTTGGAAGATGGCTGGGGCATCAAGGAGACTGATGTACTGTTATCCTCCACTTGTGACGTTTACCAGATTATAAACTCACCTTAAATCCAGTTTAGTGAAGATAACAGAACCCTTTAGACCACGGGTGCTCAATAGGTAGATCCCCAGATGTTTTAAAACCACAGCTTCTATGATGCTTTGCCATTCTAAAGGCATGCAAAGGATCTTGGCAGTTGTAGTTTTACAACATCAGGGGATCTACCCTTTGGGAACCCATGTTTTAGACAGTCAGACAGTTCTATTAATAAAGTGTATTTTTTACTGTTTTTTGTTCAGTTTCCTATAGTAGGGAAAGTGAAAGATTGCTCTTTTTCATTTACACAAGAAGAACCCTGCACCAGCTAGTGAGGAATTGTGATTTAAACCCTTTTTTATTTTTTTACGGTGTTCTCAATGTATTTTTCAACCACTCTATTCTCAGGTAATGTACAACTTTCAATAGTCAAGGACACAATCCTATGTCATATGAGGAGGCAATTTGTCAGTCTCTTGCTTATTACTGCAGCCAGGTCAGCATAAGACTGATAAATATTATGTATGTTAAATGTATTGTCATGCAATTTATAGAAAAAGGAAGTGATCACTCTGCCGCACTCTCTTCACTAACTGCAAATGTGTAAATTTACATAATGTTTGTATGTAAATAAGTACAACCAAATAAGCAGTTACGTGTATTTATTCTGCTTTTTCCTATGTTTGGTGCTTATATTATATATTTGATGTATTAATTATGATTGCTTTTCTTCAGTGTTATGTATGTTTGAATTTAAATGTTTTTCACCACATGCTTAAGGACCAGTCTCCAAAAGGCCACTTTGTGTTCAAAATAAAGTATTGTGTTGTAGTTGCACAATAACTGCGTAAAACTTTTCTTAGGTAAGTTCAAGTTCTATAGCCATTCCTTTTTTTGCCCAGGACTAACTTCCTTGTTAGTGTTGCTCAGTATCCAAACGAATGCTTCTCATAGGATATAAGGACACATTATTTATACAATATTAATTATTAATAATTAGAAATACTGGATATTTAAAAAAATATATATATAATATTTAAAAGAGCCCTTACAGGGGGGCAGAGCTAGCGCTTGCAGCAGACAGACGCACAGTTTTTGAGCTCCCGACCCGGGTGCTTGATTAACCGACATAACCCAATCATTAATTGACTTGCAGTCCCAGTTTGGGCACCAACATACCCCTGCACACTATGGGTAGAAAAACAAGGAAGCTAAAACCAGACAAACCGCAGCTGGGCATGGATATAGGAGCCCTGCTCCGACAAACACATGGTGCGCCTGGACCCAAAATGGCCACCTACCTTGACGAGCTCTCTGACTCCTCCGAGGAAATATCCCTCGACAGAGAAATGGCCAGGCGGCTAAGCAACTTACCTTCCCAGCTGACACCAAGGAGCTCCGACTTCATGCCGGTGACAACAGCTGCACTGAAAGATCTATTGGCCGATCTACAGAAAAATATAAATGCGTATATAGCCACGATCCAAGCGGACATTACAGGCTTGGTGGGCAGCATGGTCTCCCTGGAGGCCTCATCAAACAATCAAGACATGAAGATCACTGCCCTGGAGAGAACGGTGCAAGCATTGCAACAACAACAAAAGCTCTCTGAACACAGGTGTGCGGCTCTTGAGGATGAGAGGCGACGCAACAACCTGAAAATTAGAGGCGTACCAGAGGATGTACCAGCGGCAGAACTTCCACACTTGCTGTGGAGGCTCCTGGAGGCCACGCTAACCCCAAAACAAGCCAAGCAAATCACACCATAAGGCATATTTCGCCTCCCAAAGCCACGTAAGGCCCCGCTGAAGTTGAGATATTTATAACAATGTTTATTGGATCCCTCTACTTTAGTTGTATATGTTACACAACTTAAATGCTTGATGTGTGCCCTACGGGGCAGCAATACTACACACCCCACTCTCAGATAAGTTGGCCATACAGCCATAACTCTCCTCCCCCTCTCCCCCGCCTCACAGCAAGCATGCTCTTAGATAAAATGGCCCGACTGGACCAAGAGGCGTAAAAACCACAATAGCCTCCTATCCTGGTCCCAAGGCCCTTGCTCACTCCTTTGGTTACACAATTTCTTTTTACTCACTATTCTACCAGCCTGCGCACGCAGTACCCACATTTCCCACCATCGGGATTAAGCAGAATTCAGGCTTGCCACACAGGGCTGCGTAAGCGCATGCACTATGCCGTAGCTGTAACTTCCCCACCCGGCCATTACACGCCTGATTAACTGTGCATGCTTATAATAGAGATGTTATGTTATTTTTTAAGCTCTACTATGGTTGGTACACTTACAAGTTTCCTACTTGGCAGGGTAGGGTACTGTAGCGCTCCAGGCAACCGAGACCAGTGATTCCAAAGTTATTTTAGGTATTCCTTACACTATTTTTTTCATTTAATCGGTAGCTGCCAATTACTGAACATGACTAAATCTCTAAAACGATTCCGGGTGGGCATAAATAGCCCTTACATTCTGGAGGCTGTCCAGACACAGGCTTTGAGTTTTCAGTTGTCTTGTGAGATCCTTATCTTATCTCCCCACAGGGAGATACTGACAATGCTTCATACCAGCATTAGCTGGCAATTAACAGAGCTGTGAACATGGTGATAAGACACCCCCGGCACACGCATACAAGTCCTCCTAAAATAAACACTGACATTGGTACTGACATTGAACTAAGATAGGGTCAATATTAATTTATGTCTTCAGTAAGACTGTAGGAAGGCTCTGTGTAGTGGAGGTGTGGCTAGGGCTGCATATATAAAGATATTTACAGTCATTTAACTCCCAAACTGTAGATAATTGAGCAGGGAGACTACAAACCATGTTTGCACCAAAACTATTTTATTAAGCCAAAGTGGACTTGCGGTTAAGACTGTCATTTTTATTTAGACGGGTATGTTTGCATTACAAACACTAGCATTTAAAGGGTTACTCCATGACCACTTAATCCTGTCTGGAGTCTGTATATGCAGCATTTCTCTATGAAAGTTTCTCTGCTGCCAGAGGTGTAACTCCACCTCATCAGCCAGCCCAGTACTAGAGTTGTGAGCTGGCTAATGTCAATTCTGTGCAACTTACATTGCACAAAAATTTAGTAATTGGCTGAGAGTGGTCAGCTGATGATCTCAGCCAATGAATTGCAATAGCTGTGTCTTCCAACTTCTGTGGTTCTATCGAAGCCAGAACTGTGTCAATAGACCAACAGGGAACCTCAGAGCCTGACCCAGGTAAAGGGACAAACCGTTGTTAAACCAGGTAACTGGGGCAGGGTACTACTGGCATCATAACCACTAGAGCGGGAAATCCTAATTATGAATCAAAGGTAAATGTGTGGACGGGGAGGAAGAAAAGCATATTTCTGCCCATTCGAGTGCCAGATTTGCGAAATCGCCTGTTCATAAGGTTATTTACCTGCCGGTTATCTGTCTCAGGCTTGCGGTAGCCATAGGAGAGTTGAGAAAGGGACACCCACCAGGGAGTCCTCATCAACTTTCATAGTCTGAGTATATCTATTTTTACACATTACACAACATGCACCAAGTAAGGACAGTGTGAAAAAACTACTTTATAGAAGGTATGAGTGTAATCAATATAATACAAATGAGTGGAGGAAAAAAATAAGTGGTATATTGCACGGACAAGAATATTCCATGAAGAACAACACAGAAGGTGTCTGAGAGTATCCAAGTGTTTATTGAAATGCTTTTTTTTATGGTGGGGACTGGAACATGGTTAACTGGCAACAACTTTTTGTAGGGGTAGACATCTGATGATTCATTATTTTGGCAAGATATATTTGTGTGGCTGATGTTTAATCTCCTAGGTAGGTTTTTTTTTTATTGTTTTGTTTTAAAATGATAGAGGAACCATTTCTGGCTGACTTCAAGGGTTTTTTTTGGAAACCATGTGCATACTGCATTAACAGATAAACAAACAGTTCCTCTTCCTAGCTGTCCTGATTGGCTGCCTGTATCAAATGTGCTGAGCTGCCATTTTTTTTTATTATCAGTACTATTACAAAGGATCATCTCCATTCTGAACAAAAACTCCAGATCATAAAAAGGTATTTACAGATAAATGTAAAATTGCTTGGCGAAATTAAATTATAGTTTTTGTTTTATAATGATCAAGTCTTCCAATCTGCTATACTGGGGTCAATATGCATTGAATATACCGTTTTGGATTTTATAGTAAAACAGTGCGGCACACTAGCCCTTTAAATCTAAGGCCACTGTTATCCTCCAAACTAATTAAAAAACAATTTACATCTAATTATAAGGCTTCTCAAAGGCATATTCACCACTCACATAATACACTTGCACAAGTATGCATTGTGATATTTCCTTACAAGCAATGCAATTTTGCTGTAGCTGACTGAACAAGGCTGTACCTATTGTAGGCCTTGACACTCCATCTCACTTATTTGTTAAAGCTGTGTTCCACCCTACCAAGCTGAGGAATGTTTAAAACACTTTAATTGGACAAGCCAGAGGTCCCAATAAATGAAAAGTGGAAATTAAACTGATGGCAACGAAAGTCCAAGATCCTCAATTAGCACAAGCTAGAGAGAAAGAGATGTAAAAAGACAAGATAAAGACACTTGGAAAGAGTGCAACGATCCATTTAGTGGCCACCTAAGATGAATAATAAAAAAAACAACAACTCACAAAGAGGTTCATTCTTGTGATTTGAGTCTAGCTTTGTTTGAATCATCCCACACCCATTTAGAAGTGCACATGTTGGACTAACATTCAGTATTTCAATAGCAATTTTAGTGAGTCAGTGAATGCCACACTGCTGGTTCTTAGACATAAACTCTTGTTGAGTTTGTACACAGCTATTGGAGAATGGGTGTTTTCTTCGGAACACCTTATTTAATAACAGGATGCTAATTGAAACCATTGCGACAGCATCTAAATGGTGTGACACCTCTGACATACTGCTAATTGGCAGCTCTTTTTAACCTCTCACAAGAAAGGCAACGTCTGATCTACGTTTTCTTTATTAATATAGCAGTAAATCAGAGCCCAATTAGACACCTCCACCCCTTTGTATTCCTAATGATCCGCTACATGGCTTCACTACCTCCATACATTTATTAGTTCACATTGTCATAGCTCCTGTAAGGCAATTAGGCTTAAACAAAGATCATCTCCCTCTTGTAAGTATAAATGGTAGTAATATATTATATGGCTGTTCAAATGATCTGATCTGGTCAGTAATCTTTCAAACTTTGTCTGATTACCACACAAAATTCTAGTTCACTCTCTCATATACATTCATATGTCCTATAACAATTATTTATGAGACTATAAATATATTTGGCATATGAATGGGGACAGGACAGTGGAGCAGCCTCTTCCCCAAGTGTATCGTTTAGAAGGGATTGGCGGTGAGGCATGGATCAAGACAGCGGGTCTCATTAAGGGAATCTCCATTAAGCATAGCTGAAGGAATGGTAGGTGTGAACAGGTGGGGTGGAGAATTGTAGAAAGGGACTGGGCAGGCACAACATCCCTCTACCCCCTGAAGCAGGAGGCAGGAATTGTCCCCTCTGCTCCTGCATCACCAGCCAACCTGGGTAGATATTCACCTCTGTTCCCGCTGGAGCAGGTCCCTAGAATGCAGGTATTGACCCATCTGCCTGTTCTCCTTCTTCCAGCAAGTATCAATCCTTCTGCCTGTCCTCCTCCCGGAGCCTTAATGTCTCTGGAAACTGCCTTTACAAGGGTTCTGGTATCACATAGGCCAAGTGATTTACTCAATGCTGGCAGACCCAACGATGCTGCCACAATGCTCCCCAGGACAGGACACCAAGCTCTGGGTACACTTCTTTTTGAAAGGTTGCTGGAAACAGGAAATAGTCTAGTCAGAATGCAGAACTGAAAGCTCTGCTACTAGAATCCCTAAAAAAGAGGCAGGACAAGTAGTTTCTAATGTAACTACAACACAGTACTTCTTTTCTAGTCAGGACATTAGACTACCATTTCCCAATTGGTGTTCCGCGAGAACAATATTGGGGTTCCACAGCGATTTGCCCGTCAGGTGGCCCAAGCATTTAGGGCCACCTGATGGGTGTCGCTAAACAGGGGTCTAGATAGGCACAGCAGCCATCGAAGACCGTGACTGGGAGAGAGGGAGCAGTGTGGACTGAGCAGCTGCCGACCTGGCACACCATCCTCAGCCAGCAGCCTGCAGCACTGAAGGAAGTGAATAGGAGGGTGACTGCAAATATAAACATATGTGTGTGTGTATGTGTCTATGTGTGTGTGTACCTGTGTCAGTGTGTGTGTGACAGACCTCTCTGTCTGTAAATTACATTTATTTCCCCTTCATTCGTTTGTTTGGCTATTTCCCTGTTCGTACAGTCCCTACGCGTTATTCCCCTTTTACTGAAAGACTTGCCGAACGGCCGGCCACCCAGGATGGAAGTGTGCTGCTTGTTAACCTCTTGGCCCCATCAGAACGTTGTGGTTAACCGCAGACACTTCCTAATGTCAGCTGGGTGGTCGTCGTTCGTATGAACGAACACGTGGCGGCGGCCATCTTGGACATACGAATGCCCAGCGATGTTCGTCGACGATTTCATGGAACTAAAAACGGCCACTATTTTCACATGAACACCGCTGACGCGCCGACCTCCCTTCATCTGTCCTCCCATTTATACGAACGGCGTCCGTTCGGTACTTTTTCCTACCTACAGAGTCACCCCAGATAGCTATCCCACGGAGCTCATTCGTATAACGAAAGACTATGTGAAAGACTTTGGCTCCATGGCGATTGAACTGTGTGTATGGGATCTGAGCGCTATTCGGTAATATTGTGCGCTCAGATCCAAGCTATTTGGGGATACGTTGAATGTGGGGATTCAGTTTGTGAGTTTTACAGTTGTATATTTTAATGTATTTTTATTAGCCTGTATAAAATGGAGGTTATGCTCTATCCTCGGAGATAATTGAGTTACTTCCCAATTATCTCCAGGATAGAGAGGAGGGTCCACATTGTCCAAAGGGGGGTGTTTATCGCTAAACTGTTCTTATTGGTCACTGTGTTATTTGTGTCATAGTTTTCCACCAGGTCCCCTAGGGGAGTGTCCACCTGGTGAAAGACCTGCATAAAAGGCGGGCGATTAAACAGATTAAACAGATTCCTGCTTGACCCTCTATACAGAGCCTCGTTTCGTATTTGGGGGGATTATTCATATGGTTTTCCTGTTCGGCTGTTTGGAGTGTGGATTATTCGTATGCTTTCTGGTTCGGCTGATTGGAGTGTTTGGTAGCTGCCTTTACATTCGGGAAGGGAATATCCTAAACGGCTTTAACCCCTTCTATACCTGGGGTGAAGTTACAGTGTGTATCTGCCAATGTGTGTGAATCTGTGTGTGTATGTGCCAATTTGTGTATCTGTGTGTCAAGGTGTGTGTATGTGTCACTGTATATATATATATACACACATATATATATGTGTGTGTCAATGTGTGTATCAGTGTGTGTATCTGTGACTGTGTGTCAGTGTGTGTATGTGTATGTGCTAGTGTGTATATGTATCTGTCAGTGTGTGTATGTGCCAATGTGTGTATATGTCAGTATGTGTATCTGTGTGTCAGTGTGTACCACTATAGTAGCAGAATGGAGAACTCAAATATACTTTTATTTCCTTTTGTTAGGCTGTCCATATGCCCAGTTCGTTTACTGTACCCCCTTGCTGTGTGGCCCCTTGTTCGCACCTTTATAATCACCGACCACCCCTGGCTGTTAACCACAAATTGGTTATTAATTCAAGTGCTTTCCCTGTGTGGCTGATGTTGGTGGCCATTTTGTCTCACGAACGAGGACAGCAGTACATGGTCGTTGATGGCCTGGAACTCTTTTTGGATGCGCGTCCCTGCGAACACCAGGGAATCTGGTACTGCTATCCCTCCAACTTCCTGAACAGTTAGGAGAACGGCGTTCGGGAGGCATAAACTACCGAATAGGGGGAGCATTCGTACCCTATCAGCCAGGGATTGGATTCATTAGTGTTCGTGTAAAACCCCCATTGCCTTGTTTTCTCTGGAACTGTTTTGGGCATCACCTCGTGGCCGACCAGTCAAAACTTCATTCGAATGGCGTTCTCGTGACTTTCGTGGGGTTCTGCAGTTATTATGATGCATTTTTCGTGTGTTTTTGAAATATTGTAGATTTTTCTGTATATCTGAGAGATAATTAAGTTATATCTTTTTCACTCGTAATTATCTCCCAGGCACAGAGGATCCTGGAAAGAAAAGCTCTGATTGTGACTGAGAAACCAATTGTACTCCCAGAACTGTGTGTTGTCCAGTTGCTGGGGAGGAAGTGTGATATTTCTTTGGCGTTTTTCTTGTTCCTGAGTATACTCTGGTGGATCCAGTGGAGAGAAGTCCCTGCTAGGACTAAGGCTCCACTACAACTATGTGCCAGTGTGTGTATCTGTGTGTCAGATACATGCACACACACACACAGATACACACTGACATACAGATACACACACTGGCACATACAAACACAGATACACACACCTTGACACACAGACATACAGTGGCACATACAAACACAGATACACACTGGCACATACACACATATATATACACAGCTTGACACACTGACACACAGATATACACATACACACACACACACACAGTTACACACTGTGTGTCAAGGTGTGTGTATCTGTGTACCAGTGTGTATATGTGTGCCTGTGTGTGTATGTGTCAGTGTGTATCTGTTAGTGTGTGTATCTGTGTGTGTGTGTGCTAGTATGTATCTGTGTGTCAAGGTGTCTGTATATATATGTGTGTCTTTATGTGTTTGTGTTGTAATAAACCACCTCTTTTCCAGGTAGGCTTTTGTCACAGATCTTACAGTAACCACAGCCTTCTAGGGTAATCAAAGTCCAGGACACATCAAGTTCAATTTTCCTTTTTTTTTTATTTAATGAGGAAACAGGTACTTTAAATAAAAATAAACAAAACAAAATTCCTTGCTCTTATTTGAGCTCTTACTAGACAGAAATAACTATCTGTAATTGGGTGGCTTTCCCACTTACCAATTTTCAAAAAAACTAAATAGATTTGCAATAAACACAGTTGTTCTCTCTCTCTCTCCTTCAGCTCTCCTAGCTGGCCTTTTCTCTCTCACTCTGCAGCAGGTTGATCTTTTCTTTTAAAGGCCTGCCTGCTAATTGACCAGCTACAGGTGAGTGTCAATTAGTTCACATCTCTGGAACTCTTAAAGGACCACTATAGGCACCCAGATCACTTCAGCTTAATGAAGTGGTCTGGGTGCCAGGTCTACCTAGGATTAACCCTTTCTGCTGTAAACAGAGCAGTTTCAGAGAAACTGCTATATTTACAAATGGGTTAATCCAGCCTCTAGTGGCTCTCATTGACAGCCGCTAGAGGCGCTTCTTACTGTGATTTTCACAGTGAGAAGACGCCAGCGTCTATGAGACTGGCTGAATGCACGCGCGGCTCTTGGAGGAGGGAGCCCGGCGCTGGAGAAAGGTAAGTGTTTAAACCCTTCTTCTCCATCCAGCCCGGTGGGTGCACCTCAGGGTATGAGGGTATGAGGGTACGAGTATGTTTTCCTGGCACTATAGTGGTCCTATAAGTGAAATCCAAGTTCTGGTCTGTTACAGAGCAACTAGTGCTGTTGGAGCACTGGCCCACCCTGCTCTCCAAATGCTCCGCCCCAGGGACCCATACCGTGTTTTCCATAGTATCAGCAATGTATATTGCAAACTTATCATCTCTCCCTGGGACATTTAACTGAAAATTCTCTGGCTGCTGTTTAGCAAAGCAGGCCTGATATATCTTCCTTCAACAACCCTTCCACATTTTCGCTCACAGTGTGTATATGACTGTGTATGTGTTGGTGTGTTTCTGTTTGTTAATGTATAAGTATGTGTGTGGCAGTATGTGTACAGACATCCCAGCAATCAAACACATACACAACACACACTCCTGCAAACACAAACATGACATAAAAAGACACCTCTAAACTCAAACTTCAAAATTATATACAAACACTCAAACACCAATGCTACACTCAAATGTACATCTGCATTTAAAATGAAACACTATATCTAAACACACCTCTGCACGAAAATGCAAACATTACATACAAACATATCCCTGTATTAAAATGCAAAAATTATATACAAACACTAACTCTACACACAAAAGCACAACTAAGTACCACAATCTGTTTAATACTATCTGTAGAAATTAGTGTGTATATATAGTAAAAAAAATAAATTTGCCAAAAAAGAAGACGTTATGCTCTGCTAATTGAAAGGTTTATGCAACAAAGTATTTATAAAGGAGTGAGGAAGACAAATCCTGACAAGAAATGTAATTTTGTTCTGCATAAGATATAATATGCAAATATACAAATTAATGAGTCATGCTATTTAGGTAGTGCACATAATTGTTGCAAGATCGTTCACAACCAACAGGTGGTGCTGCAAAGGCTCCACAGCCAAATCCACCTAGTTGGTAGAGGGCACCAGCAGGACAGAAGAGCAAACAAGACATTTAACAAATAACATTACAATAATACATACCCTGCACCTATAATGGGAACAAGGTGACGTAGATATAAGAGTCATCTAGGAAACCATATTAGGTGTCAGACATACATACATAGTCGCTTCACAGTTTCACATCTCCTAAAATCAAACCCAGTCCCACAAAATCTAAGTCCAACGTGGAGCAACTCTGGGGTTAATGGAGGTCAACAATAAATAAATAGTTGCCAGAGGGAATGGCAGAGTTCATATAGTTGCAATTAAGTGCAGATTGATTCTTCACTGGTATTCAAACTCATAAACGGTGACCTGTGTAGGAATTAAACTAATTTGATACAGAAGTGTGTTGGGTTCATTTCCCTACATAGAGTAGGAACCAGGATAACAGCCTCTTCTCAGCTACCACCAGCTGCATTTGAAGCCAACATAACTCTGATACCCAAGCCAGGAAATTACCCCATGGTCTGTGGGAGCTATTACCCCATCTCCCTAATCAATGTTGATCTGAAAATATTCACCAAAATACTAGCCACCCAACTGCGCCCCCTGCTGCCGAAGCTGGTATACCGTGACCAGGCCATGTTCATTCCGGGACGTGAAGCAAAAAATAATACCACAAAACTCATTAATCTAATTTAGCTGAATAAATCCTCTAAGGCCCCAAGCATGCTACTCACAATCGACACGAGAAGGCGTTCAACAGGGTGGACTGGTTTCTACTTTTTGCGACCTTGAAACATTAGGCTTTGGCCCACGCTGGCTCAAATTGAGGAGAGCCTTTCCTCCCCCACAGCTTGGCTATGTATTAATGGTCAGCTTTTCCCACCGGTTATCATACGAAATGGCACAAGACAGGGGTGTCTCCTGTTCCCCTTCCTTTTTGTCCTGGTGTTGGAATCCTTCCTGCAGGGTATCAGGGATAACCCACACATACAGGGGATCCGAGCGACGGTAACCAAATTCAAAGTCTCAGCCATTGCTGACGACCTATTATTTACCATATCACAACCACAAACTAAAATACCTCACATACTAAAAGAAATGTACATTTACAATCTAGTCTTTAACTTTTAAACCAATTTAGCTAAGAGGGAAATTGTGGCACTAAACATCCCATTTAAACATGAAACAAGCCCTCATAAAATCCTTCCCATTCTCCTGGGCCGACAAAGCCATTAAATACCTGGGCACCTACTTCTTTTCAGATGGCCCTGCAATATCAATATCCTGAAAATGAACATACTATCCAGTTTCCTCTACCTTCTTCAAGTGCTTCCCATACTGATACCCAAACCTTTCTTCTCCACCATCCACAAAATGCTTACGGCCTATTTCTGATCATACAAGCACCCAAGACTAGCTTACGCATGTCAGGATTACTAGTTGATCCAGTACGTAGAACTGTATCACACCTAGGACTAAAAGGTAACATTTTACTGGGCCTTAGAGTGGCCAGACTTAACGTACCAAAGAATAGTCAGAATACTTGCCGAGGTCGGGGACAACAGAATGAGACACAATGATAAGGGAAAGCCAGAAGTCAGGGATATCAGAATACAGGGAAGTCAAAACGAAGCCAAAGTCAATAACCAGAAATAAACGCTCAGGAACACACTCTCGGACAACCACTAAGGGAAACCACGACAGGGCAATGAGGAAAAGTAAAATTGCATTTAAATAAGCCCTTTACAAACCTGATTGGCCAAAATCGGCCTTTGACCCCAGAACGAGCACTAGCTTCTCCCGCATGACGTCACACGTATGCTGACGTCCATCAACGTGTTGCAGGAGTCAGGTACACAGACGCATGGCGGCTGAGCGCGAATACCGCAAGGTGAGGATGAATATGTTACTTCGCGCTCCTGATATGTCTGAAATCGGATGGCAATCTGGGCCTCCCAAACACAGAGCTATACCACATGGAGGTTAACCTGAGTAGAATATACAAAAGGACCCTACCTGACAATAACAAACCGAAAACACATTTTTCACAAGACCTATATACACAATCCCGTGGCACATCAAGTGGAGACTTTTTCTATTAGGGCATGACCACCCCACAGCTCCATCCACACTACAAATTTAGCTACAGGCCCGGCAACATAAATCTCTTTCACCTTATCCCTCCCCATTATATACACTCTCGCACAATCCTTTCCTTAAACCGGGAATACACGGCCATGACTATAGAGACTACCACCCTAACACCTATCTTACACTCGGGAACATGCTCACAGAATCAGGAATGTCCCATAGTAAATAAATTCTGAACACATATCATAAACTCCATCCGATCTATCACAGGAACCCCTCTCCCATTAGACCCATCTGTCCTTATCCTCTACCTCTTCTCTGTCATTCTCCCCCAAATTCAAAGCCTCCTTGATTAAACATATCCTGACAGTGGCAAACCAGCTGATTCTGCTATTCTGGAAGAGACCAAACTTTCCCTCGCTTAGAGAATGGATACAGGAAGTTAAGTCCATTCGCATAATGGAAGAATTTGCTACTCACAAACTCAGAAATAACATCAGTTTACCCGTACTTGGGGACCATGGGTATTCTTTCTCCACAACAGGGTAAACAATGCTTAGTCCATACACCATGTCTCCTCCAAACACAACTGTAATTATCACGATATACTCAACTATGATAAGTGCACCTCCTTCATGGTCCACTATATAACCCAAGCAGCAAGGTTTATTTTGATTATTTATTGTTTTATAGTGATAATTTACTGTTTTGCATAAAGTTCTGTTTGATTACTAAAGTAGATGCCCTTCTGCCACAGGCATAGTACAGGGGCCTGGCTGGTGGGGTTGCAACACGACTCAGCGACATTTAACTATACGAGTCCTGATAACATGCATCCCTGGGCTGCTAGTAGGGAACTGGCTTCTTGTGCTCGACCACGGAATGGCTACCCTATGCAGACAATGGAAGCACTATGTAGATCTCTCTTCCCCTACTCCTATGAGTTCCAACGTAGAGCACATAGGCTTTCCACACAGTAGAAGGGGCACCTGACCCTATACAGTCAGTACACCTGTTATAATGATATCAGAGGAAATATATTAATCAATGTTACATTAAGATGTGAAAACCCTACATGTATTTGTATTTATTGCACTATATCCCATGATGAACGTGTGTGCTTTCTCAAGCAGCAATTCTTTTTATTTTTATTTAAATTCCTTTTTTTTTGCTTGCCATATGATAGTCATGGAACATTCATACGTATGCCGTTTGTGAAACAAGATAACATGAGGCTTAATGACATATATTAAATATAATAACAAGCATTAACAATTTTATGAAGGAAGGTGTAACCGTGTAGTGCGAGCAGCCTGATCGTGAGCTGTAACTGTTTGGGTCATAAATGTGAAAAACAGAAGTATCAAGTAGCATAGTGTAGGTAGGGGGCAGCAACTACTTTTTTATTAAGTTTTGTATGATATTTACATAGTGTACAACATGTGTTGAACTGTCACAAAAAAGAAAACCAAAAAAAAAAAGAATTTACATAAAAAAATTTAAAAATATCCGTCCTTCCCTCCTTCATTTTATAAGAATTAGTTAGGGGCAATATAATAATAATAATAATAAAAAAAAACACTAAAACCATATCCTGTAATTTTTTGCAATAAACTGTCAGGATCCCGCGGGCGGCTGCAAGGGGAGGCTGCAGTCCGCTCGCGGCACTCACCCTCCAGCCGTCCGCGGTCCCCTTCTCCATGTGGGCTCGGCGAGCGGCATCCCTCCAGCCTCGGATGCCGCCCGCGTCTTCCTCCACGCCCCCCAGCGGCAGCATGCATGACGCTGCACGCTGGAAGACTGCCCAAGATATGTCACGCCGGGGTCAGTCACCTGACCCGGCATTAAAGGCACAGTGCCTCAATCACAGTGGGAGGTTTAGATATCTCCCACGTGTGATTGTTAATTCTGATTGGAAATTATCCAATCAGAATTAACCTGATGGTTTAAATACTTACCTTTCCTGTTCCTCCCTGCCCTGTTGTGGTCTTTGCTTTATAGTATTGATACTGAACGTGTGCTTTCTGGTTACGTACTCTCTGGCTTGTTATACTGACTTTGTGACTTTCTCCTACCCTTTGACCTCGGCTTGTTTCTCGTTATTCTGTTTTCTGGTTCCCCTTACTCGGCTTGTTCTCCTGACTATTCTTTGTGTGCTTAGCCCGGCCACTCTAAGGTCCGGTACTGCATACTTTCTGTGTGTGTGTATGTGTGTGTTAGCGTGTTGGGTTCCCCGAATCGTGACATAAACACAAATCCATATTTCTAATCCATAATGTCATATCCAGGAACACACCCATTTTTCATGCTCTAAGTCATATTTCCTCCAAACAACCATAGCCTTCCAACAAGGATATTCCTTATTCTTCCCACAACTTTCTGTTCTATAAACAAACTTACACAGATAATTTTTTTTGCATTACTAATACACATTCAACGCCATATTGGAAATATCACAAATACATCTTACAAAACTCCTATTCCTTTTGTTTTATGAATAAAACTTACTTTAGCTTCCATTTACCAGTTATCAAATTTTCAGTTATTGTGGTCAACAGCATATTTTAAGAACTTGAAGACCTGGGTCTGGTTGGAATCCTTAGTCTCCTACACCAAGATGCAAATGGCTTTGCTTTCCCAGTCTTGCTACCTATAAAAAGCAAGCATCATTGTGATGTCACAAACTGACTGTCTGTGTCATGTATATTGTCAACACCAGGAATGTTTATGTGGCAGCAGTATCTACAGAGGTAAAAAGTACACGTTTATCATGAACAAACTTTAAAATCATAAATGGAACCGTTGAACATAGAGGAAAGAAACCATCAGGTTTTTTTTTTGCTAAAGTAAAAATTGTTCCAAATTCAAAGTGAATTTCAAATTTAAGGTCAAAGAAGCCGCTCTTTTTTTCCAGTTTGGCTATTTTAAATTCTTTATTTTTATTGTGCACAAAGATTGACAAACAGCCTTGGTTCGCCACAACAGCGGTGTCAAGGTATGAGTAATTTTAGTTTGCAGTACAGGTTGTGACATATGCTAATCAGGCACATTTTAAATTTTTTTGTAGTTGCTAACAATCAATTGATACATCACGGCATTAGTGAAACATATAAAAACTACTGCGCTTAACTGTAGAGTGAGTACTAGGTTACCTAAGATCTGACTAATGTTTTGTTCAATTGCAAGGGTGCAGTTAAAAGATTAATAAAAGAAGTAACATCAAAATGTAACAGATCAAACTATATGTCTAGTGTTCAACATTTGTAAATATTTGTAAGCATACTTGTTGAGTTAATGTTGTTGGGAGACTCTAAAAGCAAGCAAGGTATACATGTTCACTGGTATGTGAAGGGTGGATGTTGAGAATACAGTGCTAGGTTGTTTTAAAGATTGAGTGTTTGCTTAGACAATAAACCCTAGACTGCATGAGTGAGTAGCTAGAGAGACATGGTGGAAGGGAGACCCTGAGGATATCGATGCCTAGGGTGCATCTACATGCTGGGATAAGACAAAAAGAAAATCAAAGCAAGTCAGTGAGCTCAGGAGTGGTGTCAACTTGTCACGAACCCAGTCCCAGTAATGGTGTGGGTGTTCAGGATCTGTCCCCGTAGGACCCCCGGGTCAGCCGATGCCAGACCTGCCAGGCCTCTGGAACTGGATTCTCCAGATTGTTGCTGCTGGGGTTGGGGCATTGTTCAACAAGGCCGAGTCCACGGTTTCACGTTGGTTTGCTGGCTGCAGCCCCACGGTCGGATGGGCCCAGTCCCAGTGCAGCCGCGGACGCCATGAAGCCTCAGGGCCCAGCGCGGGCCGGCCGGATCTCTTTATGGGCAAGGTTGGTGCTTTTCCGGTCCTCAGCTCTGCAACCTGCCTCACCGCTAGTCGCCTTCGGTCCGCAGGTGCCTTAGGGGGCCCAGCCTTGATACGGGCTATGCGTCTCCCGTGTGCCGGTTTCCATCTGCGAGGTGAAGGCCTGTTACATCGCCATTTTGGGACCGCTGCCGAGGCCGCAGGTTTTTGCTGTGGGCGCACGGCCTGCTGAATGGGCGAGTGGATTTTCGGCTGCTTAGAGATGGTTTGCTGCCTCCTTGTTTCCAGGTCTTGCCAGAATTTGTTAAAGATTCTGTCGAGTCTGGCTGTCAGGTCGCTCTGCTCAGTGACAGGGTCTTGGTGCCACGTGGCATCCGCCATACTTGGTTTCCTTGTAGACTCTGTGGTCTCACTCTCCTCGTCCAGTGTAGCAGGTGAGTTTCCCACGAGTGGACCGGGATAACCCCCGCCGGTCCGGGGGGGGGGGGGGGGGAGAGTTTCGGAGCGCTTTTGGCATGATCAGGGCTGTTGAGCCGCTCAGGTCCAGGAGATCGGCCGCCTCTCCCGTCCATCGCGCTGTAGGCCGCATGTGTCAGCTTTTGCCGCCGGTGCGCCTCTGTCTCGGTTCCAACCTTCGCTGTGTGCTGCCAGCAGGTTGGTATGCAGGTGAGTCTGTGGGTGAGTGATTTTTCAATTTGATCTCGCTAATAACGGCTTGTTTTGCCCCATTAGGAGAGGAGCTCGAGCAAGATGCGACTCTCCGGCATGGCAGTCAGGCCCCGCCCCCCCAGTTTGGCTATTTTAATTCAACATCTGCATTGGATTTCCATTTGCATTTTCTGTATCCATATTTATATTCAGATATTGTTTTTTCCCACAACCGTATTCACTGAAACAAAGGCATAATTCTTCATAGTTATATAACCCTCTGTATGCAGCCGTTTAATTTCCTGACAGTAATTTCCAAAGCATATATATGAAATACCCTCATATCACATATACCCCAACGTCTCTTTGCTGACATTATCAGAATTTATGATTTTGCCTGTTTGGCAGTCAGCACCTCCTCATAGAGATGCATTGAATCAATGGATCTCTATGAGGGAAGTTCAGCTGAAAGGCAGTGCTCCACTGCCCCAGAAGCACCTCCAATGGTCATCTGATGGTCACCTAAGAAGTGGCCACAGGGGTTGTTCCTAGGGGTAAATGTAAACACTACCTTTTCTCTGAAAAGGCAGTGTTTACATGAAAATGCCTGCAGGAACTGATTATACTCACCAGAACAGCTACATTAAGCTGTAGTTGTTCAGGTGACTATAATGTCCATTTAATATTTTTGCAAACTTGAATCTTTTTTTTTTCTCTCTATTTTATTATGTGAAAGTTTATAACATTTGCGTGTGAGGTACCCCAAAGGCAATCCTCCAGCGCATTAAAACAATTAGACATAGAGGTATATGTTAAAACAAACACATTTGTTTCTTATTAAGCTATAAACAGTATGGATTTACATTCCTGAGGTGTTATTATAGTATACCATAAAGTTATTAACGTTAGGGCATCAGTTTTTACTTATTCAATTCATAGCATTAACTTAAAAAGAAAAAAAAAAGAAAAAGAAAAGACAAAATAACCCCCCCCCCCAAAAAAAAGAAACACATCAATATAACTGCTGTAAGCAAGGACATACTGGCAATATATTACAATGTAGGCACTGTATAGCGTTAAACACCGAATGTTTCCACACAGAATACAACGTTCGGTGAAAACCATCATACACACGGTGTATCCTTCAATCACGCTACATTTTGTCCAATGCCAACCGCTATCAAAAAATTCACACCAAAGATTTCCATGGTATAGCTGTCACATTGATAAACATAATCAATCCAACAAAAATGTTTAAATTTATGTGTGGAACATACTGCACCATTATTGTTTCCATTTTTATTTCCCACCTGGTTACCTGCCACTACATAGAAGAGGACACTTGCCGTATATCCTGCAAGCGGGGATAATACCGCTGCAAGCCATTCACACCAGAGCTGGATTAAGCTCTGTCAACTGTAAGTAAGAACTCTTCTATTTCTTACAAAATTGGATTATCTTCCATGTCACTGACATCTTCTGGATACCGTATTAAGTAGAATTTTGGACACACGATATAGATCCCATTGGACTTAATATCATTATCTGTTGTACCCAGTGGCGCAGACCCATCCCCCATTTTCTTGTTTAGGAGGATATGCCTGTGGACATTGAGATTCAAGTTTACAGTGGACAAATAGACAGTATATAAGACAACAAAGACTGTGATCCCTTTTGAAGCCCCATGTCGAGTCTCAGAAATCTAATTTATCTTTATTATAATTTTTTTTACATTTTTTTTTGGATTGATTATGTTTATCAATGTGACAGCTATACCATGGAAATCTTTGGTGTGAATTTTTTGATAGCGGTTGGCATTGGACAAAATGTAGCGTGATTGAAGGATATGTGTGTATGATGGTTTTCACCGAACGTTGTATTCTGTGTGGAAACATTCGGTGTTTAACGCTATACAGTGCCTACATTGTAATATATTGCCAGTATGTCCTTGCTTACAGCAGTTATATTGATGTGTTTCTTTTTTTTTTTTGGGGAGGGGGGTTATTTTGTCTTTTCTTTTTTTTTCTTTTTAAGTTAATGCTATGAATTGAATAAGTAAAAACTGATGCCCTAACGTTAATAACTTTATGGTATACTATAATAACACCTCAGGAATGTAAATCCATACTGTTTATAGCTTAATAAGAAAAAAAATGTGTTTGTTTTAACATATACCTCTATGTCTAATTGTTTTAATGCGCTGGAGGATTGCCTTTGGGGTACCTCACACGCAAATGTTATAAACTTTCACATAATAAAATAGAGAGAAAAAAAAAAGATTCAAGTTTGCAAAAATATTAAATGGACATTATAGTCACCTGAACAACTACAGCTTAATGTAGCTGTTCTGGTGAGTATAATCAGTTCCTGCAGGCATTTTCATGTAAACACTGCCTTTTCAGAGAAAAGGTAGTGTTTACATTTACCCCTAGGAACAACCCCTGTGGCCACTTCTTAGGTGACCATCAGATGACCATTGGAGGTGCTTCTGGGGCAGTGGAGCACTGCCTTTCAGCTGAACTTCCCTCATAGAGATCCATTGATTCAATGCATCTCTATGAGGAGGTGCTGACTGCCAAACAGGCAAAATCATAAATTCTGATAATGTCAGCAAAGAGACGTTGGGGTATATGTGATATGAGGGTATTTCATATATATGCTTTGGAAATTACTGTCAGGAAATTAAACGGCTGCATACAGAGGGTTATATAACTATGAAGAATTATGCCTTTGTTTCAGTGAATACGGTTGTGGGAAAAAACAATAACTGAATATAAATATGGATACAGAAAATGCAATTGGAAATCCAATGCAGATGTTGAATTAAAATAGCCAAACTGGGGGGGCGGGGCCTGACTGCCATGCCGGAGAGTCGCATCTTGCTCGAGCTCCTCTCCTAATGGGGCAAAACAAGCCGTTATTAGCGAGATCAAATTGAAAAATCACTCACCCACAGACTCACCTGCATACCAACCTGCTGGCAGCACACAGCGAAGGTTGGAACCAAGACAGAGGAGAGTTTTAATGCTTAATTCAAGATGTGAAAACCCTCTAAAGATCAAAAGCAAATACGGAGACAAAAAAAAGTGTCTAAACATCATCTGGGAAAAGAAAGAGAGAGATGGTAGGAACGTTGGATAAGGCTAAAAATAACATTCTTTATTAAGTGTGACACTTAAGACATATATAACACCCACATTATGGGTAGCACCTAACACATTTTTTGTTTTGTTTTACTCCTTACTTTGTATGCTCTATGTGTGAGCTACCTCTCTTGGTAATGTAGGCACATACTTCTATACTGTACGTCTTAGGGATTTGTACGAGTGTTTAACCTAAGGACGTAGATTTGTGGGCATTAAACATAGGTTCACGGTTAAGTAAAGCAGGGATTTTTCTTACACTCAGGTCTTCGCTCTGGCAATACTCTTCTACAGGGAGTGCAGAATTATTAGGCAAGTTGTATTTTTGAGGATTAATTTTATTATTGAACAACAACCATGTTCTCAATGAACCCAAAAAACTCATTAATATCAAAGCTGAATATTTTTGGAAGTAGTTTTTAGTTTTAGCTATTTTAGGGGGATATCTGTGTGTGCAGGTGACTATTACTGTGCATAATTATTAGGCAACTTAACAAAAAACAAATATATACCCATTTCAATTATTTATTTTTACCAGTGAAACCAATATAACATCTCAACATTCACAAATATACATTTCTGACATTCAAAAACAAAACAAAAACAAATCAGTGACCAATATAGCCACCTTTCTTTGCAAGGACACTCAAAAGCCTGCCATCCATGTATTCTATCAGTGTTTTGATCTGTTCACCATCAACATTGCTTGCAGCAGCAACCACAGCCTCCCAGACACTGTTCAGAGAGGTGTACTGTTTTCCCTCCTTGTAAATCTCACATTTGATGATGGACCACAGGTTCTCAATGGGGTTCAGATCAGGTGAACAAGGAGGCCATGTCATTAGATTTTCTTCTTTTATACCCTTTCTTGCCAGCCACGCTGTGGAGTACTTGGACGCGTGTGATGGAGCATTGTCCTGCATGAAAATCATGTTTTTCTTGAAGGATGCAGACTTCTTCCTGTACCACTGCTTGAAGAAGGTGTCTTCCAGAAACTGGCAGTAGGACTGGGAGTTGAGCTTGACTCCATCCTCAACCCGAAAAGGCCCCACAAGCTCATCTTTGATGATACCAGCCCAAACCAGTACTCCACCTCCACCTTGCTGGTGTCTGAGTCGGACTGGAGCTCTCTGCCCTTTACCAATCCAGCCACGGGCCCATCCATCTGGCCCATCAAGACTCACTCTCATTTCATCAGTCCATAAAACCTTGACGTTTCAGCTTGTGTCTTGTTCAGTGGTGGTCATCTTTCAGCCTTTCTTACCTTGGCCATGTCTCTGAGTATTGCACACCTTGTGCTTTTGGGCACTCCAGTGATGTTGCAGCTCTGAAATATGGCCAAACTGGTGGCAAGTGGCATCTTGGCAGCTGCACGCTTGACTTTTCTCAGTTCATGGGCAGTTATTTTGCGCCTTGGTTTTTCCACACGCTTCTTGCGACCCTGTTGACTATTTTGAATGAAACGCTTGATTGTTCGATGATCACGCTTCAGAAGCTTTGCAATTTTAAGAGTGCTGCATCCCTCTGCAAGATATCTCACTATTTTTGACTTTTCTGAGCCTGTCAAGTCCTTCTTTTGACCCATTTTGCCAAAGGAAAGGAAATTGCCTAATAATTATGCACACCTGATATAGGGTGTTGATATCATTAGACCACACCCCTTCTCATTACAAAGATGCACATCACCTAATATGCTTAATTGGTAGTAGGCTTTCGAGCCTATACAGCTTGGAGTAAGACAACATGCATAAAGAGGATGATGTGGTCAAAATACTCATTTGCCTAATAATTCTGCACTCCCTGTATTCCTTTCCCTAATGATTCCTGAACCGTGCTTATAGTCTTGTTTTGATCTAGCCAACTTATAGTGGGATTTTTACTGTAGTTAGCCTGACTGCAGGACTTTATATCACACACTGATTGTTCTATCCATATTAGCTTATTTTTGATTACTACATTCAGTACTCAGGGCTATTTAATTGCATATATCTCACTATAAGTGTTTTATATGTTTTTAGTGTCATACTTAATTCCGAATGTTATTTTGTGGCCTTATTCAAAGTTCCTACCATCTCTGTTTCTGTTCCCAGATGATGAATAGGAACACTTTTTTTTTATCCTTTTGTGCTTTTACATGATACTTTTATACATAGTACTGTAACCCTCTTGCAGAGACTTCACTGCATTCTAGGCATACTTACAGGTCATAATAGTATTTTAACCAGGGCACTGGACACACTAGAGGACCTGCTACACACATTTAATATTACCTTCAACCATACCATCCTAGGTATGGTAGAAAGGTAGTATTATGTGCCGGGCCCAACCATGTCTTCCTTATCCTACACTCTATAGGATGGAAGAATATGTAGGGACATTTGTAAGCTAACTGGTATTTTCCCTTTCTCCCCTCCACTACACATGGAGTAGAGGAAAAGGGGGGCATTTACTTGGCACTGCTAGTTAACCCAGGTTTTTCTTGATAAAAACGGGTTTTCGGGGGGTATGAAATCCCACCACCTGCAACTTATTTTTTAAAATCTCCCATCCACAGTGTGGAAGGAGGGCGATTGTCCCATTTTCGTTGACAAGCCAAACTCGTAAGGAGGCCATACTAGATTTAGTGTTAACAAATGGAGATTTGGTATCAGATATTACTGAAGGTAAATGCTTAGGATCCAGTGATCATCAGTCAGTGTGGTTTAATATAAGAACAGTGACCGAGTCACACCACACAAAGACAAAAGTTTTATACTTTAGAAAAACAGACTTTTCTAAAATTAGAATATGTGTAAAGGAGTCATTATCAGACTGGAGAAATTTCAATGGAGTCCAAGAGAAATTGGAGTATTTAAAAGTTGCACTGCTGAAGGCAACAGAAAATTGCATTAGGCTTGTCAGTAAAAGCAAAAATTTAAAAGGAAAGTAAAACAAGGATTAGTTAGATTAAAAACAAAAGAAGAAAGGTATGTAAAAGAGGATAAATGTCTAGCTGACTGCCTCAATATTTTTGTTCAGTATTAACAGATGAAAATGAAGGAAAGGGGCCTCAGTTAGGAGAAAAGACAAGTGAGTCATTTGTTACCTGTGAGTTTACAGAGGAAGAGGTTCTATTTCAACTGTCAAAAGTAAAGACAAATAATACTATTATTATTATTATAATACTAAGATATGTAACAGGGTTGATGTTCCAGGAGGGATAAGCCAAATGGCAAATGATTTATTTAAACTAGAATGGAGTTGTGGCAACTGACATTTAATGTGGATAAGTGCAAGATAATGCATCTTGGACGTAAAAACCCAGGGACAGAGTACAGGATATTTGATAGAGTCCTAACCTAAACATCTGAAGAAAGGGATTTAGGGGTAATTATTTCTGATGACTTAAAGGTAGGCAGACAATGTAATAGAGCAGCAGGAAATGCTAGCAGAATGCTTGGTAGTATAGGGAGAGGTATTAGCAGTAGAAAGAGGGAAGTGTTCATGCCATTGTACAGAACACTGGTGAGACCTCACTTGGAGTATTGTATGCAGTACTGGAGACCGTATCTCCAGAAGGATATTGATACTTTAGAGAGAGTTCAGAGAAGGGCTACTAAACTGGATCATGGATAAAACTTACAAGGAAAGGTTACAGGAAATTAACATGTATAGCTTGAAAAAAGATGAGACGGGGGGATATGATAGAAACATTTAAAAACATAAATGGAATCAACACAGTAAAGGAGGAGACCATATTTAAAAGAAGAAAAACTACCACAACAAGAGGACAGTCTTAAATTAGAGGGGCAAAGGTTTAAAAATAATATCAGGAAGTATTACTTTACTGAGAGGGTAGTGGATGCATGGCTAGCCTTCCAGCTGAAGTGGTAGAGGTTAACAAAGTAAAGGAGTTTAAGGATGCGTGGGATAGGCATAAGGCTATCCTAACTATAATATAAGGCCAGGGACTAATGAAAATATTTAGAAAATTGGGCAGACTTGATGAGCTGAATGGTTCTTATCTGCCGTCACATTCTATGTTTCTATTTTAGATCTGAAAAATCAGAGTTCCATCTATGGTAAGTGCTATAAAGTGGCACTTCAAATGCTTTTGTATCAAACTGTTTTCTGTTAGAAATGTGACTTAGTAGCTTTACTACTCTTAGACTGTTTGAGACACTTATCACCAAGTCCATATTTCAGTTTGTCATGGACTGAAGTGGTCTGTAGTCTTTCCTTTCCTTGCTATATCAGTGCTATTATGGCACATTTGTCACAGCTTGTACAGTAGGGGAATATTAGTAGTCAGCGACACCGGTAATAGTGTAGCCACAATTGTGTCTCATATTCCAGGAAGGATCTTATGTCTATGCAAAAAATTATGCTAAACAACCCCCCACCTACAAACCAACAAAAAACACATTATTGAATATCCCACTAAAAAACGATTTTGTTTTTTTTTCTTTGTCCTCTTTATAAATTCTAATCTAATGCCATAAACAAAGATCTATTGACTTGTGATGATGAGCAATTGCTTATTTGTTTTTTTTTTCACATGAGTATTTATTTTACATACATGATTGAATGGATAACAGACCTTTTTATGTTAGTTATTTGTGAATGTATTTTTGATGAATCTAACAGGAATTTCAAAAAGGAAATGGTACATCAAGGAAGGACGTCATTATACATCTGATATTTGTAGGATAATAGTTCTAATGGTAGAGGACGGTTTGTTTTCCTTAACTCGGTAGGACATTCCCTGGGAAATGTAGCCTCATCCACAGCAAATTATTTTAGATTAATTATATATAATAACTAGAGCTTAACAATGGGTGAAGACATACGTCCTAACAATGTCATTTTAAAAGACTGATGAATATCAATATCAATCAAAATGCTAAAAATATCATTGATTTCTATGTTTCAAATATGTAATCACGATCACCAACATTTGGTTAAACTGTAACAGACTATATAGAAGCAGATTTTCATTTAAAGTCAATAATTAACAAGCAGTGTAGAACATTATTGTTTGGGCTAGTAACCAAACAATGCCGTTACATATAATCAAGTTATATTATTTAGCAAAGCATTTATAACAGGCACTATTAACAAGATTACTGGGAAAAAAATACCAAATGCTTCTATATAGCAAAATGTAATGTGGTGTAATGTCTCCCCAATCACCTTCAAGTGCAAATAAATATAAAAAAAAAACCCAAACACCTATAGTTAATAAAATAAACAATTATATACCGCACGATTATTCCTCCATGAAATGGATTTTAAAAATACTTTATTTAATTGAAAAAAATATATATTTTTTTATATAAAAATGTGATCAGGACATGTATAAGTAGTGTGTAACAAGCAGCATATAGGAATTTACACTACCGCAATATAAAAATGTGATCAGGACATGTATAAGTAGTGTGTAACAAGCAGCATATAGGAATTTACACTACCGCAAAACAATTAAGTCTTTCACAAGATGTACAATGTGCAAACAAAGTTTTCCTCAGTACAGAAATAAAGCCTCCTGTTCCTATGCCCCTTATATATTAGTCCTACTGATTGCTGAAGTTCCTTCATCTGTTGCCGTGCTGGTCTTCTTCCTGGTCACCCCTTACCACGCCCCTTCCCAGTCACATTTGTGATTCATTTCCGGTGTGCTAGTGTAGTCATATTGGCTTTGGCCTGGTAACGTCCATTTTGGCCAAAGGGAAACTTGCCCAAACAACAAAAAGTACATCCTATATTAATTGGAACTTAGAGCAAATTATATTAGTGGAAGGGTATAGCGAAGGTATACTACATAACAAGAAATTATACAAAGACTTGGTACACTATAAGTATTCCATGTTGGATATATACTAATAAACAGAATTTGTCTTCAGAATCTGTTTTCAAGATATAACAATATTTGTTAAAAATGTTTTATATGATTAGAATCCCCATTAAAATCTAAAATTACGGAAACTCCCCTTTTTATAATCTCTGATTTTTTGAAAGGATTTGAAAGAAATATTGGGAGATAGACCAAATATCATCTTAGAGGGCCCAAGAATATAAGTAATAAATTAGTTAAAAGTTTAATTAAGAATCCACCTATAAAAAATAGTTTTAACTTATCCCAATGGTTTTATCCCTGCAAAATATGTACAGCATGCAAGAAGACAAATTTAAAAAAGTCAAATCAGGAGGCGGAGCTAGCAGCGGAGCAGAGCGGTCGCACTTATCAAGGGCTCCCCGCTACAAACGGCAAAAAAACTTTTACGGGGCGATCTCAGACACCCGCCCGGGCTCAACTGCCCACACCTGACAAGGGGATCGGCCATGGGTCGGAAACACAAGAAAACCAGAGCAGATAAAGACCCTACTACCCACGACATCGGGGAACTTCTCCGACGCTTGCAAAAGTCCGCATGGGACAAGATGGCGGCGGGAGAAGATGGTTACTCATTCTCATCGGAGGATTTCTCCATAGACCCTGGAGAAGGTATGGCACAAGCACCACCTCCCAACTCAAAGCCCTTACATGCCCCTGCAGAGGAACCTGTCACAGCCTCTCTACTTAAGAGCATGCTGGTGGAGCTCAGGACCAATATAGCAGCCGACATGGCCTGTATAAAGGAGGCTGTGGAGGGTGTTACCACCAGGGTCCTGCGGCTAGAGGCCTCATCAAACTCCCAAGATACAAGGATATCATACTTAGAACAAGCGCTCACTGAAGTGCAAACACAGCAAAGTATATCAAACAACCGGATAAACACTCTGGAAGACCAACGTAGTCGCTATAATATAAAGATCCGTGGCATCCTGGATTCCATAGGCCAGACAGACCTACCGCACTTCGTCAGTCGCCTGCTGGCTGATCTTTTGCCCCCTAAACAGGCGAAAGCAGTGCGTCTAGATGGTATGTTCAGACTACCCAAGCCCGCGACGGCACCGGCCGCAGCACATACAGACCTGATACTCCGCTTTCAGGCCCTGCAAGTCGGAGCCCAACTGCTGGCGACTGCACGAGGGAAAACCCCTCTCACATTCGAGGGAGCCAAGCTATCCCTCTTCCAATACCTAACTAAAAGGCCATGCAGTCACTTCTACAACGTCTCAGGGATAAGAACATTCCATATAAATGTGGGACACCGAACATTATCACCTTCACGCATCTGGATCAAACCCACCAACAGGCCTGTTGTCGCCCACTCGAAGGGACAGCTCAGACCTCGCCCGACTGGATCCGTCAGCTGTCGCTGACTTCGTCCCGGGGGCACCCACCCGACCACCGCACCAACGAAAGACGCCCTGAAGGATAACAAAGCAGGGTGGCTTCTCACCATTACCCCAGAGACTGCTGTCACCGCACTCTCCAGAATAAGGCCTCCTGCCCAAGATAAACCCGCTCCGTTCCCTTACGAACACTTACATGGTTATCATCCAAGTTCCACCCCTCCTATATATCTTTGGTTGAACTCAGTTGACTCTTTTTTTTCTAGTTAAACACAAATCCGTATGGATCTCTCCGAAGCTGACTCCACTCACCCGAGACACACTCACAACGGCAATCACTACACCCCATACTGTAGGACGCGAACACACACAACTGGACGCATTCCCGACTGCACCGCCTCCTGTATCACCCCCTTGCCCGAACTTAGGAGACAGTTAAACGCAGACACATTGGGATGGGGGGGAACCTCAGAAGGGGGACATGCACCAACCTAGGGCACACCCCATCCGCGCCAATGTCCACCCATACACACCGGGGATTTGACAGACAGTCATGCTAGGGAGATCCCACGGACCTTACACCTCATGTACGGAACTACGCATCCATAGCGGGTCTCGATACAGACCTGTAAGCCACTACACATGTCCAAAACAATCCCAAAAACTGCATACTTGTAGACACCACCAAGTCTTGGACATGCCAGGAGCACTAGCCGACACCACAACCACACAATTAATACATAAAACAGTGCCATGTATATATATATATGCTGCTTCTGTGTTGATATGTGTTACCAAGTATGCCTACATAAGCTGTTGTGGCAATGTGGACAACTGTGTTGAATCTGCACAATAAAATAAAGAATTAAAAAAAAATTTATGTTTTTGGAACATTGCATAAGCAACTGGCAGTTTTAAATTCACTATTCTGCAGAAGCCGCAAAATCTGGTAAAAGTAAATGACAGCATATGTTTAGGAAACCATGGAGATTTGTACATTCCCTTATCCACACTTGTAGCGGTGACTCTAGGAGAGATGTAGAGAATGTATTAAAAGTTGGATTATTATCAGAAAAAAATAAATAAATAAGTCAAATCAAGTAGAATTTAAATCTAATATCTCTAAAAAATAATAATAATTAAAGGCACCTTATCCTATCACTCAACAAATGTGGTGTATCTCCTCTGGTGTCCCTGAGGTTTACAGTATGGAGTCTGAAAACCTGCATGCTTGAACATATAGGTAATATCCAGAGGGGACACACCAAACATAGCATATCAGTCCATTTCTTGAAACATCATAACGAGGATCCCTCCTATTTGAATTATATGGCGATTTATAAAACAAACAAAAAAAAGATTAAACTTGCGAGGCAAAGAAAATTTTAAAGAACTCTGCAAGGTTGAAAGTAAATCGATATTTGAGTTAGACAGGTTAAGCCCTAATAGCCTTAATTTAATTAGTTCAATTTTTATAAATCTTTGAGGTTTATATAATTAAAAAAAAAACTAAACAAAAAAACCCCATACATTTTTATCTTTGTCGTTACATATTCTTTACCACCATGTTGGGTTCCATCTACACTTTGCAATTTCTAATTATTGTATGTCTATTGTATCTTTATTTTATTATAATTGCCATTACTATTCTCTATTTTTATATTTATAGTTTTAAAACTTAACAAATTCTGTATATTAAAGTCTGTATATATCCAACATGGAATACTTATAGTGCACCAAGTCTCTGTATAATTTCTTGTTATGTAGTATACCTTCGCTATACCCTTTCACTAATATTATTGGCTTTAAGTTCCAATTAATATAGGATGGACTTTTGTGTTTGGGCAAGTTTGACCTTGGCCAAAATGGACGTTACAGAATTTCCGGTCCGGAAAGACATTACACAGGCCGGAGTGGATATGACTACACAAGCTCGCCGAAAATGAAACTTGAACGTGGCGGGGAAGGTGCATGGCAACAGATGAAGGAACGTCAGCAATAAGTAGGACTCCAATATAAGGGGCATAGGAACAGGAGGCTTTATTTCTGCACTGAGGAAAACTTCTTCAAGTTGAAACGCGTTTGCACATTGTACATCTCGTGAAGGACTTCATTGTTTTGCAGTAGTGTATATATTCCTATATGCTGCTTGTTACACACTGCTTATACATGTCCTGATCACATTTTTATACAAACATTAAAATTAAATTAAGTATTTTTAATTTTATTTATATTTTATATTTTATTGTAGCATATAAGTAATCATACAGGTTGGTAAAACCATATCATGCTACTTTTTGTGTGCATTCGACAACAGGTTATAAACAGTGATACATGGCTACAAATTATACTAAGTACATTGCAGTTAAGCTGTGAAATGGTGGGGTAATATCAGGTGGTCAATGCACTTTTTTATGATTAGTGTACATGCTGGTACAATCTGCTTCTAGAGGGGGTGATAAGAGTCTACCCTGCGTCCAACTGTTGCAGTAGTTGGATTCTCTTCCTGTCATGCAGCACTGTTAGTTTGCGTCCGGGGGCCCCAACGGTATGCCACCCCACGTTCCCTCAGGTGCTGAGTGACTCGGCGGAGAGCTTGTCACCATATCATGGTGGACCCAGTCAGGTCATTATAAAAGGAGAGGTCTGCACCTTCAAAGTGGTGGGTTGATGAGTTGCGGACAGCTGCCCGTACAAGCTGCTTGCGGAAGCATAGCAACAAGTCCATTGGGACCACTTCCGGGGCTCTAACTGACTTGGGGATCTGAAAGTAGTTCTCCAGCATGATTTCTTTGGCCTTAGATGGCAAGAGTACAGAGCTCACTAGGCACCGGATGTAATGAGGGACTTCGGTGTCTGCAATGTCCTCAGGGACACTCCGAATCCGGATGTTGCGCTGTCACTTGGAGTCTTCAAGTGCTGCAATCCTACCTTCAATGAGGAGGTTTGCTTGCTTAGCCTGTCCATCTCGGACTTCTGGTCATGTCGCCTGCATTGCACGCGACTCCTCCAGCGCCTGCAGTCTAGCTGTTATAAAATGGAGAGTACAAGCGCTTAAATGTGTAGTCTTATATCTTAGGTTATACCAAATTTCCGTGAGCTGCTATGTCACCGTGCTTATCTTTCTATCAGAAATTGTGGAGAAAAGGAATATCAGGTGTAGCACTCTAATAATAGTGGATATACTGGTATAAAAGAAAAACTGGATATACCTTAAGGGGTCATATGCACTTATATGTAGTCCCAATGTTTTCAGATATACCTTAAATAAGAAACACAAATATACAGAACATAGTGTAACCTGTATGTAAATATATAATGAAAATAGATGTGTAAATTGCTAACTCACACTTTTCTGAGCTAAAACACTAGCTCAGGTATATGCGCCTTAGGGTCCGTAGAGACGACCCTCACCCTCCTTTAGGTCCAAATTTCTCCAGGGGTTATATCCTAGATAATAAGTATAGGAGGAAAATATAGCGTAGTACAGTCGATATACTGGGTATATATTATGAGATAATTCGTATATACTCACAAACCCAGTGTCAGGGCTCCGCGGGCAGCGGTGAGGGGAGGCTGCAATCCTCTCGCAGCACTCACCCTCGGTCCGTCGCCGCCCGCGGTCCCCTCTCCCCTTACCGATAAGCGAGCGGCGTCCTCTCCTCTTGACACGCCGCTCGCGTCCTCCTCTCCTCCTCCCAGCGGCAGCATGTCTAACGCTGCACGCTGGGAGACGGCACTATTATCTAAGCGCCGGGGTCACTCACGTGACCCGGCATAAAGCTACAGTGCAACAAACACAGTGTTGGGTATAGATATCCCCCACGTGTGTTTGTTAATACTGACTGGTGGTTAGCCAATCATGATTCAGGCTAGGATTTAAATACTTACCTTTCCTGTCTATCTGTGCCCTGTTGTGGTCTTTGCTTTATAGTATTGATTCTGAACGTGTGCTTTCTGGTTACGTACTCTCTGGCTTGTTATACTGACTTTGTGACTTTCTCCTACCCTTTGACCTCGGCTTGTTTCTCGTTATTCTGTTTTCTGGTTCCCCTTACTCGGCTTGTCTCCTGACTATTCTGTGTGTGCTTAGCCCGGCCACTCTAAGGACCGGTACTGCACACTTTCTGTCTGTGTGTCTGTTAGCGTGTTGGGTTCCCCAGTATCGTGACATTACAACAGGGCCATAATGGAACCTGCTGACATACCCCAGCTCCTAGTTAATCAGGAGGCTAGAATGGATGGCTTGGACCACCGTATGGATCAGTTTGCTCAAGCTTTACAGACCATACTGGCTCGTACTGCACACTTGCAGCCTGCCGTCCAGGAGGCGGCTGCTGCTGTGCCCGAACCCATTGCCACTCCAGTACCCGTTCCTGCTCATGTAGTCCATATGACACCGCCACAGCGCTATAGTGGTGACCCAGCTTTGTGTCATGGTTTCCTCAATCAAATTGACATGAAGGTCCTCCTCTCCGGCTGGTGCTGGTTTCTTTTTTGTGGCGAAAAAGGAGGGCGATTTGAGACCGTGTATAGATTACAGAGCACTAAACAATATAACGATTAAAAATGCCTATCCGATCCCTCTCATTACGGAGTTGTTTGATCGTGTCAAAGGTTCTAAATATTTTACAAAACTAGACCTCAGGGGGGCTTATAACCTTGTTCGTATCAAGGAGAACGATGAATGGAAAACGGCGTTCAATACACGCTGTGGGCATTACGAGTATCTAGTCATGCCTTTTGGATTGTGTAATGCTCCTGCCGTATTTCAGGATCTCATAAACAATGTCCTTAGAGACCTACTGCATGTCTGTGCCGTAGTCTACCTTGATGACATACTGGTATATTCTCCGGATTTGGAGACACATCATACTCATGTTAGGATGGTGCTTAAAAGGTTGTTGCAGAACGGTCTTTATTGTAAATTAGAGAAATGCTTATTCGACCAAACTTCTGTACAATTCCTGGGTTATGTTATTTCTGAACAAGGATTCAGCATGGATCCTTCAAAACTGGAAGCTATACTGTCCTGGCCCCTTCCCCAAGGACTTAAGGCAATACAGCGATTTATAGGGTTTGCCAATTATTATAGAAAGTTTGTTAAAAACTTCTCATCCATTATTTCCCCTATCACTAAACTGACAAAAAATGGTTTACACCCCAGGGTTTGGAATCCTAATGCTATTGTGGCCTTCGAGACTCTAAAAAAGGCATTTGCCACTGCCCCTGTGTTACACCATCCTGATCCTTCCCTTCCCTTTGTACTGGAAGTAGACGCCTCTGAATCAGGTATAGGAGCAGTGTTGTCACAAAGACAATCGTATGACGAACCCCTCCTTCCCTGTGGTTACTTTTCAAAACGCTTGTCAGAGTCCGAAAAGAATTACGATGTTGGGAACAGGGAGTTATTAGCTATAGTGATGGCATTTAAAGAATGGAGGTACTTGTTAGAGGGAGCTAGACACAAGATTCTGGTTATAACCGATCATAAAAATCTATCCTATATCACAGATGCTAAGAGGTTATCCTCTCGTCAGGCTAGATGGTCTTTTAGATGGTCTTTATTTCTCTCACGTTTTCAGTACATAATCACATACAGGCCTGGTTATCGTAATGTCAAGGCTGATGCCATCTCCCGCCAGTACGAACCTGTAGATTCTATTACCTCCATTCCTGAGCCCATTGTACCCACAACTAATATAATAGCTACTACCCGTTTGGTTATCTCGTCTCTTTTTCTTGATGGTATCAAGTCATACCAATCCCAAGCACCCTCTGAGACTCCTACTGGTAAGCTGTACGTGAAAGTAAAAGACAGAAAGAAGTTGTTAACTTTATTTCACACAGCCAAAACGGCTGGTCATCCAAGGGTTACCAAGACTTACAAGGGTCTTTTCCAACAGTTTTGGTGGCCCTCACTCAAAAAAGACGTGGTAGATTACGTGCAGGCTTGCCGTGTCTGTACACAGTGTAAGTCCCCTAATGTTAAACCCCTGGGACTCCTTATGCCCCTATCTGTACCCAAGAAACCGTGGACACACTTATCCATGGACTTTATTGTGGATCTTCCTTCATCTGATGGGCAGACAGTAATTTTGACTGTAACGGATAGGTTCTCCAAAATGGCGCACTTCATTCCGCTTAAGAAGCTACCTTCTGCGGTTCAGTTGGCTCAGGTGTTTGCCAAAGAAGTGTTCCGCTTGCATGGTATACCACAAGATATCGTATCTGACAGGGGCCCTCAGTTTGTCTCTCGGTTTTGGAGAGGCTTTTGTGCTGAGATGGGGGTCTCCTTATCGTTTACTTCCTCCTATCATCCGCAATCTAATGGAGCTGCCGAACGAGCAAATCAGTCTGTGTAGTTGTATTTACGCTGTTTCACGAATGCACACCAGGACAACTGGTCCCATCTCCTTCCCTGGGCTGAGTTTGCCAGGAACACTGTCTCATTCTTCTACTGGCGTAAGTCCTTTTATGGTGGCTTATGGGTTCCAACCCGCTGTCCTTCCCGGTGTGTTCTCCGACAAGGGAATGCCCGCTTTGGACGAGCACCTCGCCTCCTTACGGAAGATGTGGGATCAGGTCCATGCTGCTCTTTGCCGTGCTGCTGCTACTCAAAAGAGATTTGCTGATCGTCGCAGATGTGCGGCTCCTTCTTATGCTCCGGGTGATAGGGTTTGGTTGTCCTCTAGGAATCTCCGCCTTAGGGTTCCCTCGATGAAGTTCGCGCCCAAGTTCCTTGGTCCCTATAAGGTGTTGCATAGGGTGAATCCTGTGTCTTACTCCCTGGCCTTGCCCCCTTCCATGCGCATACCTAACACCTTTCACACCTCCCTTTTGAAGCCCTTGCTCTGTAATCGGTTCTCTGGGTCTCTCAGGCGTTCCGATGCCCTCCGCGCGGTCTCTAGTGACGTATATGAGGTGGCTGCTCTCCTTGATTCTCGTTTCTCTCGAGGTCGGTTGCAGTATCTGGTTGATTGGAAGGGTTACGGCCCGGAGGAGCGGTCGTGGGTTTCTGTCTCTGACTTGGACGCGCGCCCTCTTTGATCCGCTCCTTTCATGCGCGGTTTCCTTTGAAGCCTTTGGCTTCCCGCCCTCTGGGCGGTCTTCGAGGGGGGGGTTATGTCAGGGCTCCGCGGGCAGCGGTGAGGGGAGGCTGCAATCCTCTCGCAGCACTCACCCTCGGTCCGTCGCCGCCCGCGGTCCCCTCTCCCCTTACCGATAAGCGAGCGGCGTCCTCTCCTCTTGACACGCCGCTCGCGTCCTCCTCTCCTCCTCCCAGCGGCAGCATGTCTAACGCTGCACGCTGGGAGCCGGCACTATTATCTAAGCGCCGGGGTCACTCACGTGACCCGGTGTTAAAGCTACAGTGCAACAAACACAGTGGGGGGTATAGATATCCCCCACGTGTGTTTGTTAATACTGATTGGTGGTTAGCCAATCATGATTCAGGCTAGGATTTAAATACTTACCTTTCCTGTCTATCTGTGCCCTGTTGTGGTCTTTGCTTTATAGTATTGATTCTGAACGTGTGCTTTCTGGTTACGTACTCTCTGGCTTGTTATACTGACTTTGTGACTTTCTCCTACCCTTTGACCTCGGCTTGTTTCTCGTTATTCTGTTTTCTGGTTCCCCTTACTCGGCTTGTCTCCTGACTATTCTGTGTGTGCTTAGCCCGGCCACTCTAAGGACCGGTACTGCACACTTTCTGTCTGTGTGTCTGTGTGTGTGTTAGCGTGTTGGGTTCCCCAGTATCGTGACACCCAGAGCCAATATATCGGCTCACTTCATAAGATGTATGTGGTTAAGGACAACATTCCTTCTTTGTAAAAGCTGGTAAAAAATAAAAGCCGTAAGTGTAAAAGATATAATTTATTATTTATAAAAAAGTATATAATTAAACATATGGTATCAAAAATATATATATAAAAATAACACTTATTCGGCTATAGTCCAATAGATAATTCTATGTGCTCACTGTTCCTCCAGGACGCGTTTCACCAATAGGATTCCTCAGCTGGAAAAATTCTGTGATCTCTAAGGACTCCTTCCTGCTTTAAATATCCCTGTTGATTGCAGCTTGTCTGTCTTTGGGCTTGTAATTTTTGCGGGCAATCTCCATGGAAACGGAGATGCCCTGCGATTCAAGCCTCCTATTCGTCCGTTTACTTCCGGGTATATGAAAAGAATGTTTACTTCCGGTTTCGGCTCATTCGGCGTCATGCGTTCCACGGTGCGTTCCACAGTGCGTTCCACAATGGAACAGCATCTCTAAGTCCTGTGCTGAATTAGGAGATGGATTTCTCGAAACACTCATTTAAATACATAAGAATAATATTGTTAGCCAACTTGTTCTATGGCAAGGATTTATAAAACACAAACAATTTAAAAATATACATTTGTATTACACTTATGCAGCAACTGAGTTTTTTTTATTAAATATCCATGTTAAGATAAGATAATAAATCTAGCTGTTATGCCCGCTAAGTCCTCCCTGACCAAATCAATGTCAGCAGCAAAAAGGGCTTGCATTTCTTTCAGCAGGTTTTGGATGTCTGCTTTGCTTGCAGGCTGTTGTTCAAGAGAGACACTGGGGTTTGCCTGTTTGGATACCGGCTGATGTTTCACCTGGAGTTCAGAGATAACCCTCGTACCATGTATGTTGGGAAATGGAGAGTCATCCTGGTTGCTCTCTTCCAATGTGTGGGTGCCATTTTGGAAGGCCGCGGCTGTGGAGTGACCCAAAGCAAACTGCCTATATCTTTGCAAGAGGAAGCAATTTCGCTTCTGCGGGGCTTGCCTCTCTTTCCCATGTCGCCCGGGCTGTGTTGGGGTAAGTATCGGCTGGTTGTATTGCAAATACAATGCTTTTCCTTAGGGCTCTCTCAGTTGGCTCAGCCCCCTTCAAATTAAGTATTTAATAAGATCCATTGCAAGTCCATTTTATGGAGAAATAATCATAGCCAGTATTGGCACCCTGAAGCTGTTTATACAGAGCCTGATTCCTACTTGCTGTGTTTTTACCACCTGTGTTTTTGGCTTAATCCAGCATTAAGCAGATTGGGAAGTATATAACTTGTATTTAACACTGGGTGTGGTATGTGATTGGTTGTTTTATCAACTATAGTTGTTTTTTTTGTTAAATATATTCTTTATTAGAAAATGCTTTTTATATATAATTTCAAACTTTTTACATAATACAATATGCAATTTTCCTTCTGATTATACATTTTTGTTTCATGTACTTTAGATAGAATAAGGCTCATACAATGTACAAAATATTCAAACAACTCTTGATATGGAATGAGCGATAAAGGGGGCTACACCAATATATTTTTGAGTTTTAAGAATAAGAATAATTTTTAAGAAAGTTTTAAGAATAATACAATGCCCACGGGTTCCAGATTTCCTCAGATAATATCACATTGTTCATATTTTAAAAGGATATTTCTTTATGCAAAATGAACTGATAATCTGTGTAACAAGTTTGTTACAATCTGTTATTGAAGTTAATTTCCAATACCTAGCCAAACTATTTTTTTCTGCAATAACACTGTGAATAATAAAGGATGTTTAAGGTCTAGAACTCTGCAAATTAAAATGGAAAAGAAAAAACTGAGCACTGATTAAGACCTGTATCTTCAAGACATTTTCCATACTTATCATCAGTTTCAACTTTTTTAGTTTCTTACAAGTTCATCATATGTGACATAAGGACCCTAATTCAGAATTACATCTCCAACAGCAATTAGAATTATTAAAATTAGATTTGATTTAACAGCAGGAAAGTTAATGCGGTAGAATCTATAGCCAAATATTTAATTAGACAAATCTATTGTCAAACAGAAACACCAGCACACAAAAAATGTGAGAAGGTCCTGAGTAAGATAATCCCAGAAAAAGAATGGAGCTTTGTGTTAACGAAAAAAAATATCCACTGTCCCTTTTAGAAACCCAATTTAAATTTTTACAGAGGTGGTACGTAGTCCCAACTAGATTATTTAAAATTTCCTCAAGTAACTGGTGGAGAAGTTTAAGAGGGTACAATGTTACACATTTGGTGGAACTGCCCAAGAATAATTTAATATTGTAAAGCGCTACAGAATCTGCTGGCGCTATATAAGTGGCAATAATAATAACTGGATTCTGGGACTTAGTATATACCAATTAAAAAAAAAGTATAAAAATTAACATAAGTACGTCTCCAGATTCAGTCCTTCTGCACCATAATTGGGGTAAAGTTCCTAAGAGCTCACAAGTATTGATTCACCATAGTCTTATGACGGCCAAAATAGCGATAGCAATACAATGGAGACAAATTTTGATTCTGACAGCCCCCCCAGTTTAAAAACCAACTACTATGACAACTCAAAAAGGAGAAAGGAGTTGCCTTCTCTAATAACACCCTTAATCTCCTTCCTAAATACTATGAATGGATTAAAATAATCAATAAAATGTCTTAAAAGTAAAAAACATAAGGTAGACTAAGAAAAGGTAACAAAAGAGAAGAAAGGGATGACAACTCATCAAAGAGAAAGAAACAGACAAAAATGGGTATGAAAAACAATTAAAAAGACAAAAGAAGAGGGAAGAAAGTAAGGAAAGGAAAAAGTAAAGACAAAGAAAAGTGTTGCTGTAAACAATAGAACAAAAGTAATCTCTTTTCTCAAAAAATTCAACCCATATAGCTTGGTATGTTATGTTATAAAGGTACATTTATAAAAGTCATGTAATCATTAATAAGGTTTTAAGATCATACATTTATATGAACATGTATTGAATGTTTGTATGTCTATTTGTTGTATGTTTATATTCTAAAAAAACATTTTTTTCACATTTAAAATTAATTTGAATAAAATTATATTTGAATAATATTTGTGGGACCAAGTAACATCTATGGAGACCTTTTAGTTGGGTCTCAAACATTTTATTAGTATGTATTTTTTTTTTTAATAATCGGAATGAACTCAACTAGATTTCTAATGAAAAAACCTGACACACGTCTTCTTCCTATTTTTCCATTACAGTCAATTTTCCCTTAGGTTTCATATTATATATAGTTTTGTTTATCTTTTATATTATTTTTGTTCTCTCATATGTATGCATAAATGTATCTAGTATAGAATCTTCTATCATTGATCTGGTTCTCAGAAAGTTTACTAATGGTAAATATGTGAAATATTCTTTTGACGGCAATTCACAGAACTTTTGTAATTGATGAAATTATTTTGTTATAACATCCTCCTTCAAATTCCCCAAATTATGGATTCCATTATCGTTCCAAGGTATTAAATCTAAATCTTTATCACTTCTAAGGGTAAAAGATATGAAAGATAATCAATGTTTCTGGAGATTTTATTTTTTAATAATAATATAGAATCATAAATATCAGAATAATTTTATTAATATTCATTTCCTTACCGTTCTATCCAATATAACAGTGATGGATCAGTATTAATACAACAAAACCTTTCATACCACTGAGGGAGACTTTCTCTATCAACTTTCCATGCCATATAATGTGAAAACACAATAGCATCCACAGTATCAAAAACATCAGGAAAGGACATTCCTACATTATCATATTTCCTAAATAAATTTCTTCCTGATAACCTAGTGTTTTTATAACCCCATAGAAATCTATAAAAAAGTTTATAAAATGATTTAAGAATCTTTATAGGAACTTTTAAAGCAATAGTCCTCATTAGATATTGCATTAACAGCATCATGTAAGATCAAACGATATTTATCCTACCTAGCCAGAAACCATAAACACTGCTCCATTTTCCATAGTAGACTTAAGCTCCAAAAACAAATGGCTATAATTGATATTAACTATTTGGTTTATAGCAAAACATAGCTTGATCTAAACAAATTCGTACCTTGCTATTAATCTCTCCAATTGCTCAGATTCAATATTAGCTGTAATAATTTGGGTTTTGCTAATATTTAGTTTTTAGTTTCAATATGAATCAAATTCTTTTAGCATAACTAAAAATGCAGGTATGGATTTATTTAAATCACTCAGTAAGAATGATGTAATATGCATATAGCATAATCCTGCAACCTTTATCTAACATTAAAATTCCCTTTATATCTAATGAACTACAGATGCAACTTGCCAGAGGTTCAATAAGGAGAATATATAGCAATGGAGATAATAGTCAGCCAGATAACAGTCAGAAGATTTTTTGACATCAGAAAATATAGATTTTATTAAAGACAGGAGGGGAGTGTTATGCAACTTTCTTTACTTAACTCCAGCAGTAAAGACATTTTTTCAATAAGGTTTACTGAATAAAAGACAAAAAACAGAGTAACTGAGATGGAACACTCAGTAGTCAATCAGCATCCGGCATAGTCATAGACATATAGTGAATGACCCCCAATATTCTTCCTTGTTCGAGCTGCAAATCTAGAAGAAGTATCTAGTAGAGTAAACTCCATGAATAAGAACAATAAAACTCCAAACAGGATTAAGCTGAGACATAAAGAAAAGGGTGGCTTAATGGGAGGGATAATACTCACCTCCTTTGGAATTTTCCCACGCTGTGTAAAATGACTCAGAGCACTCAGTCTCTTCATTTACCTGTCAGAGCACTCTGATTAGTTGACTTAAACCAACCAATCAGAACGCTCTGAGTCAAATTGCAGGGCGTGGGAAGGCTTTTAAGCCTTTCCCTCCCTGCGGAGCTCAGTATGCGCACTGCCCTCGCTGGGTGAAGATGGATTTTTTTTTTTGGTGTTGGGTATTTCTTTTTTCGGCGTGTTTTTTTTTGTGCTCAGATTTTTTTTATTTTAACTGTTGCAACGGCACAATTATGGATTTATATTTGCCCTTTTTTGGGGCTGAAGAAAGAAAAGAAGAAAGAAGACATCTAATGGTAAGTATGACATTTTATTTTACAGGGTGCTAGTTTTTTGTTCCAACTTCACTAATTTTAGGGTGAGGGGGTAGATAGGGTTTAATTTTATTGGGGATGGGGGTGACTAGGGGTTTGGGGATCCCTAGTCACTTGTGGGGGGTATTTTTTTATATTTAGCCCCCATCCGCCGCTCAATGGGTGGGAAAATAATAGGTCCCACCCTTTTGTTACTTAGGGTCCCCACCTGCCGCCAATGGGGGTCCCCACCATTATTTGGGTCCCCACCATTATTTATTTAAGGTCCCCACCTGCCAGTCATTTATATTAATAACCCTCACCCACGGGTCATGGGTGGGGGTCCGGAGGGCACTGTCCCCCCCCCATTTTTGTTATTTGGGTTCCCCACTATGGGCGAACGGCACTAGCAACTGGGCAGCAATTGCTGCCCAGTCACTAGTAGTTTTAAATGACACCAAGCACAGGCTGCTCGCTGTTTAAGCAACATGCCCCTACTCGCAGCATAAACCTCCATTTTATTAATATGGGGGTCATAATTAACCCAATAGGTTTTAATGTGGGGTGGAGGGGGGAAATTAATATTATTTATTACAAGGAGGGAGCTGGTAGCGCTGCCGGCTCCCTCCTTGCTTTTTTTTTGGGCGCATGCGCAGTGTTATTTTTGTCACGCACAGGTTAAGTCACTTAACCCGTGCTTGTAAGAGTCTCCTTGCTGTCCTGCACGAGTTAAGTGTCAAACTACAGGGAGAACCAACGTTTTTGTTTTTTCTCCTCCGTGCTTTGGGGGTTAATTCCCCTGCAGCACGGAGTCTATTAAATGAAAGAACTGAAATGAAAGGTAATGCATTCATCATTTGCCGTTTAGTTTATATTTCATATGTAGGACTTTCGTTTACGTTTTAGTAAGCGATAACGAAAAAGTCTGAAATTTCGGACAAAATCGTATTCGGCCGAAAAGTAGTCTAGTAGTCATAGCTCCTCTTGAAGAGTGAGCTCCAAACACTGAAATATCAATACCTGCCATAGACATAGTTTTCCTTACCCATCTGGCTAAGATGTAGAGGAGAAAGGCAGAAAAGGTTTATGAAAAGAGATTAGCAATTGAGAGAAATTAGAATTTCTTATAGATTAAATTTTTAGCTCATATGTTTAAAGGCAATTGACGACACATTAAGAGGATGGTCAGAAAAAGAAGGATAGAACACAGAGCGGAGCTTAGTTTTGGTACATCTAGCAATATAGAAATTAAAACAATCAGGAGTATAATGTCTAATATTTAGGTCTAAAGCCTAAACGTCAGAAACACTTTGAAATGAAATGAGGCATCGTAATGTGGTAAACTTAAACAAATGCAATTTTAAGGATAATGAGTCATTGTCACCCCACAATTCTATTAACTGGAGTACCAGAGTAACATCACAAGTAAAATGATATTTAGGGCATGGAGGGCGCTTAAATCTGATACCCTACATAAGTCTGCAGACTAAGGGATGTTTGCCCACAGGGAAAAATTCAATAGGGTCATGATTTACAGAGACAAATGAGGATGACAAAAAATGTAGAATGTTTGCTAAATCTGGATGTACGGGATCCACAGCCCGTGCCATGAACCAATTAAAGGACCACTATAGGCACCCAGACCACTTCAGCTTAATGAAGTGGTCTGGGTGCAGGTCCACCTAGGGTTAACCCTTTTTTCTATAAACATAGCAGTTTCAGAGAAACTGCTATGTTTACATTAGGGTTAATCCAGCCTCTACTGGCTGTCTCATTGACAGCCGCTAGAGGCGCTTGCGTGCTTCTCACTGTGAAAATCACAGTGAGAAGACACCAGCGTCCATAGGAAAGCATTGTGAATGCTTTCCTATGAGACTGGCTAAATGCGCGCGCGGCACTTGCCGCGCATACGCATTCAGCCGAGGAGGAGGAGAGGAGGCAGAGAGGAGGAGGAGAGCTCCCCGCCCGGCGCTGGAGAAAGAGGTAAGTTTAACCCCTTCCAACCCCTAGAGCCTGGCAGGAGGGGGACCCTGAGGGTGGGGGCACCCTCAGGGCACTATAGTGCCAGGAAAACAAGTATGTTTTCCTGGCACTATAGTGGTCCTTTAAGCCAAATTTTCCTGGCTTATCTGTAATTTGCACGGGTACCTGGTGCCCATGCTTCTGAGAGAATGTCTCTAGTTAATCGTTGACCGATCTTCGGATCGCGAAGAGCATCCTGACAGATCTGTATGAGTCATGGATAATCTATCAGCATAGTGAGAAGCTGAGGGAACCATGGTTGTAATGGCCAGAGAGGGCTTTTTAACACTAGGGCTGATTTCTGAGACCATGCTTTCAGAAGTACCCGAGATACTATCGTAAATGGGGGAAATGCATAATTGACTCCGTCTTTCCAGCATTGGAAGAATGCATCTTGATCTACTACCTCTGGATCCGAACACCAACTGATTTTTTTTTCTAATTGGCGATTGAGTCGTGATGCAAAGAGGTTGTATTGAAACGGACCCCACAGGGATAGCAGTCGTTGGAAGATGCTTGGATCCAACATCCAGTCACTGTAATCCACTAGGAAATGCGAATTCCAATTTTCTACTGTATTGGAAAGGCCTGGAAGATATTCTGCTGTTTTGATCAAAGCAAAGGTGCCAAAAAATTTTGGCAACGTCCACCAGTTGCTTGGATTTTGTACCTCTAATATGTTGTCCATCTTGAGAAGAATACAACAATGAGATTTTTGTTTCACAAAGCTGCGTAGAGCGAAAAATCCTGCCATGAGTTCCAGGCAGTTTATATGCATACTCGTTTCTTCTAGAGACCATTTGCCTCCCGTGGAATTGCCTCCGCAATGGGCTCCCCAGTCTACTCGACTTATGTTGGATTCCTTAATCAGATCTGGGAATGAAGTGAAAATGGCTTTCCCGTTCCAAGTTTGAACGTGATCTAAGCACCAGAATAGTTTGGTTCTTGGCTCTGGAGTCAAAGAGATCTCGTCTGAATAAAGCAGACCGTTGTGTAGATGTTCTCTTTTTAATTATTTAACAGCCCGATAATGAAGGGGGCTGGGGTGAAAAATCGCTTGAATCGAGGCTGATAAAAGGCCTAGAAGCCATGCCAGAGATCTGATGGAAATTAATTCCTTGTTCAGAAATGACTCTCTCTTTCCGAATAATTTTTAATTTCTGTAATGGAAGACAGAGTGGCTAAATTGGAATTCACTAGAAATCCCAAAAATTCTATCTCTTGAGAGGGAGTTAAAATCGATTTCTCCTAATTTATTACAAAGCCAAGGCTTGTTAACAGATTTAATGTCCATTGAGAATGTAGTTGCAAAAAGAGTTTGCACACTCTGTGACATAATCAATATGTCGTCTACATATATTATCATTCTCACAACCCTGCGTCGAAGCAGGGATACTACTAGTTGAGCAATTCGATGAAACACCAAGGTGCAGAGGATAAACCAAATGGTAATGATTTGAATTGCCATTTCTTCCCTTCCCATATGAATTATAAAGAATTCTGACACAAATGGTGAATAGGTAATGTGAGGTACGCATCCTTCAAATCTATTTTGATCAACTAGTAGTTGAGTATCTATAGGTCTTTGAGATAATACATTACCTCCAGTTTGAAATGGTGGTATCTGACAAATTTGTTTAAATATTTTAAATTAATATACTGGTCTGTAACCAGTATATTTCTTTTTCACCAAGAATAAATTGCTTATGAAGCCTGGACTGCTCATGCACATTTTTTTGAGCATAAATTAAATATTTCTTGATGGACCAGAGCTTGGTCTTGTATTGAAAATGTTATCGGGAAATGTACTTTTCTTTGAACGGGATATGATATCAAATCTATTTTGTATCCCAGAACAGTGTCTAAAATCCAAGAATCATTTGTAATCTGACTCCAAACGTGGAAATAATGAGTGAGTCTGCCACCTAACCCTTCTAGGGAAGAAAAGATAATTGTCGTACTTACCAGATGAAGATCTGAAGCGAGACATTCCCTGGTGGACTCTTGATCTCAAAGGTCTGCCACGTAGTGGGAAGAATGGAGTTGTTTGTTGGGTGTCATATGAGGGCCTGGTGGGCTGGAAGGTGTTCCTTGGAACCTGTCTATGTTGAAAGGAGAGGCTGGAAGAGCAGTTCCTTCCTCTTCCAGCCTTTCCAAAAACCTTACATTCTTTAGAAATGACTGAGCCTTATTAAGGGAGCTAAATAAATTGACATTTATTAATGTCTTTAATAAAGGATTCTCCGAATGGGAGCCTTTTAGCAGGTGGTCCAGGTTCAGAAGTGGGTAAATTCAACAACTGAGGGTCAATTTTCATTAAAATAGATCTGCTGCACGCACATATCCCTCCCAAACTTCCATAAAGTCCTTGCCGTATACAGCCAATGTTCCTATTACAAGCTAAACATTGCTAAAACTCTCGCACTGGGAGTAAACATCCCTACGCAAGAAATACAAAAACTCAAAGCCAACTTTACATACGATTGGAGGCAAGACCATATTAAATTCTTGGGCATCAACTTTACACCCACGCCATCCAAACTGTAGAAAACAAACTACATTAAACTCAAGGGAGAAATTCAAAGCACCCTACAAGGATGGAGGATGAAATTTATCTCATGGGCAGGAAGAATAGCCACAATAAAAATGGTGATCCTGCCAAAAATTCAATACCTCTTTCGAATACTCCCAATCAAACTCCCGAAAACATACCTGCAAGACCTACAACACCTCCTAAACAACTTTGTATGGGAAAACAAAAAAACAAGAGTGGCAAAAGACATAATGTACAAGCAGTTCAACAGGGGAGGAATGGGCATGCCGGATGTAGCAGGGTACTACCGAGCAGCTCATATAGCGCCACTGCTAAATGCCCATCACCGCGAAGAACAAACAACATGGCACAACTTGGAAAAAAGTCACACAGAAGGGGAACCACTACCGACACTGGCTTGGCTGCCAAAACCACACAGACCCAAATACACCAACATGCTGCCCACGACTGCCCTCACCCTTTCCTTGTGGGATAGCTACAGAAAGAAGATGAGTGACATGAACCTGATATCACCAGCCCTACCGCTGGAAACGATGAAATTCCACATCTCAAACTTCAACCACAAACTATGGCACAGACACAGGATAACAACTATGTTGCAAATAATGCACGGCTCAAAACTAAAACACTTCCCTGAACTACAACAAGAGTTCGCGCTGCCATCCACAGCCATATACTCTTTCATGCAACTACAATCCTGGCTCGCATGACAACCAAATAAAGCGTCCTCGAAGGCATCCAACCCATCGTGGCAAACTGTGGAACGAATCTGTACCGCAAATCAACCAGCCAAAAAACTCATATACACGATATACATCTCAGAACACACTCAACCTTCAAAACACCACCCCTCCTTTATGATAGCATGTGAAAATTACATTGGGCACCTGCTATCCGACACTCAGTGGCGGGACATCTTCAAAGCACACAAATCACTAACTCTATGTACAACTCACATAGAACTATCTCGCAAACTACTATACAGATGGCATCTGGTCCCCACACAACTAAAACACTGCTTCCCCAACACATCTGACATATGCTGGAGATGCCAAAAGGACGGAGGTACAATGATACACATATGGTGGCAATGCCCAGCACTCCTACAATACTGACAGCAAGTGGCGGACTTGACAACCAGATGCACTGACGCTCAACTACCGCACAACCTAGAAACATTCATACTCCTTCTGCTACCAAATACACCACAAAAACACCAGAAATACTTAGCATACCACATCATTATAGCAGCCCTAACTGTCATAAGCAGACAGTGGAAAGTAACCCCCCCCCCCCTACAATCACACAATGCATTACAGTAGTGGAAACAAATAGGCACAAATTATTATGGCACGAAACACACGACAAACAAACTCATACTGGGTAACGGCGTGGGAAGACTGGGACAAACTTAAACCCGTACAAACATGAATATGCACATAGACTAACACCACCAACAAAACCCTCCCTAAATGGAGGCAAAACAAACCATGCATCCCTATAGTACGGACCCACACCAACCACATCACCTATAAACCCCTAAAGGGACAAAAGGTTCTTCCCCCTCTCCCTCTCCACTATCCACACCGCACAATGGAAAGCGAACAAAACAAAGACAAGACTAAGCTAAACTGAGTCAGTTAAAAGAATAAACTCAGACTATGGAACCACCTCACAGCAACATAATAAGAAACGCCCTAGACACGCAATATAATAGAGCTAGAACAAGCCCCCAGGGAATCGGAACGATAATAAACAACATGTAGGTAAATAAAAAATAACGTGAACTAGTTTGTGAAGGTTATTACAATTTCATGCATTACAATGATATGCCTTATAATGTTAACAACACAATGCTGATACAGATATGCAATGATGTAATACAGTCAGCCCCCTTCCCCTTTTCCTTCTGTCCCCTCTCCCCCCCATAAATGTAGAAAATAAAAATTGTCAAATAAAAAAAAAAAATAGACCTGCTGCATTCGCTGGTCAGAGCTGCATTAACATTCCCCAAAAAGCATACAATGCATTGGGTCCAAACTCTCAAAATATTAATGCTGGGAGGAATTCCAGAAGTTGCATAAGCTTGTTCTAAAGTCTCAAACATTTTTGTGACAGGACCAGATATGTCCATTCATTTATCTTGACAATATTTTAGTGATCTATCAAGTCCTTTACTTGGGTTCTTCCCTGATTTTGTTAAAAATTGCACAATAGTGGCATCTAGATCAGGGGTCTGTGCATCTTTCTTAGACAAAGTTGGTCTAGGGCATTCAGCTCTTAGCTTATTTCTAGCAGCTTGGTCAAGGGGTTTTCTCAACCAGCATTCAAGATATTTGGCTACATGAGCCATAGAGACCCATTCTGCTGACCTAGGGTGCCTAATATGGTCTGAGTCAAATAATGGTTTCCCATTAACATCTATATTAATATTAACAAATGTAGAAAACAGAGAGAGATTCCCCTTAGTCTTAGATCAACAAAGTTAGACCTAAGGTTGGGGGAATGGGTCAGAATAGGTGGTACCAGCTCCACCAAATATGGGCATGAACCCTTTGTTTAAGGATAATGAAAAAAACACATAAGATGCTGAGGTTGTGCCCTTGTGAGAGGGCAACTACCCAGCCGGCTGATAAGGTTGTTGGTACAGTATAGTTTTGTGCCTGGATGAATCTTAGGGTCTCGAACCCAGTAGACAGAAAAAAAGGGGGTGGGGGGTGGGGAGCGGGGTAAGGAAAACGTTCCTACAGAGCAATACTTCAATGCTGTGGGGTAAAGTGCCAAAGAGTATCCTTATATCAATGAAAAAAATAAAACTTTATTGGTCTATTACAAGATAGAAGGGATACAAGAGCACTTATATATCAGCAGATTAGCTCTGTTATCTATATTAGCCTTAAGTATCAAACCTTGGTATATAATACTACTCAAAGCCTCCTTGATTGGGGCTTATACCGTGGAAGCTTAGGCTAATATTCCCCTGAGGCAGCACATAACCCTAATGGTCTTGCTAAGAGATCGATCAGTTAGGTTATAAATCCACCCGGTATGGACAGAGTATATTCATAAGTATGAATAGCAGATATTGGTAGCAGGGAATAGTTAAGCAATAGTGACAGAGAGAACAGAGCGATCAAAGTGTACAGTGAAAAAAGTTAAGTCTAATGTTACAAAGACCTATCACTGTTCTATTACTGTTGCTATTCCCTAGCTTCTGCTAATAAACACCTTCGTGGGTGTTCTAAACTGAATGGCTGAACTCAATGCTGCAATACTGTCTAGTGGAGTTGGACTCCAGAAAAAATCATAGGGGTAAAGTGATTAACAAAAATTAATAACCATTGCAAAATAAGTGAGAGGAGGGATTCCCTTGGTGCCTCCGGTGTAGTGCACTGTGAGGTGCCGATATGTGGTGATTGGGGATCCCTCCAAGTGACCCGACGCGCGTTTCGGAGTTTGAAAACTCCTTCGTCAGGGGTAAGGATTGCCGCCCGAAATCTCCCGGTATTTAAATGCCCCTCATCCAATCATGAGCAGGATCATCGCAACGTCATCAATGACGTGCCGCCCAGACCCTCTCAATGTGTGAGTGGCTGTTAGCCAATCACACAGGGGATCGTCACATCGTCATCTATGACGTGGTGTAGTTCCTCCACGTGGGAAAAAGTGGGTGGAGTGTTTGACAGTTCTATCTACCCGATTGGCTGGGCATCTTTGTTACAATTTGATACAGTAATTTAGATAGCGATGGTTTAAAGATGTTATAAGTGCGGTTTGGCTATTTGGACACTGTAGAGGATGTACAGATTATGAGTGTCAGACTGACAAAGCATAAATCTAAATGTACTAAGAATCAACATAACACAGTAAAATAGGGATACAGTGCATCTATAAGAGTAAGCTATTTATCTAAATATAGAGCTATCACTGAGATGCCTTAATTTAAAGAGGGAACATTCAATTTAAATATGGAGTTACTTGAGTATAAAAGGGAAAAAATCCAATACATGAATGTTCTTTGAGATAGAATCAATCTATCTGAATGTGTTATGTCGAATATATTAGATATCTTTAGTCATATGGCTATAGTGTCACTGAGCTGTATATATATATATTTCCCCACGGTGTAAAGGAGGGGAGGGGAGGGGGAGAAAGAAGGGGACGGTCAATCCTGGGACAATTCATGTCCCTACTTTTAATAACAAAAAACAAAAGTGAAAGTGAAACATCAAGTGAGTGAATACCCTTAGACTGATCAAAAAGTAACTAAGAAACATAGAATAGGCTATTTACAAATATACAAGATAACAATTTGGAGAGACTTCTAGATATATGGGGAGTATGAGAAACCCTCATTGAGACCTTTGGGGGATAGGGTTTTGAGTCGGTAAATCCAATAGCACTCGCGTTTTCTTAAGCGTTGATCCCAATTGCCCTTCCTCTGGTCCTGTTTGATTAATTCAATGCCTTGAAATTTAAGGACATTGGGGTCTCCATTGAGAGCTGTTTTTACGTGTCTGGAGATCGATGTTTCTATGTGCCTGGCTGACTTAACAGAATTGATATGTTCAAGAATTCGTCTCTTGAACGGTCTGAAGGTTTTGCCTACGTACATAGCATGACAGTGGCAGGTGATTAGATAGATCACTCCCTTCGAGTTGCAGTTGAAAAATGACAATGATTTAAAATTTTCCGTATTAGAGCTGTTATTAAAGTTTTTTGAATTGGTCTCTATGTATCTGCAAGCTTTGCACCTACCGCATTTGTAGGTGCCTTTAATTTTGCTTGACAGCCAGTGTGTGGGTGGTTTGCTAGTTTGAAAGTGACTGTTCTAAGACTAAGGGGAATCTCTCTCTGTTTTCTACATTTGTTACTATTAAAGGGTTCAAGACCCATCTTTAGTGGTCAGAAAAGAGACTTCTCGATATACAAATCATTGATTTATGGCGGGCTTCTTAGCAAACAAAATGGTGTCAAGACGCTGAATTAATTTTTTCAGAATCCGATCTACAGCCAGACAATTTAAACTATTCCATGACATCTGGTTTTAATTCCCTCACACAACTATACGGGCAACAAATCAGGTCAAGTTGGGAGATAGCCTCTTTAGAAAATTACTTAAAAAAGAACCTGATACCAAGGGGTCTAAGAATACCAACTACCCCCAGCTCCCATATTGATGAAGAAGAAATCATCAAAGAATGGGAGGAAGCCGCTGGCCAATGTTCCATACGCTTTATGCAGATCATATGTAAATTTGAGAACAAAAAACTAATAGAGATAGAAAAAAAGATTGAGAGTGAAGTAGAAAAAATTCAACAGCATAAAGCTGATCCAATATTCAGCACTAATGAAAATAAATTACAAACTAACCTAGAAAAATATCAAAGCATTATAAAACAGAGGAAACACCAAAAATTCTTAAGGGATCACAAAGATTTCAAAACTGGTAACGTCTATAAAAAGTTTAACAGAAAGAGAAGGGTTGATAGCGATCAGGCTTCCACCTCTGAATATGAGTCTAGTGGATCAGACACTGATGTAACAGCGACTCCCTCCACCTCAAGTGAGAACAATAGAGGGATTCTAAAGAGAGGTGTCACTTTTTTAGACCATACACAGGGGGACAACCGCCCCTTCCTGAGACCAAGACCCAAAAAACAATACAACAGAAAGAACCGGCATTGAAAAACAGACAGATTGTCAACCTAGCTGACTATATTCCCACACAGTCAGAATTAGATCTGTTGGCAAAAGGCCTGTCATTTATCCCCACACCACGCTTTGACAAATTCACCTGGGTTAAGGATATTCACCTTTTTGCGAGAAAGCTCATTCTACATAAAAACTATCTCCTTAATGAAGAGAAAAAAGCCAAAAATTTAGGTCTAGAACTCAAAGACTACCGTATGACTATGATCCTAGCAGAATTGTTAGAAGAGAATGACGATTCAGAAGGACCAAAATACCCTCTGACTAACCTGAGGAATAAAAGCCACTACTGCCCTAAACTGGGAGACTCTAAGTACGTTGAGACCTTTGTAGAATTACTATGCGAGGAGATTGAGAAAATAACGCCCAAAGAAATAAGTCACAAACCAAACTCGAATCTAACAGCTTCAGAGTACATAGCGGTTAAGACATTAAAAGAGAATCAGACTATAACTATAAAGCCCTCGGACAAAGGGGGCAATATAGTTATAATGGATACTCAAAAATATATGGAAATGAATAAAAGAATACTCACGGATCAATTGACTTATAAAATCTTGAAACAAGATCCCTCCAAAATATTCACTGAAAGGCTAAGAAGCATACTACAACAAGGTTTTGATGACAAATTAATTTCGAAAGATGAATATAACTACATGGCCATTAATAGCCCCCGTATCTCAACTTTTTATAGCCTACCTAAGATTCATAAACAACAGATGATCTTGACAGGCAGACCCATTGTTTCTGGCAACAACAACATGACCCAGAATGTTAGTGTCTATTTAGACCATATTCTGAAACCACTAGTCACACAACTCCCGTCATACCTAAGAGACACCAAACAAACCTTAGCAGTTTTAACTCGAACTAAATTACCACACAACTCCATCATCTGCAGTTTGGATGTCGAATCATTATACAGCTCAATACCACATACTCTGGGAATAAAACACACTGAGCATTTCCTAAGGAGGAGAGGGACATCCCTCGATAAACACAGTGACCTGGTATTAGACCTTTTAAAATTTGTCCTAACGCACAACTTTTTCCTGTTTGACGGAGTGTACTACCACCAGGTGCAGGGGACTGCTATGGGGACGTCTTGCGCACCCTCATATGCAAACCTGCACCTGGGATGGTGGGAGGAACAAATAGTCTTTACATCTCCTCCAAAAAATCCCCTGACCCAGTACATTTATCTCTGGAAAAGATATATAGATGATATAATAATCATCTGGACTGGGTCAGGGGAACAATTCAGGCAATTTACACATAGCCTGAACACTAATGAATTGAACTTAAAGTTCACCGCCGAAATTGGCACTCCGTCTTTAAGCTTTCTCGATCTTATGGTGTCCCCGCAACAACAGGGCATCATAAAAACAAACTTATTCAGAAAAAGCACAGGCACCAACAATCTTCTGAATTGGAAAAGTCACCACCCAATTCAGCAGAAACGGGGAATACCGACGGGCCAATATTTACGTCTAAGGCGTAATTGCTCTGACCTGGAAGATTTTAAAACACAGGCTAAAGAATTACGTCACATGTTTAGGTCTAAGGGGTACCCCAATAAATGCCTCAAGAGGGCATACCATAGGGCCCTCTTAACCGAACAAGAAGATCTTTTAAGAGAAGAAGGCGTTCCCGCATCAACACCAAAACCTGAACAAAAACAACTCAGATGTGTTGCCACCTTCGATGGGGGTTGGGACCAAAACAAAACAATTATGAATCGCTTCTGGCCTCTGCTAAAACAGGACAGTCACCTCAGAGATGCCCTCCCCTCCTACGCCACCTTGACAGCTAGAAGGGGCAATAATTTGAAAGACTTACTGGTGCACAGTCACTTTCAAACTAGCAAACCACCCACACACTGGCTGTCAAGCAAAATTAAAGGCACCTACAAATGCGGTAGGTGCAAAGCTTGCAGATACATAGAGACCAATTCAAAAAACTTTAATAACAGCTCTAATACGGAAAATTTTAAATCATTGTCATTTTTCAACTGCAACTCGAAGGGAGTGATCTATCTAATCACCTGCCACTGTCATGCTATGTACGTAGGCAAAACCTTCAGACCGTTCAAGAGACGAATTCTTGAACATATCAATTCTGTTAAGTCAGCCAGGCACATAGAAACATCGATCTCCAGACACGTAAAAACAGCTCACAATGGAGACCCCAATGTCCTTAAATTTCAAGGCATTGAATTAATGAAACAGGACCAGAGGAAGGGCAATTGGGATCAACGCTTAAGAAAACGCGAGTGCTATTGGATTTACCGACTCAAAACCCTATCCAAAGGTCTCAATGAGGGTTTCTCATACTCCCCATATATCTAGAAGTCTCTCCAAATAGTTTTCTTGTATATTTGTAAATAGTCTATTCTATGTTTCTTAGTTACTTTTTGATCAGTCTAAGGGTATTCACTCACTTGATGTTTCACTTTCACTTTTGTTTTTTGTTATTAAAAGTAGGGACATGAATTGTCCCAGGATTGACCGTCCCCTTCTTTCTCCCCCTCCCCTCCCCTCCTTTACACCGTGGGGAAATATATATATATACAGCTCAGTGACACTATAGCCATATGACTAAAGATATCTAATATATTCGACATAACACATTCAGATAGATTGATTCTATCTCAAAGAACATTCATGTATTGGATTTTTTCCCTTTTATACTCAAGTAACTCCATATTTAAATTGAATGTTCCCTCTTTAAATTAAGGCATCTCAGTGATAGCTCTATATTTAGATAAATAGCTTACTCTTATAGATGCACTGTATCCCTATTTTACTGTGTTATGTTGATTCTTAGTACATTTAGATTTATGCTTTGTCAGTCTGACACTCATAATCTGTACATCCTCTACAGTGTCCAAATAGCCAAACCGCACTTATAACATCTTTAAACCATCGCTATCTTAATTACTGTATCAAATTGTAACAAAGATGCCCAGCCAATCGGGTAGATAGAACTGTCAAACACTCCACCCACTTTTTCCCACGTGGAGGAACTACACCACGTCATAGATGACGATGTGACGATCCCCTGTGTGATTGGCTAACAGCCACTCACACATTGAGAGGGTCTGGGCGGCACGTCATTGATGACGTTGCGATGATCCTGCTCATGATTGGATAAGGGGCATTTAAATACCGGGAGATTTCGGGCGGCAATCCTTACCCCTGACGAAGGAGTTTTCAAACTCCGAAACGCGCGTCGGGTCACTTGGAGGGATCCCCAATCACCACATATCGGCACCTCACAGTGCACTACACCGGAGGCACCAAGGGAATCCCTCCTCTCACTTATTTTGCAATGGTTATTAATTTTTGTCACTTTACCCCTATGATTTTTTCTGGAGTCCAACTCCACTAGACAGTATTGCAGCATTGAGTTCAGCCATTCAGTTTAGAACACCCACGAAGGTGTTTATTAGCAGAAGCTAGGGAATAGCAACAGTAATAGAACAGTGATAGGTCTTTGTAACATTAGACTTAACTTTTTTCACTGTACACTTTGATCGCTCTGTTCTCTCTGTCACTATTGCTTAACTATTCCCTGCTACCAATATCTGCTATTCATACTTATGAATATACTCTGTCCATACCGGGTGGACTTATAACCTAACTGATCGATCTCTTAGCAAGATCATTAGGGTTATGTGCTGCCTCAGGGGAATATTAGCCTAAGCTTCCACGGTATAAGCCCCAATCAAGGAGGCTTTGAGTAGTATTATATACCAAGGTTTGATACTTAAGGCTAATATAGATAACAGAGCTAATCTGCTGATATATAAGTGCTCTTGTATCCCTTCTATCTTGTAATAGACCAATAAAGTTTTATTTTTTTCATTGATATAAGGATACTCTTTGGCACTTTACCCTACAGCATTGAAGTATTGCTCTGTAGGAACGTTTTCCTTACCCCGCTCCCCACCCCCCCCCCCTTTTTTTCTGTCTACTGGGTTCCAGACCCTAAGATTCATCCAGGCACAAAACTATACTGTACCAACAACCTTATCAGCCGGCTGGGTAGTTGCCCTCTCACAAGGGCACAACCTCAGCATCTTATGTGTTTTTTTCATTATCTATATTAATATTATTATAATATTCTCTTCATCAGATTTAGATAGAAGCTCAGGTGCCTCTGAGACAGATGAATAATTTGAGGCAGAATCAGATTCAGATTTTTCATCTTCTGAGCTTGAAGATGAGTCAATCATCGAGGAGGTTTTATAGGAGACAGGTTTGCTCCAGTGAATGACCTTCCAAGCTCGTCTGTCTTGCGCATGAGCAAAAAGTATTTTGAGTGATTGATTGCACTCTTCAGTTTTGCGTGAGACACACATTTTGTTTTGGTCTTGGTCCTTCCTCACCTTATGAACAGCTAGGGGCTTGTAAAAGCCGATCAAGGCCTTCCCAGACCTCCTGAATCCCTGAGCTAAAGTCTGTTCTGACTCCATAAGTGACCAGAATTCAGTGAGTCGTATCACTAGGTTTTGAATTGCTTATGGCCTGAACCACAGACTTTGCAATTGCTTCTTGCATGGAAGACATTACAGTATAAATTGTTTTGTGAACGGATAAGTCTGCAAAATTTTGAGGATTCCACAGTCATGAGTAGTACCGGGTTTTGGTGACTGAGAAGGAGTTTGTCTAATTTCTTTAGAATTCATTATTCAATATTGCAACTAGTGATGTCGCGAACATAAAATTTTCGGTTCGCGAACGGCGAACGCGAACATCCGCAAATGTTCGCGAACGGGCGAACCGCCATAGACTTCAATGGGCAGGCGAATTTTAAAACCCACAGGTACTCTTTCTGGCCACAATAGTGATGGAAAAGTTGTTTCAAGGGGACTAACACCTGGACTGTGGCATGCCGGAGGGGGATCCATGGCAAAACTCCCATGGAAAATTACATAGTTGATGCAGAGTCTGGTTTTAATCCATAAAGGGCATAAATCACCTAACATTCCTAAATTGTTTGGAATAACGTGCTTTAAAACATCAGGTATGATGTTGTGTCGATCAGGTAGTGTAAGGGTTACGCCCGCTTCACAGTGAGAGACCAAACTTCCCGTTTAACGCAAACAACCGCAAACAGTCCATAAACATATACATAGGCAAGAAAAGGAAAATAAAAGGACAGAGCGTAAACCAGACCTTAGAATGGCCGGACTACGCTAGAGACAGAGAATGGTCAAAGGGAAAGCCGAGGTCAAGGAAGCCAGAAAATAATAAATACCGTTTACACAAGCCAAGTCAGGGAAACCAAAATTCAGAATAACCAGGGAAAAGCCAAGATCAGGATACCAGGAAATCAGATTCACAATGATAAAGCACTCTCAGGAAACCAGGAACAGGAAACCACGACAGGGCAAGGTACTGGGGTGAGCTAGGGATTTAAATATCACACGGTGGTCCAGCATCCGCGACACCCTGTTACGTCCCCCTTATCAGGCCTTTTTTAGTCGAATGTATCGCCCACTGTCAGTCCCTTCGGGATCCATCCCTCATTCATCTTAATAAAGGTGAGGTAATCTAGACTTTTTTGACCTAGGCGACTTCTCTTCTCAGTGACAATACCTCCTGCTGCACTGAAGGTCCTTTCTGACAGGACACTTGAAGTGGGGCAGGCCAGAAGTTCTATCGCAAATTGGGATAGCTCAGGCCACAGGTCAAGGCCGCACACCCAGTAGTCAAGGGGTTCATCGCTCCTCAGAGTGTCGATATCTGCAGTTAAGGTGAGGTAGTCTCCTACCTGTCGGTCGTGTCGTTCTCTGAAGGTGGACCCCGAAGGGCTGTGGCGATGCGTAGGACTTAAAAAGCTCAGCATGTCCTCCATCAACAACACGTCTGTAAAGCGTCCTGTCCTTGCCGGCATGGTTGTGGGAGGAGGAGGATTACTTTCACCTCTTCCCCTGTTAGATTCCCGTTGTGCTGTGACATCACCCTTATACGCTGTGTAAAGCATACTTTTTAATTGATTTTGGAACTGCTGCATGCTTTCCGACTTGACGTAATTCGGTAACATTTCAGGCACTTTCTGCTTATACCGGGGGTCTAGTAGCGTGGACACCCAGTACAGGTCGTTCTTCTTCAGCCTTTTTATACAAGGGTCCCTCAACAGGCACGACAGCATGAAAGACCCCATTTGCACAAGGGTGGATGCCGAGCTACTCATGTCCCGTTCCTCGTCCTCAGTGATCTCACTGAAGTTATGTTCTTCCCCCCAGCCACGTACAACACCAGGGGTACCAGATAGGTGACAACGAGCACCCTGGGATGCCTGTTGTGGTTGGTCTTCCTCCTCCTCCTCAAAGCCACATTCCTCCTCTGACTCCTCTTCCTCACAATCCTCTTCCAGCGTTGCCGCAGGTCCAGCAAGTGCTGATAAGGCTGTTTCTGGTGATGATGGTGACCACAACTCTTCCTCTTCACGCTCATCTACGGCCTGATCCAGCACTCTTCGCAGGGCACGCTCTAGGAAGAAAACAAATGGTATGATGTCGCTGATGGTGCCTTTGGTGCGACTGACTAGGTTTGTCACCTCCTCAAAAGGACACATGAGCCTACAGGCATTGCGCATGAGCGTCCAGTAACGTGGCAAAAAAATTCCCAGCTCCGCAGAGGCTGCCTAGCACCCCGGTCATACAAATAGTCGGTCGTTAACGGCTTTTTCTTGTTGGAGCAGGCGGTCAAACATTAGGAGTGTTGAATTCCAACGTGTCGGGCTGTCGCAAATCAAGCGCCTCACTGGCATGTTTTTTCGCCACTGGATATTGGAAAAGTACGCCATGGCTGTGTACGAATGCCTGAAATGGCCACACACCTTCCTGGCCTGCTTAAGGACGTCCTGTAAGCCTGGGTACTCATGCACAAAGCGTTGTACGATCAGATTACACACATGTGCCATGCACGGCACATGTGTCAACTTGCCCAAATGCAATGCCGCCAACAAATTTCTTCCGTTGCACTTTGCCGATCTCCAGTTGGTGTGGAGTCAGCCACTGATTTGAGTTTGTGTGCTGCTTGTACTCATGTGTTGATCCCATAGGCGTTTGTGATGTGCGATCATGTGCCTTCGCAAAGCAATTGTACCTAGGTGGGTGTTGGACTTCCCACGACTCAGTTTCTTTTTGCACAGGTTGCAAATGGCATCGCTGTTGTCAGAGGCAGACACACAAAAAAAATGCCACACTGCTGAGCTCTGCAATGACGGCATTCTGGTGGTGGCAACAACATGGGTTGATTGGCGTGCTGTCTGGCTGACCCCGGGTGCCGATGCATGCTGTCTGACTGTGCCACTAGCTCCTTGCGACGACCTCCCTCTGCTTCCAACTCGTCTCCTCCTCCTCCTCTCTGTCTCCCCATCTGAACTTTCCCCCTGTTCTTCTTCTATTCTAGGGGGCACCCACGTGACATCCACGGACGCATCGTCATCATCAACCGCTTCACTTGTATCTGACAACTCAGCAAAGGAAGCAGCAGCGGGTACAACATCATCATCATCACACCGTACGTCCATGTGTGTAATGCTGCCCGACTGAGACATATCCCTGTTATCTACATCCTCTGGCAAACTGATGTGTAAATAACTCCTCTGACAGTGAAGCGGCTGTGGTGCTAGTGTTGGTAGTGGCGGCAGGCGGGCGAGTGGTAACTTGAGATGCGCCCGAAGCTAAGCTGGAGGAGGATGGTGCGTCAAGGTTCTGAGCGGAAGCTGTAGAAGATTGGGTGTCCTGTGTTAGCCAGTCAACTATGTCCTCAGAACTTTTCGAGTTCAGGGTACGTGGCCTCTGAACACTGGGCATTATTCTAGGGCCAAAGGGAATCACAGCACCACGACCACGACGGCCCCTGCGGGGTGGCCTGCCTCTGCCTGTCATTTTTTTCCCCGATTAGTGGTACTATGCGTGCAAGCTACTGTGACAACAGATATGATTGGCACTGTGCACTGGCAGAAGTTGGCAGAGTAGACGCTGTAGGCCTGACACACACGATTGCAGACAACTAACTGCTATTCAATCTATTACAGTTAAAAAAAATGTTTTTTTTAAAAATGTACACTACTGGTACACCAGATATGAGTTGCACTGGTGTGACACTGTGCCCTGGCAGGCCCTGAAACGCACACGTGTGAAGGAAACTGACTATTATATTACAGTCAAAAAAGTTTTTTTTTGTTAAATGCAAGTTATTGTGACACCAGATATGAGTGGTGGCACTGGGCAAGTGGGCACAGTATACGCTGTGAGCCTGACACACACGCTGGCAGACAACTAACTGCTATTTTTTTTTTTTTAAATGTACACTACTGTTACACCAGATATGAGTTGCACTGGTGTGACACTGTGCCCTGGCAGGAAAAAGTTTTTTTTTGTTAAATGCAAGCTATTGTGACACCAGATATGAGTGGTGGCACTGGGCAAGTGGGCACAGTATACACTGTGAGCCTGCACACATGCTGGCAGGCAGGCAACTGCAAATAGATTACACAGGGAAAAAAAAAAGCAGACGGATGTTCTTTCCCTAAAAAGGGCTTTTTGGGGTGCTGTCCTTACAGCAGAGATCAGATGAGTCTTTCAGGACTGTAGTGGACACTGAATACACTAGCCTAGCTATCAATTTCCCTATCAAATCAGTAGCAGCTACACTGTCCCTCCTCTCACTAAGAATGCAGCTTCACAATGAATGTAAAATGGATGCTGTCCAGGAGGTGGGAGGGTCTGGGAGGGAGGGTCTGCTGCTGATTGACTGTAATGTGTCTGCTGACTGTGAGGTACAGGGTCAAAGTTTACTCAATGATGACGAATAGGGGGCGGACCGAACAGCGCATATGTTCGCCATCCGTGGCGAACGCGAACAAGCGATGTTCGCCAGGAACTATTCGCCAGCGAACCATTCGGGACATCACTAATTGCAACAAATCTTAATTTGTAATTACTATTAGTAAATAGTAAATAAGGAATCCTAAACTTGATTGACGCAAGTCTCTTTTCAGCTATGTAATTATGTAACTATATAATATTTAGTAAAATAATGTTGCAAAAGATTAGATCAAATCCTGACAGGAAATGACAAATAATTTCAAAGTTATAATAATTACCAACTGTGAAGAAAATTGACTTTTATGTAACATTTTCTTCTTTATTTGTTTGTTTCCACCCTTTACTGCATGGATATTGAATATTGGTTCGGTAGTTTGAAACTACCTAACACCGACCACCCTCCTGGCTCATTAAGTTCAAAAGAACCGATTATTAAGGGCTCCCTGGGTGGCCGCTGTTCATATAGCTGAACGCCACGTGGAATAGAAAACGGCGGCCATCTTGTTCACACGAGGGGAGTCAGCGGGACTTGGCCGTCGAGTGTCTGTAACTGAAATTGGACACTCGACCTCACGAACCACCGCTGAAACTACCGAACGCCTGCTTCTCTTAATTACCGAACAGCCCGAAGAGCGCCATTCAGTAGTTTTGTTCGTACAGACAAAGGGGAGCAATCGCTCCTATGAGCCAGGAGGATCCATTCGGTACTTTGATCGTTTTTTACCTTTTTCTTAATTGACCGACCGCACACGCTGAATTCGTGGAACTGCTTTGGGCAGGAGCCTTGTGTGTGGTCGGTAAAACATGACTTCCATACTTTTTAAGAACCCCTGAACTGATCTGGGTGAAATTTGAATATGTTTGTCCCCCAGATTTGTGCGGATACCTTGTGGGGAAAGGGGTGTTCCAACTTTTGGGAAATTGTGTGCCCTCTGCCTGAAGATAATTGATTTATTCCTTAACTTATCTCAATATCTCCCAGGCAGAGGGAAGGCGTGTATTACTGTAAAACTGTATGATGATTGGCTAATGTCTTTGTTTGCTGTGGGAGGTCCTCTTGCCGGAGGATTTCTCATAAAAGCCAGTGTGTTTTCAATAAACCTAATTCCTGTTACACCCTTCATGAAGTCTAGGCTCATGTTTGGGGAATATTCTATTTGCTGGGGAGAATCGTTTTGGAAGCTGCATTCATCTACACTATTCCTCTACTCCCTGCTGCAGCTATAATCACTTATGCTCAGCTGTTGGGAAAGGAATAGAAGACCGCAGTACCATAACCACTGCAGGTCTTAACACCAACAAAGAGCAACAAAGTTGTGGAGAAATGCTGTGCTGAGGTAAAGTGGGCGGAAAAATTAGCTGAGAACCAACTAACTGGAATTCCCACCAATAATAACGACATCAATCTATGAGGGACTAACTGAAATTGCGCGTGCAGTGATTCACATGAAAAACTGCCGAATTAAACTGAACAGTGAAATACATGTTCGTACAAAAAACCCACGAACACAAGTACAATAAACAAATACAAAAAAAATGAATGGCTGTGATTTGCGAGAAATCTACCGAACGCGAGTCATTCGAAAATATCTGAATAGTCATAATTTGTATGAAAACTGCCGAACGCAAACTGCTAACTCAATTTGTATGAAAAGGCACAAATGCTAGTGTATATAAACCAAATAAATATATTTAAATAAAAAAATATTAAGAAAAATATATAAAATTACTTCAGAAAACATACATATAACCAAACCAGAAGGTATTCATATAGAAAACAGTAGCATAAGTGAATAGGTGTGAAACTTATCTCTACTGGAGCAGCAAAGAAAGAGAAATAATATTGGGCATCATTCACTATATAGACTATGCCGGATGCTGATTGGCTACCGAGTGTTTCATCTCAGTTACTCTGTTTTTTGTCTTGTATTCACTAAAATTTATTGAAAAAATGTCTTAGCTGCTGGAGTAAAGAAAGTTAATGCATAATACTCACCTCCTGTCTTGCTATAACATTTGAAATTGCCTAAGTGTTCTAAGACATCTGATAAAAATAGTAATTTAACACGATCAAAAGCTTTTTTGCATCCAAGGCAATAAAGGAAGCGGGGATAATATTACTATTAATTTCCGATATCTTATTTATCAGGTTTCTAACATTATCTGCACCCTATATTTTATTAGTAAACCCTACTTGATCTCAATGTATTAGATCAGTAATCACATCTTTTAAGATTTCAGAGAACAGTGTAACATCCGTATTAGAGAAATAGAACGATAATTAGACACAATATTTGGATCTTTCTCTTTTTTAAATAAATAGGTAAAATAATAGCCTTTAGCATTTCTTTCAGAAAACCATTCATATTCTGAATATCATTGAATAATTTCAATAAACTTGGAGAAATCAGAGGTTTTTATTAAAAAATAAAATAATTCTGAATATCCATCTGGACCCAGAGCTTTTTTATATTTCATATTATGAACCGCTATCTTAAATTACTCAATTGTTAGCAGTTTTGGTATATAGAACATGCCTCTGAAGTTGCACAGCTCAATTCATTGCTATTTAGGCATTAAATCACTTTTGTTACTTTTTATGTAGCCCTAGCCACACCTCCCCTGGCTCTAATTGACACAGCCTGTGTGAAAACAAAATGGTTTCATTTTCAATCAGATGTAACCAATTTTAAAAGTTTATATCCCCTGCTCTGTAAATTAAACTTACTAAAATAAGAATTCTAATTGAAATTAAAGTGCATTTAAAATTTTAGGCCAAAGTAGCCAAACTTAAAACATAATAATTACCACAAAAACACGCTAAATAAATCTGTAAACATAAAGAAAACAAATAATAGTGCAGACCATCTGGTAATGTTAATATGAAAGATAGGAGTTATAGGAGAAAAACTCACATGTCCCAGAGCCCTATCACCCCTGGCTCTGGGTTTGTAAGGCTCTTTAGAAGAGGGGATGTCCCCACACTGCAGGATCATCCAAAGGATATGTCAATTGGTGATTCCGGTATGCTGTGTGTAAGAGAAAGAAGGGCAGGACCTCCAATTGAATAATATCACGATTTGATTTATTGTACAAAAAAGTTAAAAACCCTTACTTTGGATATGGTGGGTATAAACTCGCAGAGTCACCCACATAAAAGCATAAAACAAGTGTATACGAAAACGCTTCCTGGTTGCAGTCCGGTCACGTGATCGCTTCCGGGTCCGCCCTCCAATGACGTCTGTGTGACGCGTTTCGCCCGCCTCCACAGGCTTCTTCCGACGACGTCAGGGGGTTCCAGTCATCCTTAAGTTCATAGTGCCGCCCCTCTCTCGCTCCATTGGCCGGGGGGCGTGGTTTCGCACGATCTTTTTTCTATCATTATTTGTCCAGCATTCAATTGCACATGTGTGGATTTCATTCCACTAAAGTAGACTTAACCCCTTACAACAGCCAAACTAAATTGACTGCGTTCTAACACACATTAAAAACAGAATCTCCAGAATACTATTCATCACAGTTACTACTCTAAACAATTTATGTTTCAAATATATACATGGAACATATCCAGGTTATTCAGATTTGTAATTCTAAGGGAGTTTTATCAAAGAGACATCTTCTGACTTCATTAAACTTCATCTTTACAATCCATAAGTATATGAAGTGGACATTACATAAAATTAATCAATTTTGAATAAAAAGAGATGACATTTACTCTTACAATATCATCTAAAGCAGACAGTACAAATACTCATTTTAAAGACACTCTATCCCTGTATTCAATAAAGAGTGGATAATTCAATTATGGACATTAATAAAGTGCCTGTTAAGTAAAAAAGGGAGTTGGAAAAGGACAGAAAAAACATAGAGAATTATTCACAAAAAATGACAAACTTCAAATTCTATGTTTAAACCTCTAGGGAACAGCGATTTCAATTTGAACACCCACCTCATTTCTTGTTTTGACAATTTATTGTCCAGATTCTCACCCCTCCAATTTCTATTAACTCTTTCTATCCCAATAAATTGTAATTTGGTGACATCTCCCTGGTGTTTGTGAATAAAGTGGGAGGATAGGGGGTGTTCCTTAAAGCCTCTTCTTATATTACGCACGTGCTCTTCAATACGAGTATGCACTTGTCGAGTAGTTTTACCGACATAGTGCATATTGCACGGGCATGTAAGGACATAGATACAGTTGGTGGTGTGACAAGTTATCAATTGTTTCACGCTATATATTTGTTGTGTATTCCCCCCTATCAATTCTCTTTTGACACACTTGGGGGCTCCCGTGGTTCTACACGCTAAGCAGTACCCGCATTGGAAAAAACCCACATCCTGATTTAGGAAATTCTTATTTAGATTTTCTTGTTTAAGGCTACTTTTTACTAGGTGACTCTTGATACTCGGTATCCCCCTGTAGATGATCCTTGGTTTTTTTGGAACTATTTTTTCCAACAAGGGGTCCTCCTTTAAAATAAACCAATATTTATTGATTATATTATTTATATCCTTATTCCTCCCTGAGTAATCAAAGATCAAAGAGACTTCGTTACTCTTAGTATTCCTTTTGTTTTTGGTCCTCTTACTTGACTTATCTAGTAGCCTTTTCCTCTTTATTTTCCCCACCTCCTTGTGGGCCTTATCCAAACTTATCCAAACTTAAAACATAGCTGACCTTTTCCAATTGGGCTGTTATGAGCTTACATTTGAAATTCACTTTGTTTTAAATCGTTTTTTATTGAAATCTTATTTGTTCATATATAATTTCATTCATAATTTCCTGCACTTTGCAATGTAAGTATAGAATGTAAAACAATAATGAAATTCACTTTGAATTCAGTACTATTGGGGTAATTTTATTCAGTACAAAGTGTAGATTTTACCACTATATCAGAAAGTCAACTCATCATCCATGTGTCAATTTATTCTATGTACACATGGACTTTATTTTAGTAAACTATCAATAATAAATTAACTCACTACATTAATAAAATGTGCTTACATCCAATAATAACTGTAAGTTGTTTTGCTTTTCTCAGAAACCTGTACATGTAACTTAATAATAATATAATAAATCAGTGTCATTGTAATCTGGTGTTGGCTCTCGATTAAGGTGAAAGTGTACACCCCTCATAGATTGAATCCATACATACTTAAGACACACAAAGTGGTATATTAATAACGAGAAGGACCAATTACAGGTCTAGAGCTTAACAAAGGACACTTATGGATCTGCTTTTCTACAATATAAAAGGCCAACAGAGAGGTTGCAATGAACGTGACTTTTCTAAATAAACACAACAAGGTCTAAAGCAGTACTTTACTTAAAGGCACGGTTGTTTTTCAGTCAGTAACATTAATTTTTTACTTTTATTTTGCCATCAAAAGTATTTCCACACTTAAAATTGATTTTTTGTATAATCCGTTTTCTTTTTCACTTTGCGATAAAGGAGTATGAAATTAACATACAAAAATAAAATTTTTCTCCTCTGTGAAGTCATAGGTAGATGAACGATGCGGCTGCTTGGAAAGGGGGAGGAGTCATATTTTGTGCATCTATCACTTATCAGAACGCTTGTCCAGTTGTTACCAAGCCAGTAAACTATGTCTCTGCTGAGGGTTAATAGCGACTAATTGTAATGATGTATAATCTCCTACCCAGTCCGTGTGATTACGGCCTAGTGTGAGGTGTACCTGGATGGCTAGTGGTTGAGATATTGTACAGTTTTGTCACCTATGTTTGTCGGTGTGTGTGGTAAGTTGCCATGTCGGGATGAAGTCATTATCTCCAGTTAGATGAACTCCTTGTGTACAGGCTTCGGGGTGACCTTATATGTTTCTAGCTTGGTTTGGGTACATTTGATTATTAGCTGATGCCCTGTTTAGCCCGTGGGTGTGCGTCTCATCCTCGCGTAGTCATCTGGTGTGGTTGTTGCCCCCAGGTAGGGGACAGGAAGGTAGGAGGTAGTTATACCTTAATAGGAGGTGAGGGGGGTGGGGGAAGAGGGTGTCTCTGGGTAATCTAGACATAGCCTTGTATTCTAGGCGTGGGATGGTTATGGGTGTGTCCTTAAGTGTGAGTGTGAGTGTGAGTCAAGGAGTCTGGTTTTGTCAGGAATTCAACCCAGGGACTCCACACCTCTCGAAAGAGGGGGTACTTGTGTGTTATGGAAGCATGGATTTCTTCCATGTCTTTAATCCTACCTACTTTCGTGATCCATTCTCTGACTGTAGGGGTCTCAGGATTTTTCCATTTTGCAGGGATGAGGGCGTTGGCCGCTATAAGCATTTGCACTATCAGCATGCGTAGTGGCTTTGGTAAAGGTGTGTGCGGAAGTAAGAACAGTAGGGCTTGGGGTGTTGTGGGGAGTTTCAGCCCCGTCACTATTCTGATCATTGACAATATGTGGTTCCAGTATGTTTGTATGTTAGGGCAGTGCCACCAAATGTACCTATGACTTCACAGAGGAGTTATATGCCTAACCCATGGAACCCTTCCCTTTTCATTTCTACACCTTGTATTATTCGTGTCGAGCCATTATCTATTTCTGTAATATGCGTTTTATGACAATAAAGAATTTAAAACAAAACAAAAAAATAAATAATTTTTTTTAAAAATCTATATTTTGAAGAGCCGAAGTGCTCTAGGGGTCTGAAGTGTCCATATCACCAGTCAACTGAATGAGATTACAGTCACTCTTAGATTTATAAACAAAATAAAGGAAACCATTTTCACTTACTGAATGCAATAGCAAAAAGAACATAAATCACTAAGAACACTGTTCAACAAATTGACGAATGAGCCTAAATTGATCAAACTTAAAAATGAAATGCCACTTCCTAGAAATGTTAATATTAAGTTTATCCCTATAGTTGTGGTGTAACAAATACAATCAAATGAAGAAATCCACACCTCCTTATCCTGAAACCGGATGACAATCTTAGCTCACTGTCAAAGAGCTAGATTTTGGTCTCATCTGACCACAACACTTTAACCCAGTTCTCCTCTGAATCACTCATTGTTGTAAGCGCTGCCCTTTCCACCTGGCAGTCAGAATAAAGAAAGCTTACATAATCAGGAGAAATAGAAACATTGCTTCATTTATTCTCTTCATTTGCAATGTTTGCTTTGTTTGAACTGGAATATAATGTTATTCCCTAAATCTTTACTATAAACTTGAAAACTAGAGGAGGCACCATGCTCCGGAACACCACATACCCAAGCGGAGAAACAGCTATGACACCTAAATGAATTGGCTGAACTTGCTCTAGGGACTACCATAAAAGGAAACCCCATCTCTGACAACTTGAGAACCAAACCAGCGCTAAGTTATCTTTATTTTGCCTTCCGGTTTTGCTAATTGATTTGTTGCTGATGCGGTACAGTAGCCCAATGATAACGCTGCCAGAGATATAACATAAGCGACCTCACCTTAGCCTGCATGCTAACGAACACACACTAGATACTCACCGTGGCAACACACATTCATGTTGTAACAGTCACCACAACTACCTAGCATACAACAAACTACACACACTGACCTGCATGTACAGATCCAAGGTGCAATGTCTAACCTAATCTAGCATAACACGATAAAGCAATGTTCTACCTTGCCTACTAAACTAAAGCAGCATATTTATGATTACTTAAATCGAGAGTAGTAAGTATGTTTATGTATAAAATGTGTGTCAAGCGATAATAATCTATAAAAATGTGCAAAGCTTTTCTTGTGAGCTTGGACATTCACTAGTCTACAGTAGCCAAGAATGACACAGTTAGAAATCATATATGTTCAACCTGTTCTTAATAAGCCTGTTTATGTATAAAATGTGAGTCAAGCGATAATAACCTATAAAAAATGTGCAAAACTTTTCTTGTGAGCTTAGACATTCACCAATATGCAGTAGCCTGGGGCAACACAGTTAGAAATCATTTATGTTCAACCTGTTCTTAGTAAGCATGTTTATGTACAAAATATGTGTTAAGCGATAATAATCTAAAAATGTGCAAAGTTTTTTCCATGTGATTTTTCATGCACAAATAAAATAAAGAATTAAAAAAAAAATAACTATTGCTACATCAGCAATTGGGGTAGAAATATTTAAAATACTTGAATATATATAATTAATGTGGACAGTATTTTTTAAATAAAAAACAACTGTTTAAATATGGAACAGTAATTATACAACATTATTTAAATTTGGAATAGTAGTTACACAACATTAGTCAGCTTTTTGATATCTATTCCTGTTTCTTCATCAGAAACAAGTGACACCTAAAACAAACTATGAACTGATTTCTACTAAAGTACCTATACTTTTAGTTAAATTAACAGTCCAGACTTCATAAACGCTACAGCTCTCGTGCATCCCTTTTCCGCCAATGTAAGGGGTCAAACTGTTTCTCAATACCTTCTAGACATGTGCAATTCGTTTCGGTCCGAATTAATAATTCAGCCGAATTTCAGGTAATTCGGACATTCGGGTGCTTCCGAATGTCTGAATAGTTGAATTGCCGAAGTGCCGAATTGCTGAAGTCCCGAAGTGCCGAAATTACTGAATTTCCGAAGTGTAGTAGTGCCAAAGTGCCGAATTGCTGAAGTGCCGAAGTTCCGAGGTGTCAAAGTGCCGAAGTTCCGAAGCACAGTATTGCCTTAGTACGAATATACTTACCAAGTGAAAGAACAGGAATGTTACACTGTATACAAGTTTTAATAAAAAGTATACAAACATAGCCAGGACTCAGCTGTAAGCATTTGCAACACTTAAAACAATAAAGTAACACACATTCATGTAAAATGTAAGTTACTTAGCCAGTCAATGTAATGACAGGAATGAATAAGTAGATAACTCCCTAATTCCCACGGTATTAGGGAGCTATCTACTAAAAGGCTGAAAGACCTAAATTGGTCTTCAGCCAAATTTACTAATACTAAGTAAAGATTACTTAGTATTAGTAAATTATGCCCCTACTCGCTATACCGCGAGTAGGGGAATGTCTATTAAACAGTGAGCAGCCTGTGGCTTTGGCTTCATATTTTTGCATAATGTTTTTAAATGATTTGATATTTAAAAAAATGTTTTTTGATATATTGATATTTTTCCATATTTTGGGGATACTTTAATATTTTGAAAAATATATTTAAAAGTTTACCGAAAAATATTAAATCCTTTGAAAAGCTTATCCAAAAATACATGAAAGCTCTTCTTTTCAAAACTGCACGTTTAACAATGGTTGTTCTCCGATGATATCTAGTTAGCGTGTTTTAGGTATTACACAAAGTTCTCATACTGCCTTTCTTTTAAAAGGTTAATTCATCAACAATAAGGCCTGTGTAATTAGGAGAACTGTTCCAATAGACAGCCATTATAATGTTCATGGCGGGATTAAGAGCCCATTGGGCCTGATGCTGACAATTATGACAATTACAGAATCTTATCGACAGAAAACACTAAAACAGTCATACCTCCCAAGCGCCATGAATCTGGTGTAGGTGGTGCAGGAATGAAACTCACAGGATATAGCTATCAGAAAAAACATACCCATTGCTAATCTCTTTTAAGTAAATTCATACCCCCTGACAGCAGGATTTTGGTGGGCAGGGTAAAAGGGTGGGCCACTGATGTGAATCACATAACCAGAACCGCCCAAAGGGACAGACATGCCCAAAAAGGGGGCGTGTCTGCACAAAGAATTAGATGCTTAGCCTGGTGTGAATACACATCAGACTGCCTGCCAATCATGCAGGATGACCAACCAAGACCCTAAGCTTGGACTGTCCCCTTGCACTCGCTGGTCTACTCCTCTCCTAACCTTCCTAGTAGCAGGCAGAAGCTCCTGTTATACAGTCAGGGTCAGAGAAAAAGTGTAGTGAGTGCAAAAGAAAGGGAAAATGTGTTAGAGAGCCTGAAGCAGCAAGAGCATTTGTATAGTGGGCAAAGTCAGCTTTACCGTAACTAATTTCATTGTCAGCCATTCCACACCAGGTTTGTTCCTCTACATCCCTCTTAAGTTTCCATACTTAACCCCTTAACGACCGCTGACGGTTCAGGACCGTCAGCGGTAAAACGTGCGTTTGGACCGCTGACGGTCCTGAACCGTCATAACGGTTTTGGGCTACTTACCTGATCGCCGTCGGTCCCACGGCGGCGATCAGCTCTCCTCCCGGTCCAGGGGGGTTGCCTGTCTGCCCGGGCAGTCCCCCCTCGGCAGATCAGGACCCCACGGCCATGTGATCACTCGATCACATGACCGCAATAGGGGTCTGTGTATCTGCCTGCAGGGGGACTGTCTGTGCTGACAGGCAGTCTCCCTGCAAGTGAAAAATCCAAAATAAAGTGTAAAAAAAAAAATCTGTGTAAAAAAAAAAAATAATATGTGTATATATATGCTATATATACATGTATTATATCTATATATACCTATATATAATATATGTATATATATCATATATATAATGTCACACTAAGTGTATTTTTATATTTATATATACGTATATAATTATAAAAATACACTTATATTTAAATTACACACGAATATATACAATATATATAATAACTATATATATGGTATATATATATTATTATAAAATACAAATAATATGTTAATAAAAATAAATAACAAAAATAAAAATAATTTTTAATAATTAAAAAAAAATTATATATATATATTCAGTTTTATTCTAACAGTATTTTGATATTGATATATATATATTTATATCAAAATACACTTAGAATGTAATGATATATATATCTATGTATAAATAAATAAATAAAAATAATACGAAATATACATATGTCCACATACATAATTACATAAATAATTTCATAAATATACACGTAGACGTCAAATATATAAATATGTATATATATTAAAATTCTACGTGCATATTTATGTAATATTTTTACCTAATTAAGTAATTTTTATGATTGCAATTTGAGGGACCTGCCTGCCAACCCAGGCCAAAAGTCCAGATAATTTAATTTGCTAGCACTGTGTTTAACCCTGTAACTTTCTATGACACCCTAAATCCTGTACATGGGGGTACTGTTTTACTCGGGAGACTTCGCTGAACACAAATATTAGTGTTTCAAAACAGTAAAACATATCACAGCGATGATATTGTCAGTGAAAGTGAAGTTTTTTGCATTTTTCACACACAAACAGCTCTTTCGCTGAGGATATTATTGCTGTGATATATTTTACTGTTCTGATACACTAATATTTGTGTTCAGCAAAGTCTCCTGAGTATAACAGTACCCCACATGTAGAGGTTTTATAGTGTTTGTGAAAGTTACAGGGTCAAATATAAGGCTTGATTTTACTTTTTTTTTTTTTATTGAAATTTGTCAGATTGGTTAGGTTGCCTTTGAGAGCGTATGGTAGCCAAGGAATGAGAATTAGCCCCATGATGGCATACCATTTGCAAAAGAAGACAACCCAATGTATTGCAAATGGGGTATGTTCAGCTTTTTTTAGTAGCCACTTAGTCACAAACACCGGCCAAAGTTAGCGTTTTTTGCATTTTTAACACACAAACAAATATAAATGCTAACTTTGGCCAGTGTTTGTGACTAGGTGGCTACTAAAAAAAACTGGACATACCCCATTTTGAATACCCTGGGTTGTCTACTTTAAAAAATATGTACATGTTAGGTGTGTTTCAGGGATTTATGACAGATAACGGTGTAACAATGTCACTATTGATACATTTAAAATATATATATATTGAAACAGCAATTTCCTACTTGTATTTATAGGCCTATAACTTGCAAAAAAAAGCAATAAAGCATGTAAACACTGGGTGTTTTTAAACTCGGGACAAAATTTTGAATCTATTTAGCAGTTTTTTTCATTAGCTTTTGTAGATAAGTAAAAGATTTTTCAAGTAAAAGTCCAAAAACATGTTTTTTTTTTATTTTTCACCATATTTTATTATTTTTTTTAAATACAATATATGACATAATATATATACTGGTATGTAAAGAAAGCCCTTCTTGTCGTGAAAAAAACAGTATATAACTTGTATGGGAACCGTAAATGAGAGAGCGGAAAATTACAGCTAAACACAAACACCACAAAAGTGTTAAAACTGCTCTGGTCCTTAACGTACAAACATCGCAAAAACAGGCCGGTCCTGAAGGGGTTAAGTAAGAGCATGTGAAGAGCAGTTAAAAAAACAAAAAACAAAAAAAAACACCTTTTTTTTTTTTTAAAATCAATGGGCCTATTCCATATGAATGGGCTTGGAGCTGCAGCTCCATTAGCCCCTACGTTAATCCGGCCCTGATAATGCTGCAAAAAAAACCACCTAAAAAAACATAATAATAATAAAAAACACAATTCCCGCCCCCCAAAGATATTTAAGCACGCTTGGTCTTGGTTTCAGTTCTAACGTGGAAGATCATTGTGTGAAATCTGTGGAGCAATCACTAAATGAATAGAGAGATTGCATAAACTTCACAGGGAACATCACAGAGGTAAATTAGATGTTTAATGAAACCTTCAGGAAATCAGGAGAAATGAAGCACAAATATAAGATCAAAAAACACTATGCAAACTATTTAATGCTGGACTCAGTAAAAAAATCAACCCTACAAATATTTTTTTCAATTACTAATGAGCCATAAAATAGAAATGAGAAAGTATTAAATATTTTCTCAATATAACTCACTGCCTAATATTGTTTGCGATTGTTTTACTACTGTAACATAACCATAATGCTTTTGCGATAGAAGACCTTCGTGTTTTTGCTATCTGGTAAGAGGGAGAAAGGTTTTATTTTTATTTTTTTACACAAGTGGTCAATGTTTGCTTGTACCGAGATATTAATGATATAAATTAAACAAAAAACAGACTTGAACATATGGTCAAAAATATGAGTCTTGATTAACCACAATCAGGGCTGCCATCAGAAATCTCATGACCCCATATAAAACTATTTTGAAAGGCCCCCAGCATGCACACAGCTATAAACTCAGACACATACTAATTTACAGACATAGCCACACATGGATATGCTATCCCAGATACACATCAGGATACACATTCCCAGCTATACATAACGTATTCCCATACACAGATGTATTTGTGTATAAATACACACTACCAGACACACATAAAGACTCACTCAATACACACACATTCACTGACAGCATAAGTGGCTGCCTAGGGCATGGGCAAATTCTGGAGCTCTGGCTCTGGTCTCACTGCTCGGCCCTGAATGCCTCATTTGTTTGAGGGAGCATTGAGGTCTATACCTTTAAGCTCCCTTGTGCCCCCTGGCACTTCATAATAATTCAGAGTATTGCAGCAAGCACTCTGAGTCATTGACTGAGCATCAGAACTACAGAACTACTAGGGTGCTTTTAAAGGGATCTACTACAGATATTGGTGCAGACAACGCTACCACCCTCACTGGACCACCAGGGATTCAGTACTCAGTGAGTCATCACTAGACCACTAGAGATGTTACAAATTGTTATGAAGTATAATGTGTCACCTTTTATCAGTAGATAAATATATACATATTTTTTAAAAGTGAAAAAAATGAAAGGTCTAAAAACGTTTGGAATGCACTGTACACAGAAATGCTGAGTGCATACAAGAGCATATATGCATAACCATTCATTCAGTCAGTTTCTTAAGAGAAAGTCTGTATTACCAGATGAACAAGTGTAAGGTGGTGGTGTGTGGCGCTAAAAGGACGGCTCCTGAACTTTGTTTATAGCTGTGACTACATCAACTTTTCCGGATATGGTGCTGGTGGACAGCACATATAGCTTGCTGTAGAGAAGCGGTACCTTACTGCACATTGTACAATAGCCGCTGTGATTGTGAGTTTAGAGATGGGTCTCACATTGCCTTATGTTAGCGTTTTTAACTTGTGTTTGCTGTATGGTAAATAAATAGTAGTATGATGCAATGCACCTTGTTTCTTTCTCTTTTAAGGTGTAACGTTGCTGCAATTCTAGCCATATATAATCATACACCACACTATTGAATAGATAGTTTCTTTCCCTTGCATTATGCAGGAGGACTGTCAGTTTTGCATGCATCTCCAAGTGCTTCCATTAAATATTGACATAGGTAACGTTCTGAATAATTATTGCAGTTTTGGCAGCAAAATCTTTTTTCGTTGCGGCTATGCGCCCAAACATGATATAAATTTTCCTTCCCATCCTTGCAGTATAGTTGTAATTTCCTGTTGTAATTTAGGATAGTTGACTTTGTAGAGGCCTTGTAAAAATGTTATATAGTCTGATCTCCAATCGTAGGCAAAGGCTCGTTTCAGCGCTTTTACATTTTGGAGATGTTCAATTTATAATAAGAGCACTTGCTATAGGTCACGAGAAGGGAGTGAAAGTTTGGTAGGGATATAAGTAGTTCGCCTATAGTTAACAAGATGTCGTCGGCGAACAGGGATGCTTTATATTCTGTATCATTGACCCTGATGCAATGTATTTTTGGGTTAGTTCTAATCATTGTGGTCAGGGGTTCCAATGCCACTATGTACAATATAGGTGAGAGGGGACAACCTTGTCTGGAGCCATTCGTGACTGCAAAGGTGTTGGAGAAAAAAAACATTGTTGCTCACTCTTGGGATGGCTATATAGTGATTTTACAAAAGAGAGGAATCTTTGGGGGAAGTTAAAGCATTGTAATACAGCCATGAGGAAGGGCCAGTGCAGCCTGTCGAATGCTTGCTAGCTACCACAAGAACAAGTAAAAAAACCATCACTATGTAATGAAACAAGATAAAAATGTTGACTTTATTGCACTGTTTTGACCTAACAACTTAGTTCATACCAAAGACACTCAGTGTTCACTATGCAACCTATCCCCATGAGAAAGGAAATATGCCATGCAAGGCATTGATGTCTCATGACGGAAGAGTACTGTCCACCATTATTAGTCTAAATATAAATCCCCTACCCCTCCATCCCACTAAAAGATGAGATGGTCTAGACCAGGCACAGGCAACCTTCGGCATTCCAGATGTTTTGGACTACACATCCCATGATGCTTTGTCAGCATTATTGTTGTAAGAGCATTATGGGGGATGTAGTCCACAACATCTGGGGTGCCGAAGGTAGCCTACCTCTGGTCTAGACTCTATGGTTTTATCCAATTATGCACTCTACAGGGTAAACCCCTTGAGCACAGATTTGACATACCACATCCATGATATCTGGTGCTTACTAACCCCGCCCCTCCCCTCCAAGTTCTTCACCCCTTATAAAATAAAACCCACCAATGGTACCCAACACCTTAGAATTTTTCTCATGGACTACGATTCCATTAGACGGCAAATATCTTGTAAATGTACAAATTGTATTGATGTATCTTTACTGTAATGTTTACAGCCAAAATGACTCTATGTGTAACTTCACCATATGTACCATTGTGAGCTTGTTAAAATACAAAATACAAAAATAAAATCATTAAGTATTATTGAATTCATTTTCATTCTATGCATGAATAGAGGTGGTTTTTTTTAAAGGCTCTTTTTATTTGTGCTTTAACACACTCTTTGCACATTAATATGGTTATTCACCAACGTGTGAAATCAAGGAAAGTGTTAAATTTAAGGTCAAAATAGCCAACTGGATAAAATTGTCTAAGTCGTTTATGCTTTCAGTTCAGCTACTCTGACTTTTACTTCGAAAGTCTTTTCAAATTCACTTTAGTAAATAACCCTCTAATATTTATAGCGCAGACATAATATTATTTTATTGTTTTTATATTGTGAACTTGTTGGGAGGTTCCTTTTTTATGTTTTAGCTGCTAATTGATTTTGTCTTATTTTTTTTTGCGCTTTCTTACTGTGTTTTACAATAATGTATTTTAATAAGCTCTGCGATATATCCTAAAGAGTGTAGACAAATTGATGTACTAGGTAAGAAAGGAAATTAAATAATAACACTGTGCTTTCTAGATACCAACTGGCCAGACTACATTGCTAATCAGATGTTATGTCTTTTGTTAAAAGTACACATTAATTGATATCAGCCACTAACAGATATACAATGGCTTATTCTTTGTTCTTCCATGAAGAAGTAGGACAAAAAGAATCACAATTGTCTTAAACTGCCCTCAAACAGTTAAATAGCTAGAATACATGTTTGTGAGTCAGTAGAATCTAGTTGTGGCATCTTTTACCAATCAATAAATGGTAGGGGACTATAATTGTGATAAAATTGCACTTGTGCCATTGAGGCAGAAAATTATTTCAGTCAGTTTGGGCATAATACAATTGATTAATGTTTGTATTCATGTCTCCAGAGATTCATATTACTTTCAGTGGCTGATCTATTGATCTCATTGATAAGAAGATATTATGTTTTATTCCCTAGATGTAAACTTTGAGTGCACTTGAAATCTCTTGTGTAACAAAATAATTTAACATTTTACATGCCGCAAAGAAAAAAAAAATAGAATATGGATATTATTTTCTACAAGAAGCTGTACAATATGCACATCATCTTCTAAAACAAGCTGTCTGTAAAAGAGATTAATAACTACAGTTGTGTTGTGTGTTATTATGTATCATTATTATTACTATGTTTTTTCATGAACACCCAATGATGTGTAAAGAGCAATATATTCTTGTCCCAAACATGTGAAACAGGTTACTAGGTTAATACTGTGTAATATACTGAGTGACAATAGTGAAATTTACATTGCTGAGAGTATATTCTGGTTTACATACGTATAAAGGAGTTTTATGAATAGGGAAAAAGATTTTGCTCTTGCAGAAAACAAAATAATTAGTCAAAAGGTATATTCACAATGGTGAGAACAAGTCTAAAGCTTCTGATTTTACCTATATTCCTGTATCAGTTTGATCTAAAATGTGATCTGTTTGTCAAATAAGCCCTAATGAAAAATAGAATCTCAGTAAACTACAGCAAGAAGATAATTCCTACATTACTGAACACATTGATTTAAACTCACTGTACGTGTTGGAAAATGCATGTGAACATTTATAATTAGTAACTAGTGGAATCCCCATTAGCAGCAATGATTTCAACCAAATGTTTGTACCAGTTAATCAATCCAGCACATGGGCTTTGATGTATTTGGGTTCATTCCTCTTTATAGGACAGCTTCAAGTCATTGACATGTTTATGGCTTCTCTCAAATGGACGGCTTGCGTCTGGGTGTGCCACAAAATAGTGTTTGGATTAAAGTGACCCTCCAGGCTGGAGATGACCCATTCTTTTTGATAAGTTATAAAGCAATACAATGTGCAAATAAATTCCCAGATTTTACTATTAACATGACGTAAAGTCATGATTTTATTAATGACACGGAGGCTCATATTATGCATTCTCTTTCTATTTATTTCCCTCAGCAGCAAAGAATGAGAGAAAAACTTTTAACTTAAAATGTATAATACAATAAACTGGACAGGGCAGCCAATCAACAGAGAGTATATTCTATAAAAGTAATGGTCCAATACGTGAACTTCCTCTTTCTTGAGTTCTGCAACCGAAGACCAGGATATCATGAGCTAGATAACGATAACGATCCGGAAACAATCCAGAGAAGGTCAAACTTTTGAGAGATAAAATAGATAGTAATATTTGTTTCTATGACTGTGTGTCACATAAACAAGCATGTACTGTATAAGCTAGTATTTCACAACAAACCATAATAAACATAAACCAGTTTAAGATATATGGGTGGGTGGGAATAGTACTTGCCTCTATGTTATTAATAAAATCATGACTTTATGTCATGTTAATAGTAAAATCTGGGAATTTTATTAATGACACAGAGGCTCATATTATGCAGGTTCAAAGCTGAGCTATCACCCGACAGGAAATTTGCTCAATCAGACCAAAATAATAATTACGGAATGTCGAGTTCTTAGACCAGTCTGCAGCTTTCATCATGTCCTCCAGTCGGGAACCCATAACAAAAGCTTTGGAAGCCATTGAACCCCTGACGGAGTGTGACGAAAACAGGGATGTATCCACTTCAGCCAGTGCCAGTACATCACGTATCCAATGAACCAGTGAAATGGTAGACACCGGGAGATGAGACACCGGGAGATGTAGTTTCCGAAATGAAATGAAGAGCTGGTGATGTCCATGAGGATGAATGGAGGGTGTTCGTTCTTAATAGGATTTCACACACAAAACTGGGCACAATGCAGGCTTATCCAGATAGAATACAGATTTAGTAGAAGACTTCGTCCTTCGAGTAATATCGAAAGACATTCCCTCGGGAAGGAAAACCAGAGCATCCCAATCCAACGCTCTCACATCCGAAACACGCTTGCATGATATCAGGCAGAGTAGCATGAGTAGCTTCCATGAGAGTTTTTTAAGAGATAACGTACAATCTGGAAACCAAGATTCCAACAGATGTAACACCAAATTGACATGCCAGAATGAGGTATATCTTGCCCGAGGAGGTCTTGAAAACTTTATTACTTTTATTAATCTACAAACTAGTGGGTGTCTCCCAATAGGGACTCAATCAATGCCACAATGTCCAGCAGACATCGCAGATCGGAAAACGTTCACCGTCCTATAAGCCTTTCCTGCATCGAAGATAGAAGTCAGGAATTAAAGAACCATATTGAGAGGGGCAGTAGCTGGATCCAGTAATCATTCCAAGCACCAGCTAGCCCAAGATCACCATGCAGTCCGGTAGGCCGATCTTGTGCCTGGGGCCCAAGCGTTGAGGAGTCGGAGAGTAGAATGTGGAACATCAGGACGCAGGATGCAACATTTCGCCTGGTTGGGCGCTAGGCTGCGGATGGCAAAGGACCCCGCTTGCAATTCCAGTGTGTTGATGTGCTCATAGGAGGAGTATTCAAAGTCCTCTGAACCGGAGCCCTCACTCTGGTCGCTGTCTGACCCGTCCTCTCAGGCCCGTGCCCGTTTCCATTTTCTGCCCGCTTTTGCCTGACCAGTGGCTCTTTAGTGCAGTATTGCGCCATCTGGGACCGCATAAAGAGTGTCAGTCAATTCAGGCAAAGCCTGATTCATCAAGTGAGGGGAGACGTGTTTCATCTTGGTCGTGGCTTTGCGTGCCATTGGTACTGACTGCCGTGACCATAGTAGCAGGCGACCCCTGGGGTATAAACAAGACTTGGACCAGGGTCTGCGAAATAGAGGAGGACATAGCCCCCGTGTCGGAAGCAAGGGCCCTGCTGGATGGACCCCGACATGGTCGAATCCAGGAGAGCCTGGAACTCCTCAGACAGCATAACTCCTTCATTGCCTGCTGTAGGTGGCAGTGGATAATGGGGGTAACGGAAGGGATTTTTGTCCCGTCGCCTCGTGCCTGCATGGTTAAAGCAAGAGCACAATTCAGAGGTGACAATAGTGAAACTCAAGGTGCAACAGCCACTGACTCTGAGGTGGTGATCTGGCAGAGTAGCCGTATAACACAATGGGATGGTAGAATAACCCTTACCCAAATATAGAAAATCTAAATACAAGCTGTATAGGGCAGCCCCTTATACCTAACAGAACACAAATGAAAAAGGGGTTGAGTAACCTTACATAGAAAGAACCTGAAGTAAGAGATAAAGCTGGGGTGCACCGGAGAACAGAGGGAGCCGCCGTCGTGGGACACTCACAGGAGCTACAGTCAGGCTACCGGTGAGTAATTTCCTCCTCCGCGCTTTTTTAGAAAAAGCACGCAGAAACGGTAGGCTCCGCCCTCCCCCAATGGCCGCCGGGCTAGTCTCACACGGCAAACGGCCGACCGCTGCGGTAATGTGGGACCACCTAGACGGCAAGCTGACTCGGCTTCCCGGCAGGGAGAACAAACACTGTTCCCGCTGGGGAGCACAGCAAAGCCGCTGAGCAGGTCGTGGGATGCGGCTCTTACACAGAGAGCAGGGAGGGGTGGAGGTAATGAGGGGAGACAGGCTGTGGCTGGTGGTTGGTGCACCCCAGCCACAGACATACATAAAATTAAAAATCCATTAGGGCACAAATAATAAAAGCCATACTGTCATGATCGCCACCATGACATCCCGACTGCCAGACGTGGTCACCCCAGAAGCGGCCAACAGGGGATTTGAACAGTGGTTCTTCTGGACTGTATCCTGCTATGTTACCTCTGAGCCATTTCAGGACTTTGGATAACTCCTGTTTATTCTTGAATTGCCTGCAGCACTAGAGGGCTAGACTTCACAAGGCTCAGACCTGTCAGTAACTCTCCAGCTGAATCTGATACCTAATTAACAAGGTATAAGACACTGCCCCTCCCTAAGGGCAGTGTCAGTTCATTGACTCTGGTTCGAGTATTGCTGTTCCGTGTTCTCCTGACCGTGGATTGTTATTTCTTTGTACCCTGACCTCTGGCATCCTCTGACCTCGGCTCTCTACTCGTTTATCCTGATTTCTGGCAACCTCTGACCACTGGCTTACCCACGACTAGTCTCCTGCTCTAATCCTTGTCTGTACTTCGACCTGGTTATCCTGAACAGCCCCCGTGCACAGACTCACAGGCCAGGTGAGTTCTTCCCTGACCGCCTTGGCCTGTGTTTAATTGCAAGGGTGAGCATATCTCTGCACACTGGACTCCCACCAAGGTAAGCCGTGACAGAATGAACTGACCATAATGGAGTCTGCAGAGATGTCTCAATTGCTTACCCAGCAAGTATCCAGCCTGGCCCAGACTGTCTTGGAGCTGCAGCGAGAAGATCGTTTTCTTAAAGGCACGGTAGGCCCAGCCCTGGAACCTGTTTATCCTGAACCGTTTATAGTTATGCCGGAGAGATTTGATGGTAACCATGCTTCCTTCCTATGCTTTAAAGTGGATTGTGAATTGGTGTTTTCCCTGAAGTCTCGGACTTATGCTAATGACATCATAAGGGTCCGAGCAGCTATTAACCTGCTGTCTGGAAAAATTAAACAATGGGCACATGAAATGTTGCAGTCTCAGAATCCTGTCCTTGCTGGATGGGATGCTTTCATGACTGCCATGGAAGCACAGTGCAAGACTCCTAGCAAGACCGCTGTGCCTAAACCAGCACCACGTCCCAGAGGATCCCAGATTCCCAGAAACAAAGGGAACCTGTACCAATACCACAACCCTGTGCTGCCTCATTATGCTCCTGTTCCTAGCAAGGCCCCAGAGCAATCCTACCTTCCTCTTGACTCAGATGAACCTATGGAAATAGGATTGGTCCAGCTCAAGGTGACTAGTGAAGAAAGAGACCGGCGGAGAAATCATGGCCTTTGTTTTTACTGTGGTAAAAGAGGGCACTTTATCTCACTCTGCCAAATTCGCCCACATCGGCCAGAAACCGTTCAAGTTGGGGTTATGCATACCCATCCGGCCAAGTCTGCACCTCTGCCTGAGAAACGCCAAAGTCGCTGTCAGTCTGGACCACGCTCCATGACACATAAGAGTACTCAGACCACGGTAGTTAATACAATCTGTGTTTCTCTAGAATCAGCTACCAGTACCCCTGAAGAATTTCTACCTCCTGCTCCAGAAACATCTGTACCTCTTCTTGAAGAAACTACTGTTCAAGCAAGCACCATCACCACTTCATGCCTGGCCAAAAAAGTTCTACCACCTGACCGCACGTATGCCTCTAATGTCACAGTTGAATGCAAACAGGATCTAGATGTGTTTGAGGAAGCTGCAAACGCCTCTCCTGTGAGAACGACTAGAGCAAAGGCTACAGTAGGTGCTGTGTTTCCCAATGATCTGGAAGAAGGACGAACTTATGGCATGGATGATTATGGGCATATGTACCTCTTGCCAGAGGATATCTTTGATCTCTTGGAGGAGGAAGGTATTTCCAATCTAAAAAACAATGAAGAACATCCTAGTAACGCCCAGAGTACGTTCTTAAGGGGGAGGTATTGTCATGATCGCCATCGTGACATCCCGACTGCCAGACGTGGTCACCCCAGAAGCGGCCAACAGGGGATTTGAACCGTGGTTCTTCTGGACTGTATCCTGCTATGTTACCTCTGAGCCATTTCAGGACTTTGGATAACTCCTGTTTATTCTTGAATTGCCTGCAGCACTAGTGGGCTAGACTTCACAAGGCTGAGACCTGTCAGTAACTCTCCAGCTGAATCTGATACCTAATTAACAAGGTATAAGACACTGCCCCTCCCTAAGGGCAGTGTCAGTTCATTGACTCTGGTTCGAGTATTGCTGTTCCGTGTTCTCCTGACCGTGGATTGTTATTTCTTTGTACCCTGACCTCTGGCATCCTCTGACCTCAGCTCTCTACTCGTTTATCCTGATTTCTGGCACCCTCTGACCACTGGCTTACCCACGACGATTCTCCTGCTCTAGTCCTTGTCTGTACTTTGACCTGGTTATCCTGAACAGCCCCGTGCACAGACTCACAGGCCAGGTGAGTTCTTCCCTGACCACCTTGGCCTGTGTTTAATTGCAAGGGTGAGCATATCTCTGCATACTGGACTCCCACCAAGGTAAGCCGTGACACATACACAGTTAAATAAAATATCCACAAAGTACTTAGCTGGTCTGAGGGAGCAGCAAAGAAAGAGGAAGTTCACTGATTGTTTTTCTCTCATTCTTTGCTGCTGAGGGAAATAAATTGAAAGAGAATGCATGGGGGCGGGGCCTAACCGCCATTCTGAGCGGTCGCACATGAAGTGAGCTCCTGGCTAAACTCTAAGAAAAAGCTGAGAAACTGACTCAATACCCAAGCAAATCTGACAAATTCTGCTGAGGACACCCTGAGCCACACACTACGGCATATTACCGATCGAATGGTGATTTTACCTCGACGCATCTCTGAGAAAAAGCGGTGGAAGCAGCTGGTGAGAAACGGCCGTTCTCCTTGCTAACACTCTGCCTGACAAGGAGAGGCGATCGGATTCCCCGTCCCCCCCTGCCGGTGAGGGATATCCCGGCATATACTCGACTGTCCATCGAAAAGAGGGGGCCTATGTAATCCCGCAGAAGCCCTAGTAAGCTGAGGCCTTCGAAATCAGCCGTCCCAAAATGGCGGACGCCCCATGTGAAGGCAGTCTTGCGACTTCCATGAAGCGCCTGGATGAAATCTTCGCCAACTTCTGGCGCAAACTTGCTGTCAGGCAAGGGCAACGAGAGGAGAGGGAATCGGGCGACTGCTCACTGCGAAGCTCGCCGTCTGCCACTCACCGACTTGCTAAACATGCAACCTCCACGCCATGCACTCTACACCGGCGGAGGCGACGCAACCGACCTCCGGGCACTTACAGGAGCCCAAAAGCAACTAAAGTTCGGCACCACTACCCCGGGCTGAAAAAAGCAAGGGTGAGCCTCCCGGCGCACATCTTACACCTCCAGAGGAAGAGGCTTCAAGAGCAAGCCAGCACTGCAATGCACCGAGCCAGAGGAGGAGCTGCACACAGCCGGACCGGCAGAAACCGGAGCCCGACTCAAGTATGGGTAAAACAACACGACAAGATCCGGGCCATTGAGACTCTCACACCCCGAGGAAGCCAGGTACCAAGACAAGGGATGGGGTGATCGACCACTAATATGCAGCCTGGACATTTCAGTTACCGTCACGCTCCTCTCTCACGGACTGATTTGTACCGATCTCCACATGGACTATTTACGCTACCTGGCCCACATGATTACACACCTGCCTGCCTGCCTGCATGGCAACCAGCTTGTTTCACCCTCATGTCTATTTCCTCTCCCCCTCTCATGTAAGCATAACCTGTGTTGTCCTCAGCCTAGTTTAGGCACTGTATAAGCTTAATAATATAGCATAGACTGTAGCGTGAACTATAGCATAGACTAGGCGGAATTCTTGTAACATACCTACCATTACTGTTATTTTTTGCCATGATATTACTTGCCAGGTTTTTGCATACTGGCTAGCACCTGATGAAGCATTTACATTACTTAATATGTGCAGCGAGTAGGCATTAAACGGGGCAGTCTTTTAACTTTTTATTTGTATTTTAACACTAACTCACTAGCATATAACCTGCTATAACGAATTCTTACCCTTGCTTTAACCTTTATGCTCAGAGAGAATAGAAACATGGCTACACAACGAAGGCTAACTCTAGCAATGCTAACTGCTGTATGATGTGTCGATGCTTAACCACACACAGTTTAACTTTTAAATATATTAGTACATTAAGTTACTGCTAACTGCAACCGTGCTTATACAATATGACTACAAATTTATCCTGAAGCCACTCTTTAAGCATTTAACTGCACCGATCTCTAATGTCAGCTAATATAATCTGTTCATGTTCATACTATATGCTGTTAATACCCTGTCCACTACTATACACGCTGGAACCACTGTATGTTTACTGTGTCAAGCTTGAAACCCCCATCGTGACTCACCGCAACAGTCATACACAGCTAGCCTGTATATAGCATGTTTGAAATCTTTAAAGTGTTCCCAGTATGTTATTTTTCTCATACAAAATGTGCTGTTTATTTCTGCCATGACAATGTAAACCATTGACATGCCTGTATTTGCTGTCGTGGCGCTACAGGTACCTCTGTTATGTCATCAAATGCACAAGAAAAAAAAAGAATAAAAAAAAAAAAAAAAGAAAGAGAATGCATAATATGAGCCTCCGTGTCATTAAAAAAAATAAAAAAATTCAAAAAAAAATAAAAAATGCACTCACAGTTACATTTACCACACATTCATGCTGTGCTGGATCTGCTGTGAATGTTCAACAAGATCAGTTAAAGAGACACTATAAACACAGGAACATCTTTAGTGGAGTGGTATAGATGTATAAATCATGCCCCTGCAGTCTAACTGTTCAACTATCTGCCATTTAGAAGTTAAACCAGTTTGTTTATTCAGCTACAGTCACATCTCCCTTGCATGTGACCTACACAATCTCCCAACACATTTTCTGTAAAGATGGATCTAAGGTCTAAACTTCATTAATTACACAGTCTGTTTAATTAGAATCTCTTATCTCATGTTTTGTTAATAGCCTGCAAAAGCCTCCTGTGGGAAAAAGATCTAGGTCCTCCCACTGAACCCCCTGATTGGAGTAACATATGAGAAGCCATCGCCTCCATCTTTATATATTTTTTTAATCGCAAGCAGCAAGTCATTAAAATACTATTCCACTGGGGGCGGAGCCAACTGCCGAGACGAGCGGTCGCATGCTGTGAGTGCTCCCGGCCCATCTGACCCACTAGCCTGGTAAATCGCCGCAATATACTGCCTGACAGACCCCCCTACTACGCAGGCTGTGCAAATGGCCCCTACGAAGCAAACCAAGCTCACAGAGCAGCTCCGCTTACCCAAAAGAGAGCGGGGAGAGCGAATAAGGCCTACTCAAGATGGCGACGGAGGCCTAGCCGTAGAAGCCCAATCGGACTCAGAACAGGAGCCCAGCCGATATACCGATGCCCCAGTGTCGGAAAAAAAGCTATACTCGATGCTGCAAGAGTTTAGAGTTACACTGCAAGCGGATTTTAAGCAGGTAACCAACGAATTGAAACATGAGGTGACAGATTTAGGAGAACGCACACATAATTTAGAGGCTCGTGCAGAGGAGCTGAGCACGGAGCATGCCGAACTGGCAGACCTGGTGCACAATTTCACTGAAGAGCACCAGCAAATAAAACGCAAAATGGCGGACATGGAAGACCGGTCCAGGAGAAATAATGTGCGGTTCCGAGGAATACCGGAGACGGTACCGGCAGACGCTCTGTATGATTATCTAGTGACTCTATGCAAACCCCTCTTACCAGACATAAAGGAAGGTGACTGGCTCATGGATAGGGCGCATAGGTTATCAAAGCCCCAACGGCTGACCCGCGACACCCAAAGGGATGCAGTGGCACGCTTTCACTATTACAGAACAAAAGAGGCCTTGTTGGCGGCATCCAGGAAAATTACCACGCTGCCGGAACCATACACTACGATCCAAATATATGCGGACTTGGCTAACGATGGCTCAACGCAGAGAATTCGTCACAATTACGAAAACCCTCAGGAACAATCAAATACAGTACAGATGGGGATACCCGACAAAGCTTCTGATATGGCGACAAGGGAGAAGCCACACAGCTAATGAGCCAGAAGTCGGCATGCGCCTCCTGAAAGAATGGTGTCTGTTCCCGCATAAAGAGACACGGGACCGGGTCACCACGCCACCAAAGCATCAGCACGAAAGATGGCAAATGGCAGACTAACCTTGCAAGTCTCAGTAAGATGGACTTATGCCATGATTGTATACGCTGTCTAAGCATCTAGACACTATATCCTTTATTATTATTATTATTATTATACTGTTATGACGATTACGCTAGGTTAACGGCATGCCTTTAGTATACTGAAAGGCTGAGCTCAAATCAGACCTTCACGTACATGTTTTAAGAATTTAGCGGACACCGTAGTATGTGCACAGATTATTTAGCGGCTCTGCCACATCGGGGTGGGGTGGAGCCTTGACACATATGTATCACCTGGGAGGGAAGCGGCATAGTGCTAAAATGTAGAGAATGCTGCGGGCGAACACTGGGGGTCGGCGCCCCCAACGGTAGCGTAAGCATGGAAAAATAAGGGGAGCTACACCTAATGACACTCTGGCGTTTCTTTGGGTCACTTGGGTGGCACTCTAAGGTTACCCCCAAGGAGGAGTAAGCAAGCCGGTGAGATGACCAGACTTGCGACTCATCCGCGAAAAGCGTCAGTTACGTTTAAGACGCTATGTAAATATTTTGCTTTCGAATGTAAGTTGTTCTTACCCAAACCCTTTTATACCCTGTACCTTCCCTATGAGTTCACTGATACCGCTGACAGTCCTTGCGAGCCAACGTACATAATTAGCTGTACACCCCATCGTGATAATGGATGACTCACTAAAAATATTCTCTATGAATGTAAAGGGCCTGAATAGTCCCCATAAACGCAGGCTTATGATGCGCGGGATAACTACCTCCAAGGCAGCCATAGCATGCCTCCAGGAAACCCACTTCTGTGCAAGTAACCCCCCCAAATTTACGTTTAGACGATACTCCCAAGCCTTCCACGCACAAGCCACCTCTAAAAAACGAGGTGTCTCTATATACTTCCATGACGACTGGGTATTCACAGTGTCCAAGGAATGCGCGAGCGGAGATGGGAGGCTCCTGATAGTGGTGGGAGCACTAAATGGAATCCAAATAACAGTAGTATCTCTATACGCGCCAAATGACACACAAAAATCGTTCCTACACAGAGCATTTCGGAAAATTGACCGACTAAAAGTAGGGCATACTATAATTTGCGGAGAACAGTACTGGTCGACTTCAAGACGCCCCACCCGGCCATGGGTAGGGGCACCTGGCGCTTAAACGAATCTCTGTTAGACAACCCGGCCTCCCTGGCAAAAATAATAGACCGAACCTCACAATACTTCACTGACCACACTCATTGCACAACATCAATTACCACACAGTGGGTGGCATACAAAGCGGTAGTGAGGGGGAACCTCATACAAATAGGCTCCTTGCTGAAGAGGACCCGCAAAGACGACCAGGAGTCACTAGACGAAATCTCCGTCCTGGAGGCTTTACACAAAAGCAACCCTACTAAGACACATCATGACACTCTAAGGAAATTAAAAGATAGCTTACACTCACTTCAACTACACGACACGGAGAAAAAGTTGAGATACCTGAAACAAAACTACTACACGACAGGGAACAAGGCAGGCAAACTATTAGCGCACAAACTCAAACAGCGCCAGCTCCAAACAAAAATCCCATATATGATATCAAAGGACGGGGACAAACTTTACCACCCCCAAGACATCGTCAATGCATTAGCTGACTATTACGAATCCCTATACCAGCTACACAGAGATCCTGACACGCGCCAGCCCTCCAGAGAGGATATAGCCCAATTCTTAGAACGAGCCTGACCAACAAGAAATCCTTGAGCAACCATTCACAGAGGACGAAGTTAGACGGGCGATAAAGTCTCTACTCGCGCATAAATCCCCAGGCCCCGACGGCTTACCTAACTACATCAAACTAATAAACCAACTCACACCACATCTCACACAGCTCTTCAACACTATCAAACAAACAGGGCATATCCCGGGTGAAATGCTGGAAGCTTTCATAGTGACGCTACCCAAGCCCAACAAACCCCCAACGCAATGCGCTAATCTCAGACCTATCTCCCTGCTCAATGCTGATCTCAAACTTTACGCCAAGTTATTAGCGGGTAGAATAAAGCCGCTGCTACTCTCTCTAATATCTGAAGAACAAGAGGGCTTTGTACCTGGGAGACAGGTAGGGGATAACACACGACACTTTATTAACCTAGTCGACTGGGCTAATCGCACCTCACGAAATGGACTGATACTAGCTTTGGACGCGTAAAAAGCGTTTGATCGCTTGCATTGGGGGTACATGGAACAAGTACTGTCCAAGATGCACTTCCCGGCCCCCTACATCTCCAGCATTCTGGCCCTCTACCAAAATCCGTCAGCCAAAGTTTTCAGCACAGGCTTCCTGTCCAAACCCTTCACTATCCAGAATGGAACGCGACAGGGCTGTCCACTGTCCCCTCTCATTTTCATACTATGTCTCGAACCCCTCCTACGAGAGGTAAAAGAGCACCCTCAAATCAAGGGCCTAAATACACCTGGGGGTCCCAAAAAGATATCCCTATTTGCTGATGATATCCTCCTCTTTCTCACGGAACCAAAATCATCTATCCCACATTTGCTAGACTTACTAAGGGCATACGGACTGGTATCCTACTACAAAAATAACCCCTCCAAAACACAGGCGCTGTCGATCAATCTACCGCATGACACAATCACTGACCTAAAAAGCTTATATCTCTTCGACTGGCGTGAAAAATCACTGACATACCTGGGCATACAGCTGACAAAAAACATCCAAGCCCTCTCCCACGAGAATCACATACCACTAATAAGACGTATTAAAAAGGGACTTGGGAAAATGGGCTGCCTTGGAGGTCTCATGGCTTGGACGCATCAACTCACTAAAGATGATGACCCTCCCATTAATTCTATACCTCTTCCGTACATTACCCATAGCACTGCCACACAAACTCGTGACCAAATTCCAAAGCACGATTAACGCACACATCTGGAAGAGGAAGCCCCCCAGGGTAGCAAGGAGTACGTTGGGCCTCCCCTACATAAAAGGTGGTCTGGGGCTCCCGGATGTCAGAGCATACTACAGGGCTACTGTACTGGCACAGGGGATGAGACTCCTCAATCATAAGCAGGCGAGCCACTATCCAATATGGCTGTCTCTAGAAAACGCTTGCCTCCACCCTCACAACATAACTCACGCCTTGTGGGTAAGCATGATTCCCCAAGTGGCAGGTGTGGGAATGTTACATTGTACGCGGTTCTTGCTCTCCTCCTGGAAAGCTTGGAGCCCAAATATGCTATCCGCAGAAATGTTGCTAAGGGAGGCCCCAATAGAATCCTTGATGGCTCTCTCACCAGACCTAGCTGTAAAACCTTGGAAAGACAAGGGGGTGCACTCAGTGCAAGACCTAATGGAGAAAGGCAACGTTAAAGAATATCCTATTCTCCAAGCGCAATATTCTCTAGAACCAAGGGACCTATTCCTATACCTAAGGGTAAAACATATACTGACATCCAGACTTGCACAGCTCCGAACCAACACCCAAATAGGATCACTGACCCTGAAACGCGCATTATCGCCTACACAAACAAAACCACTAGCTCTCTGTTATAATGCCATCTTGGGTGACCAAACCTCAACTCCACCGAAACTATCTTACATGCACCAATGGGAAGGGGAACTAGGATCGGCATATCCCTTAGACCAATGGTACGAGGCTATAACACTGACAAAAAAGGCATCAAGTAGCCTCTCCCTGTGGGAGGCTTACTGTAAAATAACCATGCGGTGGTACTTGGTACCTCATAGACTGGCTAATATGTTCCAGGGCGTATCTGACCTATGTTGGAGGTGTGAAAAGGCGAAAGGGTCAATGTTGCACGTTTTCTCTGACTATCCAGGACTGCGTCCTTACTGGGACCAAGTGCGATCACTAATACTAACCAAGACGCAACTGAGTCTGCCACGCAAACCTGAGCAGTGTCTCCTACACATGGTACCCAACTTGAAAAAACACCCCCACAGAAAAGTGGTCATTAACATACTTACACTGGCGAAAATCGCTATAGCATCATTATGGAAAAACAAGACCCCACCCACCACACTGGCGGTTATACAAAAACTAGACGTAATTAGCTCTTACGAAAAGGTAGCGCACCGTCTTCAGGGTAGAGGGGAGAAGTTTGCAGAGGAATGGGAAAGCTGGCTATCCTAGTAAGATGAACCCTTGGGAGCTACCGAGTTATTAATTATGTGTTACTATGTATCAAACTCGCTGCACGGAACATGCATGACTATAAGAATGTTACCATGTGAACTCTTATCCCCCCCCTACCCCTCCTCTTTTCGTTTTGTACCCACCCTGTTTCAACCCTCCCCCCCTTATTGTTATGAAAAAGTCTGAAATGTCGAGCTGTGCAATGTAAATTGGAACTCAGGTATACCTGACCCGAAGACGGCCAGCGCTGTCAACGTAGAAATCAGTAAATTGAACGTTACTTGTATACAATGTTAACAGATAATTGCATGGGCAAAAACAAACTGAACGTCATACTTACCTGAAATATTGCAACTATGTAACACTTTTTGATGACATTTCAATAAAAATCATGTATGGAAAAAAATATATATACTATTCCACTGGTATCTCACTTTTCTCTTTGCATAATATAGGAAACTATGCAGTGAAAAGGGCACTTTTTTGCATTCACTGTGAAGCAGTCCTAAAATAAAACCTCTTTGGTTTGAGATCACATATAATCTCAGATTGAAACTTTTACCTGGTGTAATTGGTGCTGGACGAACACTTGCAGGATGCATTTTAAGTATACACATACCCTAAAACTCTATTTTCCATATATCAACCCCTGTCTATCTATCCATCCTACAAACCCAGGAATTCTGATCTGATCTCAGTGAACCTCTTGGTCCAGGGCTAATTTCTCAACACCTTTGAGCCACATGGTAACAGAATGATGTATTGCTGTTAGATAGAAGCAGGACAAGCAATTGCACAGTGTGCAAATCAACATTACATGAAATATGTAATAGCTAGTCAGTCCAGACAAGTTTTGTTCCCTGCATCCTTTCGGTTCCCCTAGCCAACTGGTGAGCAGGGGGAGGGCACCTGTACCAAGTCCCATCTGTATTAATAGTGATATTTGGATTGTATACTACCTTTTACAAGTAAGTAAGTTCTAATTTACTTCTGGATGTATTGTGTGTGTATAGTGTATGCAGTGTGTGTGTTTCTGTAGCGTATGCAGTGTGTGTGTGTATAGTGTAGTTAATGTGTGTTTCTGTAGTGTATGCAGTGTGTGTGTGTGTATAGTGTAAAAAGTGTGTGTGTTTCTGTAGTGTATGCAGTGTGTGCATGCTGTGTGGAATAAGTGCTGGGGAGTGAGCAGTGTATTCCCCCCTCCCTGCCTCTTACCTCTGTCCAGGGAGACAGAGGTTCACAAGATTCCCTGGTTGTCCGGTGGCACAGCATGGTTGTCCAGTGGAGAGGGGCCCACGAATCTCCACGTTCATTCCACCTCCAGCAGCAGCAGGTCCTCTGTTATCCTGACTCGCTAGAGCATTGCCACGCGTTGCCATGGCAACGCTCCAGCATGCATTGCATGTTGCGCGAAGCATTGCCATAGCATCCCGCAGCAGTGCTCTCACGGATCACGATAACAGAGGACCTGCTGCTGGATGTGCAAGGAATGTGGAGACTCCTGTAAGCGTCCCTGTCAAAAAACGCCCTGGGCACCCCCCTACTGAGTGGCACCCGGGACGGACCGTCCCCTGCGCCCCTACCTTAGCACGCCACTGAGTGCCACCCTTCATTTTTGGTTTTTGAGTGATATTGGCTGATATTATTAATATCAATTTTGCAACATCTGGAAAGCAGTGGTTGGCTGACATTATTAAATAACACAGTTTGACACAGAACATAGTCTAAAAGAAACAAGTTGTAATGGTTAATGTGCTTAGATTGCTCGTTGAAAATAGAACTGCTTATTGTTTCTAAAGTGTTACTGATTTTGAAAAATACATTTTAGCTTTTTAAACAAAATATAAAAAATGTTACTGCTAAAATAAACAAAATACTTGTCAAGCCGCCCGCCGGTTCCGCTCCTGTCAGAGAGCAAAATGGTTCCCGTCAGGCGCGCATTGTTGCGGCGGCATTCCCACACACTAAGGGGAATGCCGCCGATCTCTTACCTGCCTGATCGCCGCCAGCCGGGTCCGCTCATACGTTGCGGTCCAGCAGCATTCCCACATGGTTGTGGGAATGCCGCCCATCACTCACATGGTGGTGGCTCCTCCTCCTCCTCGCACAGCGGCCGGTTCTGTAAACATTAGAGACGCCAGCTGCTGTAGCGCTGAAGACTTTAAGGGTTTTTTTCCAGTTAACCCTTAAAGTGCCTGATCAATTTTATCTTGTCAGTGTATCACACACACACGCCTCTGATCACGTGCTTCCCTGCAGCCAATCAGGGAGCACATTAGACTATAAAAGCCTACTTTGTCCATTTCTCTGTGTCATGGTTTCCATATTGGTTATCCGAGAGCGCATTCCTTGTATTGATTCTTGTGTATTTTGACCTTGGCTTCCCTTCCGACTATCCGATCTCTATATTCCTTGACCTTTGGCTTGGCTCCTGACTATTCTGTATTCTCCATTCCTTGACTCATGGCTTGTTCATCGTTTCCGTTATTTTTACGTCTTGTCCTTGTCCTGCCTTGTGGTTTTTTCCTTTATATGTTAAATCCGGCCATTCTAAGGCCCGGTAATACGTCTTAGGAATTTTCTTTATATTTACTTAAGTTCTGCGTGTTGGGCATCAGCTATTCCTGACAATACTTTTGTGGAGTATTTTCAACTACTCTATATGTATAAAATGTAATCAATACATAATCTGTAGAGCTATTATTTACATAATTATTATTTGTTGTACTCATAATACCAGTTCCAAAGATTTTTGTTACTTATGTATTTTTAAGCTACCATTTGAAATTCTGAAATTATTCACTCAGTAACTTCCTTAAAAATATATATATTTTTATAGTCAACGTTAAAGCTATTATGGCATTAAGAGCTTTTATTATATTTAATAAAATATCTTCTAACTCTGGCATTAAGCATAAAATTCCAATTATTTTAAGTTTAAGATTCAGAGCAGCCATTAGTATAATGAGCATTACACGCTTTGGCCAATTTAGTAGCAATCACTGTAATTGAGAATTTACTTTTACATTTTACTCTACTTGGCTTGTATGATCCTGTTTGTTGTTCATTGGTCAAGCTATTCTCTTGCTAATTTGTGTAATTTGTGCTATTTTTACATCGAGCATTGAATGGTAGGCAAAGGATAAATGAATACTGAAAAAAAAATAAAACACATGAATTTGCTTTAATTATTGAAGAATAAACTCTTTCAAGGTCAGTTCTTTTCATTATTCTGGGACATATTTTTCCTGATCCAGGGTATAAATTTAAGAACATCCCTTTTATTTTACTGTCTTATTTGAAAGTTCATTGCTGTTTTTTTTTACTTATACTTTTGCACATTGATAATTCTGGAAACATGAATGATATAGCCATATAAAATGGCATATCTATTTCCATCCCTTCACGTTATACTGTATAGAAGAATAAGGCATTTTTTGGCAAAGCATCAGTGGAGCTGTAGTCCCCAACATCTGGAGTGCCAAAGGTTGCTTACCCCAGATATTGCTATGGATCAGTGTGCTTGTTTAAATAGCATGCTGGTATGCAATTTAGGGTATAAAACCACCTTAGACTTCTGAGTCATCAGAAAAAAATCCCCAATTGTCAAAGGTTGCTGGAAGGGAGAACGAATTCAACCTCCAACACACATTAACCAGAGGTGTGCCCATGCAGAGAAGTATATAGCTCATTTACCATGATTTATACAGTATCAAAAGGAAAATAAAAAATCTTTAATATAGAAATACATAAAGGCAACAAAAGACAATAAAAAAAGGAAAGACGGTGCTACCCTCTAGGGGTCTAGGTCATAGATGGAGTCTAAATAGTATTGTGCAGATATATACGGGAAAACTTAAGGCAATTGTCTGGTGTCAATTTGGTTACCAAAATCCAGATAATGTAAAAATTACCCAGATTATGGAGGAGGAAATCGCTCCTCTAAGTAGTGGAGACAGAGACAGTAAAGGATGTCTACCTATAGATAGAGTGCATCTGATATAAACAGGTGCTGCCAGTAGTAGGGGCAACCCTGAAATAGTATATAGATCACGATGTGTATACCTCTAAATTTAGAGGTAATCTTTAAGCTTATAGTCTAAGCTGTTTGCTTGTAAACGTTATTCCAAACAGTGGGGTCAGGTGAAGGAGGCAACCCCAGATCGATAGGTATGTTAATGAACCAATTAACTCTCAATCTGAAGTGCCAAATATCTTACACCTGAAATACGTATATCTGTGGCCACAGTGGCAATTGGTCTGAAGGTAGTGAAAAACAGCTGGTAATTTGTGGACATTAGTCCATATAGTCTGGTCAGGTAAAGAGGGCAACTCCAAATCGATAAATATGTTAATAGTTTAAATTAACTCTCAATTTCAAAGTGCCAAGTGTCTTATACCCGAGAAAAATGTTTCAGTAGCCACAGTAGCAACCAGTGAATAATACCCGGATAACCACCCTTATAAGAAGTGGCTAAGCAGTAAGAACTGAATTACAGCTTAGAAAAGCTTATTTAGGTAGTCATAAGGGAACTAGACTTGTTGAAAATCCCTAAATCTCCTGTCTCATAGTATTATTAGGTAATCATAAGGTAGAAGAAAACCCTAAATCAACTATCTAATAGTAACTTAGTTAAATAAACCCTGCTGCACACCGATCGTTCCAAAATAAGAACTGACTAGACTATCCATCATAATCCACAACCCGTGAAAAGAAAACCCAATAGTGAAAGTAAAAATGCTAACTAGGAGCCTGAGTCTGGCATCATAATTGCCTAGAAGCCTAAATCTGGCGTCCTTGCTGACGCGCGTTTTGGTGCTATGTGGCGCCTATGTCATGTTGGCTCCCGAGTCCCATAACAACCTATTTTGAGATGCAATTGTAAAAGTCAACAACACAGACAGTTGCTCCCTTTACATCTAGATCAGCGGTTCCCAAACTGTGTGAAGCAGCACCTTGTGTGTGTGTGTGTGTCAGGATGTGCATCTGTGTTCTGTGTGTTAGGGTGTGCGTTGTTTTGTCAGTGTGTGTATCTGTATCGTGGTGTGTGCATGTATCAATGTTTGTGTGTGTGTATAGGTCAGTGTATGCATGTGTTAAGGTGTATGTATGTATGTGTATATATGAATTTGTGTGTGTGTGTGTGTATATATCTATATCTGTGTATGTATGTATGTATGTATGTATGTATGTGGTAGTGTATGTGCATATATCCAAGTAGTCATACACCGGCACAACATACAAACACATTCCTGCAATCTAACACAAATATTACATACAAGCACACACCTGCATTCAAACTCCAAAAGGATATACGAACACACCCCTTCAAACACAAATAATTCACCCAAATGTGCATCCGCATTTAAAAGTCAACATTACATTTAAACACACTCCTGCAATCAAACGCAAACATTACATACAAACACACCCCTGTATTAAAACACTAAGGCTATATACAAGCACCCCTTCAAATGCCAACACTGTACATTACACAGTAGCACCAGTAAATGCCGCAGCGCTGTACAGATATACAACCTAGACATTTTGACTTGGAGTGCACTGGAAAAATATTGAAAAATTAAGGGTGTCTTGAATCTAAAAAGTTTGGGAACCATTGATCTAGATAATAAATTAAACCTCTTTTGCATTTCAATATTTAGGTTTTGATTGATAGAAGTGTTTTTTTCCCTTAAAAGACATTCTAAACTAGACAGGTGCGTAACATATGCAGAAGTATGTTTTTACTTGAACCCGATTGTTGACAATGAGTGCCTCTACCAATAACATACATCAAGGACAAAAGAATGGTGAGATCTTGAAGTGTGCTGAATAAAAAGCACAATTTAAATGTGTTTGAAGGAGAAAATGCAACTACTGGAATAGATTTTTTTTTTTTTAGTAAGGTAATTATTGGAATCACCACTTCATGATTTCTGATGAATATTCCAATTCACTGCTGCATGGATTTAAACCCTTGGAAGCATCCAATTACTCCACGATTGTCAAGTTCACAATTAACACTTCTGAAAATTAGGTGCTAACAAACAGGTAGATGAGGAATGACTCATTAGATGAAGGGTGAATTCTATGGTTGGCATATGATAACTAGTGGAGTGGGATATGTTGATGTTTGCCAGGGGGACAAGATGTATTATTCCATCCCTTTTTAAGTGTGTACAAAAAAATAAATACATCACATATTAATTTAGTGCAGGTCCGTGGCTATATATATATATATATGTAAATGTACACAGTAGCCGGGTACAAGATGTTAGCAAGGGAAGAACACTCTGTAAGGGCACAACAAAGTTGCTGTTATTATGTGCTGAAATATCTGCACCAAATTTGGGCTGGACTTGCCTAAGCCTAGATGGGAGATACAACAAAGGGTAGTTGAGAATGACATGGCTAAGATCCTGTGGGACTTTCAGTTCCACACACTTTCACACATGGCTTCTCCATTTTGGCTTTATTTTTGTTAAATAAACCATGACACAGTGTATATGTCATGTGTTGTTCATGGTTGTATTTACCTACTTTTAAGACTCGCTAAGGAACAGATGATTGTTATTATTTCCTGATATGTAAAACCCTAGAATTTAAAAGGGTGTACTTTCTTTTTCCCATGACCGTGTGAATATATATATATAAAAAGGAAAATTTATTCCTACTTACCGTAATTTTATTTTCCTGGTCATGGGCCATGGCAGCACAGCAATGGGTAGCTCCTCCTTATCCCTAATTAGACAGGAACCTACCGTATTTATCGGCGTATAACACGCACTTTTTCCCCCTGAAAATAGGGGAAAAATCGTGGGTGCGTGTTATACGCCGATATCCCATAATTACTTACCTGTCCTGAAGCGTGGGCCGGCTTCACAGCGCGCACCGCGGTACAGGAACTTTAATTTCAGGTTCCGGTTTCCGGCGGGACTGAAAGGAAGTGTGCACAATAGTGTGCACACTTCCTTTCAGTCCCGCCGGAAACCGGAACCTTAAATTAAAGTTCCTGTACCGCGGTGCGCGCTGTGAAGCCGGCCCACGCTTCAGGACAGGTAAGTAATTATGGGAGGGGAAGTACACTATGGGAGGGGAGGGGGGAAGTACACTATGGGAGGGGAGGGGGGGAGAATACTATGGGAGGGGGGGAATACTATGGGAGGGGGAGAATACTATGGAAAGGGGGGAATACTATGGGATGAGGGGGGGAATACTATGGGAGGGGGGGAAATTTCCTGGAATTTCTTTCTAAAAATGAGGTGCGTGTTATACGCCGGTGCGTGTTATACGCCGATAAATACGGTAATTACAACAGAAGGTATAAGTAACTGCTCCTACCATTCCTATCCTCAGTCTTGTTTCCAGTAATATCCCAGGGCGGGATCTTTGTGCTGCCATGGCCTATGACCAGAAAAAAATAATTACGGTAAGTAGTGTTGCGGAGCTTCAATGCTGAGACCGACTATCTCCGCTGTAATCCTCTGGAGCTGGAATATAGTAACTGGACGACACATAGCTTTGGGAGTCAAATTAACTTTATTAGCCCACACACGGCTTTTTATGCACAGCCCCATAGTATGGGATCGCTAAAGCAATTTTACAGGTTTTTTTTCCCCAAGAGTCTCTGGGTCTCAGAGATAAGTGAGCTTGGAATTTACATACCGTATATACTCGAGTATAAGCCGAGTTTTTCAGCACATTTTTTGTGCTGAAAAACCCCAACTCGGCTTATACTCGAGTCAATTGTCTGTATTATGGCAATTTGCATTGCCATAATACAGACAGGGGGCTGCAGAGAGATGTTACTTACCATTCCTGCAGCTCCTGTCAGCTCTCTCCTCCTCCGCCGGTCCGTTCAGCTCTTCTGTCAGCTCACAGTGTAAATCTCGCGAGAGCCGCGGCTCTCGCGAGATTTACAATGGGAGCTGACCGAGGTGCTGAACGGACCGGCGGAGGAGAGAGCTGACAGGAGCTGCAGGAAAGGTAAGTAACATCTCTCTGCAGCCCCCACAGCCCCCTCCTACACAGTGCCCATCCACTGGACCACCAGGGAAGGAGAGCCCCCCTCCCTGGCCAGCTAGCAAGCAGGGAGGGGGGACGAAAAAAATGTATATATATTAATAATAATAATAAAAAAAATAATAATAAAATAAAAAATAATAAAATAAAAAAATAATAATAATAAAAAAATGTAATGAAACAAAAAAAAATATTAAAATAATAATTAAAAAATAAAAATGCCCACCCCCCCACCAAGGCTCTGCATCACACTCTGCATTACACACACACATACACACACTGCATTCATACACACACACACTGCATTCATACACACACACACTGCATTCATACACACACACACTACATTCATGCACACACACTGCATTCATGCACACACACACAGCACTCATACACACACACACAGCACTCATACACACACACACTGCATTCATACACACACACTGCATTCATACACACAGCATTCTCATACACACAGCATTCTCATACACACACACTGCACTCATACACACAGCATTCATACACACACAGCATTCATTCACACACACAGCATTCATACACACACACAGCATTCATACACACACACTGCACTCATACACAGCATTCTCATACACACACACTGCACTCATACACACAGCATTCTCATACACACACTGCATTCATATACACACACTGCACTCATACACACACTGCATTCTCATACACACACACTGCATTCTCATACACACACTGCATTCATTATACACACACTGTAAATAAATATTCAATTAATATAATTTGTTAAGGATCTAATTTTATTTAGAAATTTACCAGCAGCTGCTGCATTTCCCACCCTAGTCTTATACTCGAGTCAATAAGTTTTCCCAGTTTTTTGGGGTAAAATTAGGGGCCTCGGCTTATATTCGGTTCGTCTTATACTCGAGTATATACGGTAACTCATTTATCTCTCAGTTATAGCAAATACATAAAATATTACAAAACACTCTAAAAACATAATAAAACATTACAGGAACCCTACAATTCTTACATCCCGAATTGCCTGTATCTGATCGCACAACATATCCGAAAAAGCACTAGGATTCGTTCGGTGGAACAGAACCGCTATTCGGGACAAGGTGATGCCCCAAAAGATTTCCAGAGAATCCAGGGCAGTGGCCGGTCTTTGTTAGGGAGTTCCTGCACAAACACCGATGAATGCTCCCCCTGGGTCTTAGGTAGCGAATGCTCCCCCCAGTTGCTAGATCCTATCTCCAGAACGTGGTTCATCTAGTTAGTCGGAAAAATATACAGGCAGCAGTACCATCCTGACCGGGGTTCGTGAGAACGTGTAGCCGAAATTAGTTCCACGCACTCAACAACCAAGTACCACTGCCTGTGTTCGGAGGACAAAATGTCACCCAGGGAAAGCACTAAAGTTAATCCTTTAATTGTGGTTAACAGCAAGGGGTGGTTGGTGTTCTAAGTCAATAGTGAAGGGCATCACACAAGTTCTATTTGGTTCCCACACAGGGGAATACGTTAGTTTTCGGGAAAATGAAAGATGGGTTCGGGAAACCTCAGGGACTGATACCAGGTACGCCACAAGTAAGAATAAATTTTCCTTTTTCCTGGCCATATCCAAGGCAGCACAACAATGAATAATACCCAAGTAATAACCAAGGGAAGGAAAGAAATACACAAGACTTCCAAATTATGAATGCAAAGTGAAAACACACCTCATAAGGACATTGGAAATTAAAAAATTATTGCCCACAACTGTCACATTACCAAACTGACCTACTCAAATGTACCAAAGAAAAAGTCTAAAAAATGTAATACTCTAGATCAGGGTTACCCAAAGTGTGGGTCGCCGGCTGATTTTTGATGGGTCGCGCTGACCCACGCCATGGACCAGGGACAGATGGGGATCAACTACTGGGATACTGAACGTGAGATGCCTTGATGATAAAGAGGGACATAGCGCTTCTGATTTTGCCTGAGTCTGTTAGGTTAGTGACTAGTTGTATGTCTCTAAAACTGATTGCCATGATATGCCAAGTTTGTGCCTCTAAAACTGCCAAATCCCAGAATAATGCCTCTAACACTGATTTGCCAGGTATATGCATCTTAAACTGGTTGCCATAATGTGCCAAGTTTATGCATCTAAAACTGACTGCTGTGGTGTGCCAGTTTTATGCCTCTAAAACAGATTTCCATTATGTGCCAATTTTATGCATCTAATGCTGCCATGATATGCCAATTTAATGCATCTAAAGCTGATTGCCATGATGTGCCAATTTTATGCATCTTAAGTCGATTTCCATGGTGTGCCAATTTTAGGCATCTAAAGATGCCTCTGCCTCTTTGTCAGTCTCAGCCAATCCTATGGGGAAGCGTTGTGATTGGATCAGACTACCACTTCTGCTGATGTCAGCAGACTGCTTGTTTTTCTGAGTCTAACAGCATGCAGAGTTACAGTTTCAGGCTTGAATACAGTAAGATTTTGTTATATTTATGGAGGCATGAGGGGCCCAGGGGGGGCTAGATGGTGGTGTTAACACTATAGGGTCAAGAATACATGTTTCTGTTCCTGACCCGATAGTGATCCTTTAATGTTGTGCACAAAGATGCTATTCCTATATTCATTACATCCTTACAGCAGCAAAATTTAGACATGTGCAATTCATTTTGTTCTGAATGTAAATTTGAACGATTTTCGGCAATTCGGACATAAGTGCCGAACCGAACTGAATTTGTTGCCCATGCACATTCCTAGCAAAATTATTGGTTGCTAGGAATTGGAAATCTGGTAATTTACCTCAATGTGTCGGATTGTATGATCAGATTATCTGGCAATGCAAAATGGAGTTTGGATGTGCAAGAACAGAGAACTGGAATACAAAAACAGTTCAAATGTGGTTATATTGGATTAAAATGTTGACCCCCATAATGCACATACACTACTATAAGTAATAAAACCTATTAATTGAAAAGAAAGTGACCCATCTGCTATCTCTCAGGGATGTTCATTGTTCATTGTTTTTGTTATTGCGATTATAATACTATATATGTAATCTATTAACAAAAATATTTTTATTGCAATATTGTCATGTTATGTATGTCATGTACTTTTTTCGGAAATAAAGAAAATATATTAATAAATAAATAAAAATTAAAAGGCATAACAAAGGCCTATGAATAAATGAATACAGCTGATGTATTAAAAGGCATATCAGAGGCCTAGGAATAAGTGAATCCAGTGGCTATCTTAAAAGACACAGAAGCCTAGGAATACATTTGATTGAAATTAAAATTAGCAGGAATCTCTAACCATTCAGATTAAATTGATGAAGGGTAGAAGGGGTTAAATCTGCAGGAAATAGGATGATGGAATAATCTTGCTACCCCTTGGGTCACTGCAAGTAAATCCATGGGAAAGTACAAGATAGCAGAGTTGTACGTTAACCCTTTCAGTGATGGAATGCTAGTCAGTCTCACATTAACTCTTACAGCAACGGCATGTTAGTCAATGTCATATTTATCTTTGCAATCCAGATTTATTAAAATCGCTCTATCCTTTTTACTTATCTGTTCCTGCTGACACCATCTTCATTAATCCCTCTCTACTTCCCTATCTCTGTATTCATCACATGCACTTTAATCATATTTATCCAGCCTTTCTTCACAAACCCCTCCTAAATCCCCTAAATACTAGGGATGAGCATGGGCAAAACAATTCGGTTTGGTTTGGCACTTCCCTAACCCTACCTCTACCCCTAACTCTACCCATAACCCCTCTAGGGTTAGGGGTAGGGTTAGTGGTAAGGGTTAGGGCTAGGGTTACATTCCAGTCATCATTCACTTAATTTTATCTCCCTCTCCTGTTTTGCCACTTTTAAAAAATCCAAAGCACTTTGGCACTTTGGAAATTTGGCATTTCGGATCGGAACTTCGGAATCCAAATGTCTGAATTGCCGAAATTAGTCCGAATTTAAATTCAGACCTAAACGAATTGCACATGTCTACTAAATACAAGCTCTTATCCCAAACATTTAAATCTTACTCCAACCTTCTCTTCCTTTCCAACCTACTGCTCCTGGCAGCTGATGATGTCTCTCCAAACCCTCGTCCCTCCTCTACTAAGCCACCCTATGCTAACACCAGAAACCCCAACAATCTCATATCCATTCCATGCAGCTCTCACTATAATTCCTCCTTTAAAGCTGCCCTCTGGAATGCACACAAGTGGTGGGTCGAGAGGAAAGGAGAAGAGCAGCCACCTCTTGTTCAGTAACCTGGGAGAAAGTCTGAAGGGTAGGAAAGGCATTACCTAGGTGTGGCTAAGAAAGAGAGGGAGGGGCGTGGCCTGACTGCCGATGGAGTGAGACATACTACTCTTGAGCTCCTAGACCCCAACCTGCGAAACCCTGTAAAACAGCATCGCAAACAAGCTGAAAATGGGGAAATCCAAGAAAATAGGCACTGCAGGTACCTCCAGTGCATCCCCAGCAAGACACAACCCCGGCCCGATGGACAAATTTTTAATGGCATCACAGTGCTCGCGGGGCCCAGATGGCACCACCACGCCGACACCGTCCTCTCCGACTTCCAGTGTGGCACACTCGGACCGGGCCTCACCGGCGACCCCCACGCTGACCCAAATATCAGCAGATATAACTAAAATCATGACTAACATGCTTACCCGCAAGGATAAGGCGGAAATGGTTGCGGAACTGAGAACCGTCATTAGAGAGGAGATCACGGCGGTCCGTAGAGACCTTACAGCTCTGTAGCAGCGCGTGGACAGCCTGGAAGAGGACCGTCTACAGAGTGCCCAATACAGGCAAGCAGCTGAACTGGCAACGGGGAGGCAAGGAAACATCCTGCTGGACATCCGCCGCCAAGTAGAAGACCTCGATAATAGAGGCCGCCGCAAAAATATAAGGATCCGAGGCCTCCCAGAGACAGAGGGGGAAATCCCCCAGGAGGCCCTCACTGGCCTGTTCACGCACCTCATGGGTGAAACGGCCCCCAGCGATTTCGGCTTCGAAAGGGCGCACCGGGCCCTGCGGGCGCCTAGAAGAGACGGCCTCCCGAGAGACATCATATGCTCACTGGAATCCTTCCAACTAAAAGAAGCTATAATGCAAGCAGCTAGAGCGCAACAAAGGATCACATACATGGACTCCCAAGTCTCCCTCTATTAAGACCTGTCCACAATCACCCTAGATGCTCGCCGAGCACTGAGACCGCTAACCCGGATGCTACAGGAGAGGAGAATACCCTACAAGTGGGGGTTCCCATTTAGCCTCCAAGCTAGGACAGGCAATGTCTGGCACATAATCCGCTGGCCGAACGATGTCCCCCGCTTTCAGCATGCTGCAGGCCTGCCCATGATACAGATCCCGAACTGAATCCTGGAGGGTCCTCCAGCCCGGGCGACGGGCCCGTCAGAAGTTGCACACAACCTCGAAGCAGGCCCTACTCCGCCACAACGCAGGGGAGGCCCTGAGAACCCCAAAGAATAACCAGCCAATACCCTCAACAAGCAGCAGACCTCCACCCCGAACCGTCAACGCGCACCCCTCCACCATGACCTCGGGGTCCCACTGGTCTGGACCACATCGCACTAAGGCCAACCTGGGGTATGTACTTTTCCTACACATCGCCTACTAGCATTAGCCAAGGGACATGGGCGGGAACTGCCTAGGTGGGGAGGGTGGATTGCCATGGGGCTTAACAGCAAGATAAATATCTCCCCAGCAAAATCCCAAGACCAGGTCGCAAGCAGAGGGGGTCCCCACCAGGTTGGGAGGGAAAGGTTTATAAGGGGGCGACGGTGGGACGTTAAGAAATCCACTACTGACAACGACCGGGCCCTCAACAGACGGCGGTCCCTCATGAACAGTCACTACGCTTGGACTACCTCGAGGACTGCAGGGGGACAGGTTGGGGGGATCCGGGGGGGGGGGGCATGGGCGGGTGCGTTACAGTGGGAATAGGCACTGAATGTTAGGAGCTCTGAGCTGCTGAAGAGGGAGACAATCTACTGTACAAAGTTTATTAGACATGTTAAAGTATACAGCTAAGTTGATGGCCACTCACTAGTGCAACACATAACCTCTGTTTACGCACTGGATGTAGAAACTCGCACACTAGATTACAGCCGTTGCACTAACGTGGCATGAAAAGGTATGAAATGGGGAGTTACACAGAGAGGTCGAACATGGAGCGGGCACAAAACACCGGAACTGCTTGGGGGGAACTAAAAGAGAGAAGGGGGAGGGACAATGGACGCATCATTTTATTAACGGAGACAGATTAAGGGGTATACGGAGCATATGGGCAATGGAGGAAAAGGACAGGGAAGGAGACCCAATAGCGGATACAACCCGCCTCAGAAATCCCGCCCCCCATGCGCCCAGCCTTGATCCAACACGTGTTACATACGCCTAACACACGGACATACAACATGACTGACACGATAGCACAACACTGATCCTTATAAGCACCCACCCAAGTAAGGAAAGACCCCCTAGGTTAGAAGACGGCAAAGAACCACGGTAGCCCAGCAAAAGACCCGAACTATGATATTATCCACACCACAGACGAACACAAACTGCGTCACTGCTCGACATGTAGACCAGTACACTGCCCCACAGATATCTCGCTGAGTGGGGATAGCGCACCGCAGCCTGACACTAAGGATGGCACTGACCCACTACCCACTCAAACACTAAACTACACCTGGGTTCTCTGGAGGAACCCCGACCCATCCACAACAGGGGGTGAACGGAAGGAAAAACGAAGAACCACATACACACACGGAGATGAGGGAGACTTGGGAGGGACACACCAACAGAAATCAGATGACGGGGTACACAGATTGCCACATTACATCACACGTGTCCAGAGGGACACAAACACGTACAACATCCTCAATTTTACACAAAAGGACATAGCGCCCACACACGCCCCTGACTGGTTGGGAGCTGACGGAGACGGAGTAAGACAACTGACTACTTGACCAAATCACACCACTACACACGACGGCGCCGAACCTCACTGAGATAGACCCACCTGTAAAAAAAACGGGGCTCCGGGGGACGGACTGATAGCCAGTCCCCAGGAACTTCTAAACCCGGTACAGGGTCGACGTCACACCCATACAATCCCCACCCACGGGGCAAGTCGGACCCCAAACCACACCATCCTCCTTGACCCCCGCGACCAAGACAAATCCCTACCCTTCATCCCTCCTGTGCCGCGGCAAGCGGGGTACCCCCTCGGTTCCCTCCCCCCCTTTTGGGATGACGGCCACGCAGGGGTTTACCCCGGCTCAACTGACGTACTGGTCCAATAATGTCCAGGGACTCAACACTCCAGAAAAACGTGCCCACCTGCATCACTGACTATGGAGCGCAAAAGCGTCCGTGGTGTTTCTGCAGGAGACTCACCTCAGGGGCGGGGATGCACCTAAACTAGAGAACCAACGCTTTCCTATGGGATTCTACGCAAACCACGCCGAAGCCAAAAAAGCTGGAGTTGCGATTTTATTCGCTCACTCAGTACCATTCCACTGTACACAGTCTCTAGCTGATCCAAACGGAAGATATCTCTTCCTAAAAGGCACCGTCGTAGATCACGTTTACACCTTTGCGTGTTTGTATAGTCCAAACAGAAAACAACACACATTCCTAAGCCGGATGCTAGCCAAACTGGAGGGAATCAGAGAGGGCCTACTGGTCGTGGCTGGAGACCTGAACATGCCGCTGGACCCCCTACGGGACACTTCCAGGGGCCAAAGTGCGATCCCCACACACTGCCTGAGAGCCGCACAACGTTACCTGCACAAGATGGGGCTAGTGGACTGCTGGAGAACGTACCACCCAGATGACTGAGACTATACCCACTACTCCGCGGTCCACACACAATATAGTCGCATAGACTACATTTTCATGGCCCAAGAATACCTGAACTTACTACGCAACGCAGACATAGGCCTCATGGACCATTCTAACCACGCGCCAGTACTAGTCCACACAAACTCCCCGCTCTTCAAACCGAGAGAAAGGCAGTGGAAGCTAAATGAATCCCTACTGGACGACTTGGAATTCACCACCAGTGTCCCGAGCCTTAACCGACTACTTTACGACGAATGAAAACCCAGACACGCAACCATTGACACTCTGGGAAGCCCATAAATGTGTTATCCGGGGACACCTCATAACAGCCAGCACCAGACGCAAAAAACAACGGACGGCACAAATTGCTGACCTGACAAGACAAATAGCAGAACTTCAACATGCCCATAAGACCACCCTGGACGACAGCAGATACCTCCGCCTCACGGAAACCCGCAGAAAGCTCCGGGATATATTATCCCAAGGACTGCTTCACACCGCTAGGAAAACATCTAGATACTACTACGAACACTTGAATAAAAGTGGCAGACTGTTGGCAAGGATGCTCCAGGAGAAGTGGAGATCCCGGCACGTCCACAAGGTTCACACGAGAGAAGGAGCCATCACACGGCTCCCAGAGGGCATTCTAACAGCGTTCCGAGAATACTACTCGGCGCTGTATGACCAAACACAAAAACAAGAGGGGAATAACTGCAAGACTCCACCAAGACCGGATTGCAACGTACTTGTAACCCCAGACCCCAGAACAAGAAGCTGAACTAGAACTACCTCTGACGATCGAGGAACTAGCGGGAGCGCTGAAATCATCCAAACCACACAGGGCTCCAGGGTCACGTACATACGAACATTCAAGGACATTCTACTGCCCAGACTCCTGACGGGAATCAATTCCATACAGGACAGAGGTTGCTTTCCCAAAGACACCCTGAGAGCGACGGTCACGATCATACCGAAAGAAGGCAAAGACCCAACAAATTGTGCCAGCTACCGGCCAATCTCGCTGCTAAACGTAGATTTAACACTCTTCGCCAAGGCCAAGGCCACCAGAGTAGCGCGGACGCTCCCAGACCTGGTACACTCGGACCAGGTCAGGTTCATACCCGGGAGGGAGGCCAGGGACAACACCATCCGAGCCCTTAACATCATTCATGCAACAAAGGCCAGCAAACGAGATATAGTGCTACTATCCACCGACGCCGAAAAAGCGTTCGACCGGGTAGACTGGACCTTTATGGCGGAGACCTTAAGACATATGGGTTTTGGACCGCGACTGCGAACCTGGGTAGTCGCGCTATACACCACACCTTCGGCTCGCATACGGGTCAACAGAGCGCTGACTGACTCGTTTGACATAAGCAACGGTACACGACAGGGATGCCCCCTGTCCCCCCTTCTATTCGTCCTCACTCTCGAACCCTTTCTCGAGGTGGTCAGGCAAAACGGAGGGATCACAGGGCATCGCATAGGCGGGAGGGATCATCGAGTGGCAGCACACGCCGACGAATACCGATACCATCAGGTAAAAGCGTACGTCGCCGCTGTGAAAGGCAGGGATCACCTGCACCGCCCATTGCAACACCTGGAAAAACTCTGCGCAGATAGGCTTCACCTCACACACGGGTATCGATCCTATATGCCATGCTTCAAAACAACAGAGACAAAAGACCATAGGGTTTCACGGAACGGTGGGAAAGAGACACGGACGTGGTACTCACAGACAGTGAATGGGAAAAAATATTCCAATTGACACACCAGGGGTCCATAAGCACCAAATTCCAAGAGTGCAACTATAAAATATTGACGCACTGGTACAGGACACCGGATGTCCTACGGCATGTACACGACTCAATCCCAGGTGAATGTTGGCGGTGCGGCACAGAAGATGGCACAGGAATACATATTTGGTGGAAATGCTCGCACATTGTACCATATTGGCGAATGATTCACCAAAAGATCAAAGAAATTACAGGAACAGAGGTCCCCTTCCAGCCGCTACCAATGCTGCTCAACCATACCCACACACCCCTGAAAGTATACAAAAGAGGCCTTATCGTACACCTGCTTACAGCGGCGAAAACACTCATACCTACGATGTGGAAAAGCCCGACAGTACCCTCTTTCCAACAATGGATTGATAGGGGGGAAATGATCTACAACATGGAAATGATGACAGCCTCCCTGCAGGGACACTCAGACAAATGTGCTCTGACATGGTTCCCGTGGATGGACTACATATCTAAGTGAGCAGCGGGAGCCGACACGGGGGGAGACGGGGGCGCTACCGTGGCGGCACAAGCTCACCCGACAGAAGGACGCACACCCAACAGAACCAACGCACTCGGATAAACACATACGACTGGACACCTTCCACATCCCTCCCCATCCCTACCCCTTCCCCAGGACTCACAGACATCCGACAGAGGCATACGACCGAAAGACACTGTAATGACTCAATATAATCCGAGCCAGAATAGACACCCCACGATAGTACGACAGGGAGGTTAGACAGGAGGAGACTCGCAAGAAAACCTTGGAGAACACCACTAAATATTGATTTCGCAAAGACTCTCCAGGAATGGGGTGGGAGCGGTAACAGACAAGGCGAACCACTACCTGAAATAGGAACAGGACCCCCGACATACGGGGGAAGACGACTAACTCAGACAATCACAACACAGATAACCTTAAGACTTGCGCTTATTCAAACACTACGTTCACGATAATATACCACCGAACCGGACACTCCCCGCCACAATAGGGATAGCTCCCAACGAACTCACGCAGAAACGCAACGTGAACCCAAACAGTTCCAAAGCCAACTAAATACAAACTGCATCGACGGAGACCAAAACCCGTCTGAACCAGACGTGACTCTGGCCAGGCACACTGCATAACGCAAATAGACCAATACGACACCACACCTTGTTTCGGCCCTATGAACCACATACACCTAAAACTCAGTCACGCGCACTCAAAACGCCACTATCACAACTAACACAGGACCCGATAAAAATACAAACAGCCCACACACAATGCCCACAAACTCAACACCACTGACAATCCACATACATGCACACAACCCCACATGCAGCCTCTCACATGCAATACCCCAAACAGCCCCACACATACATACACTACCAAATAAACAATGTGACATATTCATCCACACACACAATTCCACAAGCAGCCTCCATACACAGCCCACATTCATAGGTATCATACACGATACCACAAACTACTCATTAACACATACAATATAACAGCTCATATACGCACAAATTCAATGAAACAAAGCAACCGCAGTATAAATAACACAAGCAGAATACAGCAACATACACACCTCAATTTAAAAACATAGGACTGGCACACTACGGGACATCACAATCTTATTTCATCACAGTGCTGCTAAAAGGTTGCCTACCCTTGCTCTAGATATATTATCCTTTATGTGTTCCCTACCATTGCACACACATGTACCATGTATCATCAGCTCATTTTAACAATGTTGTATTTCTACAACTGACCAACCATAGATACAGAAAATTAAAAAACTAACAGTGGAAGTAAAGGAAATGTATGCACAGTGGTAGGCATGGATGAACGAAAATATCTTCAAGAAGTTGGCAACATGGCATCTGTTTGCCGATTCTATCCTGTCCAGTCTCTGTAGTATCTACTCTGCTAACCAGGATACAGTGAGGGAAAAAAGTATTTGATCCCCTGCTGATTTTGAACGTTTGCCCATTGACAAAGAAACGATAAGTATATAATTTTAATGGTAGGTGTATTTTAACAGTGGGAGGCAGAATAACAAAATAAAAATCCAGAAAAACAGAAAATGTCAAAAAAGTTATAAATTGATTTGCAAGTCAATGAGTGAAATAAGTATTTGACCCCTTTGACTTAGTACTTGGTGGCAAAACCCTTGTTGGCAATCACAAAGGTCAGATGTATTTTTGTAGTTGGCCACCAGGCTTTCACATATGTCAGGAGAGATTTTGTCCCACTCCTCTTTGCAGATCCTCTCCAAGTCAGTAAGGTTTTGAGGCTGATGTTTGGCAACTTGAACCTTCAGCTCCCTCCACAGATTTTCTATGGTATTAAGGTCTAGATACTGGCTAGGCCACTCCAGGACCTCAAGGTGATTTTTTTTTTGAGCCACTCCTTTGTTGTCTTGGCTGTGTGATTTAAGTCATTGTCATGCTGGAATACCCATCCATGACCCATTTTCAATGCCTTGGCTGAGGGAAGGAGGTTCTCACCCAAGATTTGAAGGTACATGGCTCTGTCCATCGTCCCTTTGATGTGGTGCAGTTGTCATGTCCCCTTAGCAGAAAAACACCCCCAAAGCATAATGTTTGATGGTGGGGATTGTGTTCTTGGGGTCATAGGCAGCATTCCTCCTCCTCCAAACACGGCGAGTTGAGTTGATGCCAAAGAGCTCGATTTTGGTCTCATCTGACCACAACACTTTCACCCAGTTCTCCTCTGAATCATTCAGATGTTCATTGGCAAGCTTCAGACAGGCCTGTACATGTGCTTTCTTGAGCAGAGGGACTGCAGGATTTCAGTCCTTCACGGCATAGTGTGTAACCAATTGTTTTCTTGGTTACTATGGTCCCAGCAGCCTTGAGATCATTAACAAGATCCTCCAGTCTAGTTCTCGGCTGATTCCTCACTGTCCTCATGATCATTGAAACTCCACAAGGTGAGATCTTGCATGGAGCACCAGACCGAGGGAGACTGACAGTTATTTTGTGTTTCTTCCATTTGCGAATAATCGCACTAACTGTTGTCACCTTCTCACCAAGCTGCTTGGCGATGGTCTTGTAGCCCATTCCAGCCTTGTGTAGGTCTACAATCTTGTCCCTGACTTCCTTGGACATCTCTTTGGTCTGAGCCATGGTGAGAGTTTGGAATCTGATTGATTAATTGCTTCTGTGGACAGGTGTCTTTTATACGGGTAAAGAAATGAGATTAGGAGAACTCCCTTTAAGAGAGTGCTCCTAATCACAGCTCATTACCTGTATAAAATAAACCGGGGAGACAGAAAATTTGATGATTGATAGAGGATCAAATACTTATTTCACTCATTGAGATGCAAATCAATTTATAACTTTTTTCATATGTGTTTTTCTGGATTTTCTTTGTCTCTAACTGTTAAAATACACCTACCATTAAAATTATAGACTGATCATTTCTTTGTCAGTGGACAAACGTTCAAAATCAGCAGGGGATCGAGCGGGGCCGGACCGCCATGCGGAGAGGTCGCACATAAGGCGAGCTCCTGCAGAAAAACTACCTTAAAGCCTGTTAAAAGCATAAAAACTACTTATCTGCAGTCTGGAAGCAACGGTCCTGCGGGCAAAGAGAAGCTGGTGCTGAGGTTCATCTGACCACAAGCATCCTGACCTCAGAAAGGGCACATCGGCACCGCCACATCTGAGGCCTACCCGGGTGGTGAGTGAGGTGGACGGCCGCTTCCTCGCTATCCTGCCCTGCGGTTTCCTCTCGGAACTCCGATGCCACGCAGTAGAGGCCCCGTTCCCCCCCCTTTGGACCGGTGGGGGTCATCCCGGTCCCAGGAGACTGTCCCCGCGACCTGAGACGCACGGAAAGAAGAAGACCCCATATGCTAAAATGGTGGCTGTGGCGGGCAAAAAAGAAATGGCGGTAAAACTAGAAACCAGCAAGGCACAGCACAGCAGGCCAGAACTCTCAGGGAAGCACGGACGGTGAAGAGACAGAGGGATGCCTCAACACCGCTACACCTCCGCTTACAAGCAGGAACCCAAGCTCCTGCGGTGGAGTACAGTCGGTACCTGCTACCTGATCCCTTACCACGTAAGCCAACCCTGCCTCCATGTCCGACTCACTGGCGCTCCAGCTATCTCCTGCAGAGGACTGTGCAGCGGCAGGGGACTATACCCGGAGAATGCATTCACCCCCCTCACCACGCTTACTTCTACACATTGTGCAGGACTCACCCCTGTCATGCCGAAGGCTTAGCAGAGCGGGGGTCGGAAAAACCTGAATCGTCTGGGGGTGTCCCCCCCTGGGGCTGAGCAGCTGTCAGTGGGGATGGCTCCTGTCCCTCCTGTCATTCATATAAGCTGAAACACTACCTTTACACTCCAAGCAAATACCACTCCTGGCATAACTCTTTTTTCACTGTTTTATTTTCTCACATTTTTTTATTTTATTTTAATTTAGCCACACATTAAGTCTCTGATGCCAAACGATACTAGAATAGGGCTGTTTCTCACAAATGCATACCCAGCAATGAGATTATTCGAACATACTATGAGATTTAAAGCTATATCCAACCTATGTTATCTCTAACCAGACCTGTCGTTAGTATTTAAAATGCATACCTCTCACTTGTGTATATTTGAGCCTAACACTGCTGTCTTGTTTAGCATGGCTTACCAGGAATATGTATATATATACCTGTATATGTTCCCTATAATGAGCTCTCTGTGGAGTCCAAGCCAATACACAGATGGCTTGTTTACCAGCCCTATTCAGGGCCGGATTAACATAGGGGCTGATGGAGCTGCAGCTCCAGGCCCAGGCCCATTGATTTAAAAAAAAAATTGAAAAAAAAATAAAAATATATATATATATATATATTTTTTTTTTTAACTAACTACTCTTAGGGTTGCCAGGTATTTCTCATGTATTTCTTATGGTTGCCAGTTATTTCTCAGAAGTATTTCTCAGGTATTTGAGGCTGCCTAGCCGGTGCCGGTATTGCAGTAATAAACAGAGTATAAACAGAGATTATTCTGCAATACCAGCGCTGGCCAGTAGGAGTCGCTGTTTGTGTGGAGAAAGGCAGGGATAATAAGTTACAGCATCTCCCTCCCTGCCTCTCTCTGCTCACTGATCCGCTGGGGAGCAGCTCTACACAGAGAGGCCAGACAGTAGCTTTGAGCCTGCGAGACATGGGGACGGTGAGAGACTTGGGGATGCTGAGACATTGGGACACTGGGAGACATAGGGACACTGTGGAACATGGGGACCCTGAGACACTATGGCCACAGTGGCCCCATGTCTCCCAGTGGCCCCTAGTCTCTAAGTATCCCCATGTCTCCCAGCTAGTGTTCCTAGTGTCTCAGTGTCCCCATGTCTCCCAAGGTCTCTGGTATCTCTTAGTGTCCCCATGTCTCCCAGTGTCCCTAGTGTCTGTGTCCCTAGTCTCCCAGTGTCCCCATGTATCTCCCAGTGTCCCCATGTCTCACAATGCCCCAATGTCTCTAAGTGTCCCCTAGTGTCCTAGTGACATCGAGACACTGGGAGACATGGGGACACAGACTCTAAGGGACACTGGGAGACATGGGGATACAAAAAGTAAGGGACACTGGGCGACATGGGGACACAGACACTAGGGGGACACTGAGAGACATGGGGACAGAGGGAGACATGGGGACACTGGGTGACTTTGAGACCTGGGGCACTCCCAGTGTCCCCATGTCTTCCAGCCATTGTCCCTCGTATATCAGTATCCCCATGTCTCCCAGTGTCCCTGGTGTCTGTGTCCGTAGTGTGCCATTGTCCCTAGTGTCTAAGTGTTTCCTAATCTCCCAAAGTCCTCTAGTCTCCCAGTGTCTCAGTGTCCCAATGCCCCCAGTATACCCATGTCTCCTAGTGTCTTAGTGTCCCCTAGTATAAAAGAAAAATCTCAGGCCCTCACTGTGATAGATTTTAGCAGGTTTATTGGACACCGCAACGTTTTGACCTGTACCCAGGTCTTTATCAAGTCTCCAGTGTCCCCTATGTATCACAGTGTCCCCTATGTATCAGAGTGTCTCAGTGGCCCATCTTTCCCAGTGTCCCTGTTGTCTCTCAGTGTCCTTAGTGTCTCAGTGTTTCCCATAGTCTCCCAGTGTCCCCATGTCTCACAGTGCCCCCAAGTGTCTCAGTGTCCCCTAGTATAAAATAAAAAAATCTCAGGCACTCACTGTGATAGATTTAAGCAGGTTTATTGGAGACCGTAACGATTTTTACCTGTACCCAGGTCTTTATCAATTTTCCAGTGTCCCCTATATATCACAGTGTCCCCTATGTATCACATTGTCTTAGTGCCCCATGTCTCCCAGTGTCCCCTCGTGTCTCAAAGTAATCCAGTGTCCCCATGTCTCCCAGTGTTCCCTAGTATCTTAGTGTCCCCAGGTCTCCCAGTGTCTCAATGTCTCTCAATGTCCCCTAGTGTCCTAGTGACATGGGGACACTGGGATACATAGGGACACAGACTCTAAGGGACTGGGAGACATGGGGACACAGAAATGTCCTCTTTTTGTGTATGTTTGTCCCTTTCGGCAATTCTGATTATGTGATTTGTGTCAGTGGCCCACCCTTTTACCCCATCAAGAGACTTCCTGCTTTACTGGACACTGCTGTTAGGGGGTATGGGTTTACTTGAAAGCGTGAGATTAGCATAGGGTATGTGTTTTCTGATAGCTGCATCTTATGAGTTTCCCTCCAGCACCATCAGATGCATGACACTTAGGAGGTAGGACTGTTTTAGTGTTTTTGGTCAATAAGATTTTGTAATCAGGCCCATCATAATTGTCAGCACCAGGCCCACTGGGCTCTTAATCTGGCCCTGGCCCTATTAACCTGGTTGAATAATACCACCTCTTATTTTTAACACCAGTTGGCATCACACCAACAAGACATGTAAGTTCCTTGAGTTCAGTAACACTGCTACTATCCTATAATATAATATACTGCACCAGCTAGAGACTCCAGCACTCTTTTGGTCACAGACTCTAGATTCCACTATACCAACATCAACTCTACTACTACTTTGCAGTAGCTTCCTTGTCATCACATGTTTTTAAATCACTACCATACTAAATATGCGTTTTGTGTAGCTGGGAGCTATGATCCAAGTTCCTGACCTGCACAAGGAATATTACAGGATGAAGGGGAAACATGTACTGTAGGCACCTAGATACCATCACTTTATGTGCAAATATCAGGTGGACATGTACCATCATGAATGCTTTCATTTCATGACCTTGCCTTCAGAAAGACTGCTAAACCTCAGCAATTGGAGCTGGTTGTTGTGACTTTCTATATCATCATTTGCTGAAGAAACCATATCACACTCCAAAACAGTGATCCAACACGATGGGTAATGATCACTGGACATCATAACCCAGTCTCTTCCTTAAAGAAGAAATTACCTGGCAAATTAGTACTTTTTTTAAAAAAAAATCCCTTTGAACTTTTATTTAGAATATTTACAATTTTAAAGGGAACTGTCACTTCCCAATCTGTAAAAAAATATATTTTTACTGAGGTTTTCAAAAAAGTCATAGAACAATATGACAACAATGGCATGATACATAATGGGATTCGCGGGATCTAATATGAAGATGCACATGAACAAGAGACAGGCGGGTCTCAGCTTTGAATTTCAGTACTAAATATTGTGTGATGAAAGTCAGTAAATAGTCAGAACCTAAAAAACAACACAAAATGATGAAGGGGGAAGGTTGTCCAAAGAGAGAGGAAATAAGACCCCAGCAGATTAGTAAAGAAGGGGGCAGAAACAGTGGTTCACAATCCCAAGACATTAAGCATTATGGCAGTAGTAGTTGTAACTTTTTGGTAAGAGTTGTAAAGAGTCCATGTGACCATCTCAAGGTGTTCAGTGACATTTTAGCAGATCCACTAAAGGCAAGCTGAAATAAGTATTTACAATATACTAGATGATTATCTTTGCTTTGGTTTATGTTTGGATAGTTAAAGCTATTTGTCTTTGAATATGTAAAGCAGTGTTCCTCTCCCAAACCATGTCAAACAATTAGACTAATTTTGATCAAATTGTCACTGAAAAAAAAAATAAGATCATAAAATTAAAAAAATTAAAAAAAACAATATTGTACAGACTTATTTTTATATACAATTTGTAGTTATAGATAACTATCAAGGATAAATAAACCCAAGACATTTGATGTGTCCCACTAGGCAGTGATGTCATTATGCATCATAATAATCTGAGAGTATCTAACAAGAGTTTGAACAATCTGAAGCCAGTCAGTGTGGAGCTGGTACTACAGGGTAAACAGAAACTCATTAGAACAAACCAAAACCTTCTGGATAATCTGCTGCATGGACCTAAACAGGATATGAAGAGGATGGTAATGTATGGGGTAAATGATTCATACGAAATACATTGAATACAGATCCAGGGACAGACTTGTAACCGATCGCCTTAATATGGGGTCAGGAAGGAATTTTTTATTTGGATATTTTACCCATTGTATGTCCAAGTTTTTTCGCCTTCCTCTGGACCACTAATTCCCATTCACTAAATATTGAATTGTAGCAAATTTATCTGACCAGTTTATTCACTAAACATCCAATTTTATCCACATGTGTTTTTGTATTTTTGTAACTCTTTAAATAATATATATTTAAAAGCATGGTACAAATGTATTAAAGACAAACACTCTAAAAACAATTAGAAGACTGGATTCATTATATAGTTACTTTTTAATTACGTAGGTTACAAAAATACAAAGATAAACAAAATCAATTTTAAACACCGTAAAAAGAGGAAATAATACTTCTTTGATGAATTGCCATATATAACGGACACTAAATATATATTATCCGCATGCTTCTGTAAATATGCAGTCACAAATATAGTGCCATGTCCCAATAGTAGGGAAAAAGCATATTATGATTTCTAATAATAATAATAATAAGTCCATTCTGACCACAGCTCAGCACATCTCTATGAGTCACCAGCCTGGGTACCTCCTTTACTGAACAGGGGTCAGACCCACTCTCTCCCTCAGGGGATGAAAGCGGTCTACTCTATACATGCCAAGGTTCAGCCTCTTATCCCTGAAGACCCAGCAACATCACATCTCTATGAGTTGCTAGCCTGGATACCTCCTTTCGTGACCGGGGATCAGACCCAATCGCTCCCTCAGGGGATGAAAACAGTCCATTGCATACATGCCAGGGTTCAGCCTCTAATCCCTGAAGACCCAGCAACAGCATGTCTATGAGTTGCTAGCCTGGGTACCTCCTTTCGTGACCGGTGGTCAGACCCAATCGCTCCCTCAGGGGATGAAAACAGTCCATTGCATACATGCCAGGGTTCAGCCTCTAATCTCTGAAGACCCAGCAACAGCATATGTCTATGAGCTGCTAGCCTGGGTAACCCCTTTAGTGACCCAGGGTCTGACCCAATTCCCTCCTTTAGAGGAGGAACGCGGTCCATACAAGAAATGATGCCAGGGTTCAGCCTCTTATCCCTGAAGACACAGCAACAGCATATGTCGAAGAGTTGCTAGCCTGGGTAACCCCTTTAGTGACCCAGGTTTAACCCAATTCCCTCCTTCAGAGGAGGAACGTGGTCCATACATGAAGCCATGCCAGGGTTCAGCCTCTTATCCCTGAAGACCCAGCAACAGCATATGTCTATGAGTTGCTAGCCTGGGTAACCCCTTTAATGACTGGGGGTCTGTCTCTCTCTCTCCCTCAGAGGATGAATGCAGTCCACGGTATACCTGAGGCCCAGCCAGGGTTCAGCCTCTTATCCCTGAAGACCAATCTCTATGAGTGGCCAGCCTGGGTACCCCCTTTGGTGACCGGGGGTCAGATCCAATCGCTCCCACAGGGAATTAAAGCAGTCCATTGCATACATGCCAGGGCTCAGCCTCTTATCCCTGGAGACCCATCTCTCTGAGCCGCCAGCCTGGGTACCCCGTTTAGCGAACGGGACTCTGACCCAACTTTCTCTTTCACGGGATGACAGTGGTCCACTGCATACATGAGGTCAAATCAGGGTTCGGCCTCTTATCCCTGAAGACCCAATAAACAGCACTTCCATAAGGTGACTACCTGGGTATGCCGTAGGTTTGTTTAAAACCTTCCCCCACTCGTGGTGACGAATGGCATGTTCTTTCTAAAGTAGGTGATATTTAGGAGGTTTCTGTGGTGAGCATTTAGGAAATTTTATACATGCAACAATGCAATTTACAGAAGAGCGCTGATAATGCAACAATGCAATTTACAGAGAGTGCTGATAATGCAATGATGCATTTTACTAAAACGTGCTGATAATGCAATGATGCATTTTACAAAAGCGTGCTAATAATGCAATTTACAAAAGGGTGCTGATAATGCAACAATGCATTTTACTAAAGAGTGCTGGTAATGCAATGATGCATTTACAAAAGAGTGCTAATAATGCTATTTACAAAAGAGTGCTGATAATGGATATCCTGGTTGTATAAAGTCTGCCTAAATACCACAGTCCTGGAGACAGAGAAGAGGTTAATACCCTCGATAATAGAAAGCTTCCCTGGGTGACTGAGCCAATTGTACCTGTACACCTAGTGCATATCAAGGGTGAGTGATTGCGTAGTGATATTATTTACTAACCAGCAAGCGCTCCACTCATTTACTGATGTTGGTGTCGTTATCAGGTCACACAGTATCAAGATCTTTTTTGTGTGGTGTAAGGAATGAACCAATCCAAGTGTTGTAGCAGCTTATTCTATGTATCTTTCTATTATTCATTATTTGTTTGTAAGAGCCTCTTTTATCACAGATAGGTTCTATAACATGGTCTCCATGCTGTAATGAATAACCCTTTGAATATTCAAGTTCACTCAAAACAGTCAAGTTGTGACTAGTAACTCTGCCCACATTTTGCCATCAGACTTTAATTTGCTACAAATCAAAATTTAATGATTAAAACTGTTCATGAAGACTTTTTTCCTTTTCTATAAAAGTTTTTTTTTCTTCATTATAAATAAATTAAATGGAAATATTTTTTTGTCGATCATGTTCTTTCAACAATGAAGTAAGTTGAGTTAAAGCTGAGTTTGCGCACTACTTGCTCCCAGACTGCACAAGAGCTTCTGCCTGCTAGTAAGAAGGTTAGTAGAGGAATGGACCAGAAAATGCTAGGGGACAGTCCTTAGAAAGCGTAGAGCTAGCGCATCATTAGATGCATTTATGCCAAGCTAAGTATGCTGTCTGCACAGTATCCCCTTGGTTGGTCATCTTGCATTATTGGCAGGGATCCTGACGTGCATTCACACTGGGCTGTCCATCTAATTCCTCGTGCAGACACGCTTCTTTTGGGGCATGTTTTCCCCTTTCTGAGGTTCTCGTTACGTGATTCACATCAGTGGCACACCCTTTTACCCCGCTCACCAAAATCCTACTTCACTGGACACTGCTGCTATGAGGTATGGATTTACTTGAAAGATGAAAGTGAGAGATTAGCATAGGGTTTGTGTTTTTTGATAGCTATATCCTGTGAGTTTCCCTCCAGCACCACCTCCACTAGATACATGATGTTTGGGAGGTATAATTGTTTTAGTGGTTTCTGTCGATAATATTCTGTAATTAGGCCCATCATAATTGTCATCACCGGGCCCAATGAGCTCTTAATCTGGCCCTGTATACTCAGACTAATAAATAATCCAGTATCATCTTGTTGTATAGTTGAATAAATAACTTATGTCTAACTGAAGTCAGACATTAATTTATATTTATTCACCTATACTAATATATATATATATAAATAAATATATAACTTAAGTTAGCCTATCCAAGATATAGCTAAATTGTAGCATTACTTGAAACCTACACATATAGAATAATGGCAATAGGGCATTTTTCTATATCACACATAAAAGGGTTGGAGAAACCCTTTAACCCCTTAAGGACACATGACATGTGTGACATGTCATGATTCCCTTTTATTCCAGAAGTTTGGTCCTTAAGGGGTTAAAGAAAAGTGTTCAAATTTAAAGTTAGTACATCCCAGAACCTCTTCATAAAATAAACACTCGAGTACAGAGAGCCCCTTAAATTGAGTAATCCAACCACCAGAGGCCTAGATGAGGACTCATCTAAATCAGACAGAAAACTCCATCTATAGGTAGAGACATCTATGATCGCTGTGTGATCCCACATAAAAACTTTGAGTTTACTGATTGGAGGTCATTTGAAACGTGGAAGAGGCAACTGATATATTATCAGAATTACCAGCAAAGTGGTTGACTTGACAACAATACTTCACTTAAGGTACTCTTGATTTGTTAAGTTCAGATAAAATTATCACCTTTGAAAATCTCAATGTGTTATATTTCCAATTACCATAGAGTTATACTTTCAAAATAAACGTATAATATACAACAGGTAATTGGAAGGTTACATTTTTTTTTGAGGCTTTTGAAGAGGAAAAGAGTCTAGTCTGAAGATAACGTGTATATATAATATTTTCTATATAATTTCAATTTCTAAACTATTTATTTTTCTCTATATAACACTCTATATTTTCTGTTTCCAAAACCAAATTAACTTCTTCTATGGCATAAACGTTAAACAAATTATAACTGGCATGATATAATTATGAATGAGGACCAAAATTAAATAAAATTAGCCTGTAACTTACTTACTTACTCCATATTAACATCAAAAATCCTTCATTGAGATGATCTGAAAATGAATTTAAAAAAAAATCACTTACTTTTTACAAAATGTATGTTGTCTATTTTGTTTAAAAGAAACAATTTGCATGGAAGTGGAGATTTGGGGCAAATCTGTATTGTGGAATTCCTAGTAAATTCACTATTTTAGTTCATTTCTGTGGAGAATTAGCTCAGTTCAAGGAATTTCACAATTAGGACTATGCAATATTACAAAAAGGACCCCGGCTCTGCTCACAGCCAGTGAATAATCCAAGGAATAAAACAAAACATTCAGCACACATTACCAGTGAACTTGGCACCATAATAAAGGATAACTTTGAAAATTGTGCTAGATCTTTTATTTAAAGGGATACTATAGGCATCATGACAACTTTAGTTTAATGAAGCAGTTTGGTTGGCATTTTGGCACTCAAAACACATTAGGTGTAATTTGTAGTTTAGGTCGAGGGCTGGATTGGCCAACCAGGAACCGGAGTAATTCCCAGTGGGTCGGCCATGCCTACTTGCTGGTGAAGCTCTCAAAGAGGGACCATGTATGGGTAGATATGAGGGAAGTTCAATTGGTAGCAGAGAAACTGTGAAGGAGCAGAAACTCAATCGCTCATTAAAATATGCATACAGTATTTTGTTGAAGTAAGTGTGTGTTTGTTGAATGTTAGAGTTTGTTGGTGCATCTGTGTCAGAACGTGTTGGTGTGGCTGTTAGAGAGAGTGTGGATATGCATGTCAGTTAGTACAAATATTTTCACAGAACACAAGCCCTGTTCCTTTTTAAAGACAAAATAAAACTTTAAAAAAATATGTTTACATTTCTCCAATACCATCCCTCTAGTGGCTATAACCGTGAAAGTCACTAGAGGCTCTTCCTCATGAACCCTTCAAATATCAAATGTCTTCATTCACCATCATTCCTGCCATGATGATAGCGAACAACCGCCATGAAGATATCAAACCTTCCACTGAGAAGCATTTGGTTTAAATTCTGATTGGCGAAGAGTGGGAATTGTCTCACATGCACCCTGTGTCCAAAGAGGCAGAAAAGTATTTGATTGGACAGATGACATAATTACTGTTATTACATATGTATGCTTATAGGAGATATTGATTACAATCTCTGGGGTGGTATAGGGGCTATCGGTCTAACTAGACTTGGAGGTGGTGAGGAGTTATGATGCACGTGAGTAATTACAAATGTCTGGAGCTAACATAAATGTAAATTTGCACTTAAAACTTAATGCTAAAGTAGTAACTAAACATTGTTCCCAGTTAGGGAGAGTAAAAGAAAAAAGGGATTGATCCTGCCAGTCTGGTGTTCATGTTAGTCCCTCCAGTCTCTCAGGTGCCCAGACTGCGGCTGTCCGCCTTCTGTTGGCTAATGGAGGTAGGCTTCGTTAAAGAGGGGCCTATGCCCACACCCAGAGACTTGGTTGGCTGGAAAGGGCACAATTTTAGACATATCCTAAGTATGTTGGGTCTTCTGACCAGGTACGGTGGTCTTCGGGTTCGAGTATAGTGGCAGTCCCAGTGTTATCAGCACAGATTTGGTTTCTGAGGCATCCGTAATTCTGAAGGTTTTGCCTCCTTGTGTGATGATCAGATTCTGGGGGAAAACCCAACAGTACAGTATGGCTGAGAAGAGTAGCGATCAGAGGTTGGAAATGGCTTTGTTGCAACGTTGGTCTGTATAGGTATTGAAAGAAGGTTAAGGTTGTGTTTTCGAATAGGCAGGTAGGTTGTCCCCTCACCGCAGCCATGAATGAGATTTGCACTGACCTCCACTCAAACTGAAGGATAACATCCCTTGGTAAGTCCGCTGGGGCTCTGGTTGCATTTGGGATTAGAAAAATCCCTTCCACCACTGCTTGTTTGGAGGTGAGTATTCTTCTTAACAACCGCCTGGTGTAATGTGGTAGTGTAGTTCCTCAGGATTGGCAGATTACGGTATGCTCCTAATTTTTACATTTCGGCTTCTATGCCTGTCTTCCATGGCGTCCAAGTGAGTTGTGCATAGTGTTTGAGCCCGTTGGAGCTCTGCCGTCATAAACTCTATTGTAAGGCATTTCGAGGCAAGGCCCTGTGTATCTTCTTCCAATGTCTTTACACGCCCCTCCACTATGTGTATTACTCCCTGCACTGTGGCGATGTCCGGTGCAAATAGCTGGCGAATGTTGCAGAGTAGTGCCTTAAAGTCGCCTTTGGTAGAGGTCAGCTTGTTGTCCTCATCAGAGAAGGTTTGGTGTAGTCTCCCAGTGCCTTGGATCTCGTCCAGCACATCCATGGCCTGTTCTTCAGAGGAGGCCGAAAGCGAGCCACCATTTTCTTTTGACGCGGCAGTGGTTAAGACCCTGGTAGGCCGGAGCAGAAAATATCCAATATCCTGGGCACCCAACAGTATAACGGGTCCTTGGCATCTGGACTTCTTCCCCATGAGGTGGGTGCTTTCTTCACCTGTTAATAAGTGGAGGTAAAGTGTTTAAGGATGCTTTTTTAGGCTTAGCACCACAGAGCTCTCCTTTGGCACGTCTGCACCATTCAGCTTTTGGCTCCATCCCCGTATATACCTATTTTTTGAGGGGGACACTTTACAATTTCTGCGACTTCAGGCGCATTAAAAAGGAAAAATGTTTTCATAATTACCATCATTTTCTTTTCCTGGCTATTGTCAATGGCAGGATCAATTGTTGGTTACCTCACAGCAATTACGCCATGAAGATATCAGCATAAAAAATAAGGTATATAAGGACCTTCTCTGACTAAAGAACACTAGAAAGGGAGGGTCTTGAAACTGCCAGGTAACATAGCCAGCAAAAGAAAATAATGGTAAATATGGAAACAACTTTCCTTTTTCCTGAATAACCATGGCAGCATCACTACTGGCAAACACCAAATGCTAGAAAAAGGGTACGATGACATGCAGAGAACTGACCAAAATAAACTTATGCAAAAGTGTAACAAACTTTATTCCACAAAGTTGCTGCTCTTCTGCAAAGCAGATTGAATCACGAGACTTGTCCAATTTATAATGTTTAAAAACTATTTTTGAATGCCCATGTTCCTACTTTGTAAATGTTGTCTTTAGAGACATTTAACAAGGATGCCCAAGATATTCAAACTGATCTTGTTAAATGTGCTCTGATCTCTTTAGGTACTGGATAGCACTTAGTCAGTGTGACTTGGAAAATACATCTGAAGTCCATCTGTGGAGTGTGCTGCTCTGGTGAGCTGGGATTTAAAAAAAAATAAATAAAATAAAAATAATAATAATGATTTCCTCATTAGTGTGAAATGAAGAAACCACATTTGGTAATAGTTATGATATGGGTCTCATAATCTGAAAAAAAGTAAGGTAATTGGTTGTTCTGATGATAAAGCATGAATTTCACTAACTCTTCTTGCTGATGTGATTCGGTAAATTTTTATACTTTGTCGAGAATCCTTTGCAGGCAATTACTGCTTTAAGTCTGGAATGCATGGACATCACCAAAAGTTGGGTTTCCTCCTTTCTTGTGATTTGTCAGGCCTTTACTGCATTTGTCCTTAATTGTTGTTTGTTTTTTGGTCTTAAGTTTTGTGTTCAGCAAGTGAATTGCATGCTTGATTGGGTTGAGATCAGATGATTGACTCGAACATTGCAGAATATTCCACATCTTACAATACTCCTGGGTTGCTACTGGAGAGTGTACTTCACTTGACTGCATGTTATGAAAGGGTTTTTATTTACCATGAAAAGGATCCTACGATCATCCACTATTGTTTTTGGTGAACGTCCAGGCCCTTTTGTGTTGCAGAGCTCACCAGTGCGTTCTTTTTTTTCTCAGAATGTCCAAAACTGTTTATTTGCCCACTACTAATGTTCCTGCTATCTAATCTGATGGACTTATTTTTTTGCAGCCTGTTTCACTTGCATTGAGAGCTCATTTGGCAGCATGTTGTACGTTCACAGCAACAGCTTCAAAATGTGAATGCCACACCATTCACCTGCTTCATTGATGAAGAAATAACAAAAGGAATAGCCCACATCTGTCCATGAAACAGCTTTTGAGTCAATTGTCTAATTACTTTTCTTCCCTTGGAAAAGAGGGGGCCGCATATTAAATTCCTAAATGTTTCCTCCAATTTGGATGTGAATACCCTCACATTAAAGCTGCAAGATTGCACTTTAAACCCATATTCATTTTTTAACTGTAACTTAAATTTATATTGGTAAACAGCAGAAATAACACTTGTGTGTGTGTGTGTTAAAACAATTCTGGACCTAACTGTAAATCATTTGAAAGGTTTACCAAAAATATTAAATCATTTGAAAGTCTTAACCAACAACAATATTAAACTGAGGCCTTTCATTTTAACCATATATCATTACACTTGACTACACTACTTCCCCCCGGCTCGGACGGTCCCAAGACCGAATTTATACCCGCCTCCTAGACATGTAGCGAGGAATATACTTAAAGCCATAGCGAGGCATTAACCCTAACACACCTGCATAATACCCAGCACATTCCCGCAGATCAGACAGCATTGTTAACGCTGTGTAGGTATTGTCAAATTAGGCTTAGCCAAACTCAATTCACTATAAGAGACACTTCACTGCTTCAACAGTTAAATTAATGCCTATATGTTTTTGAGCAACCAGTGCCTCAGTCTCACATAAGCACTATACCTGTGACTTCTGCCTGTTTATCTATTTTGTTGTTATCTTACTTTGAAAAAGATTAAAAAAAATAAAACTGTCTTCCATAGGAGCCCCCAAATATAATTTTTAAAACATTTTTTTTTGCAAATTCTTTGCTGTTCCTTATTGTAAGCTTGTAACCTTTCATAACCTAGACGCTCTCATGGAAATCTCATTTTCACTATGTCTGTCCCCCATTGCACTCTAAAAATAAATATTGAAAAAAAACCTGAGGCCATTGTCAGATTAATGTGACAAATGCTCCATCCCACGTACATTTGGAACGGACTCCTGGAGGAGTGTAGAAGCCAGCCTCCTGCCAATCAACAATGGTCCAGGTCTGGGACATCGTTTAGGAGTTATACTGCCCAGCCGCCACTAGTAGCTTTTCCTTGGTGCCCCTGGTTTGGCACTTTCCCTTCATGCGAATAGAACGCTGGCTCTCTGGGGACCGTTCGCATGAACCAAACCCACGAATAGTCCAAGTGGTTCACTATCAACTCAGCGGGACTCAGCCACGAATGTTATGGAACTGTTTTCGGCATGAGGTGACCGTGCAATTCCCAGACAACTTGGTTTGCGGTTTTGAACCACTTTGAAACTCCGTCAGGAGAGCACTTTTTGGAGGAAAGGTGTGTGAGACTAAGGGGAACAAACGCTACCTAAGAGCCAGGCGGAGCACCCCGTATTGCAGCCGCAGGAGTTCCCGAAAGTTGACTGGCAAAAGCACCAAACGCCCTGGAACTATTTTGGGCATTGGACCACTTGTGCGGCCAGTCAGAACTTTAACACGGTGGCGTTCCCCTACACTTCAAGGATCTGAGCGCTATTTGGAGAACTTGGGCGTTCAGATCAGGACTATTTAACAATGTATTGTTTGTGGGGTATTTTTATGTTTGCCTCTCTGGTCCTGGGACATCATTAGCTTACTGGTCTTTAACGCAATTATCTCCCAGGCCCAAAGATTCCTGGGAGGGGCTTGTGGTGAAGACAATGGAGACCCTTTACTGGGGTCTGTGTATAAAAAGGCTGTGTTTGGATGCATTAAACCAGTTGTACTACCAGAACTGTGTGTTTTCTAGTTACTGGGAGGTGAAGGGCTATAATCACTGCTTAGCACCTAGTTCCAGTTAGTGGAGGATGCAGCAGGGGAAATCCTTGTAAGAACTAGAGCTCCCAAGATTGCGTCGTCCAGTCGCTGGGAGGGAAAAGAGCTAGTCCCCTATCCTGGTCCAGGACGAAGAGGCTCCAGGAGGACTCCATGCAAGCCACAGCGACTGGGGCAGATGCACTGAGGTTTTCCTTTGTTCCAGCCAGGAAGCGGTCCTTGGTGGAGGTACCCAGCTGAGGTACAGTGAGCTAACTACAAATGTCCAGAAATAATAAACCGAATAGAAACATAGAATGTGACGGCAGAAAACCATTCGGCCAATCTAGTCTGCCCAATTTTCTAAATATTTTCATTAGTCCCTGGCCTTATGACTAACCCACGCATACTTAAACTCCTTCTCTGTGTTAACCTCTACCACTTTAGCTGGAAGGCTGTTACATTCATCCACTACCCTCTCAAAGTAACACCTTTCCTGTTATGCCTCAAATAGAATAGAATATCGGAGAAGCCGACAGTTACGTTCTGACATTTCCTCAGATGTTGAGGTTAGGACCTTATCAAATATTTTGTACTCTGTCCTTGGGTTTTTACGTCCAAGATACATTATCTTGCACTTATCCACATTGAATGTCAGTTGCCACAACTCTGACCATTTTTCTAAATTTGCCTAAATCATTTGCCATTTGGCTTATCCCTCCTGGAACATCAACCCTGTTTACATATCTTAGTATCATCAGCAAAAAGACACAACTTACCATCAAGACCTTTTGCAATATCACTAATAAAAATATTAAAGAGAATGGGTCCAAGTACAGATTCCTGAGGTACCCCACTGGTGATAAGACCATGCTTCGAATATGCTCTATTGACTACAACAATCTGTTGCCTGTCACTGGGCCACTGCCTTACCCATTTAACAATATTGGAATCCAAGCTTAAATATTGCAGTTTATTGATAAGCCTTCTATGTGCAACAGTGTCAAAAGCCTTACTGAAATCTAGGTAAGCAATGTCTACTGCACCACCCTGATATTATTTTAGTTACCCAATCAAAAAAATCAACAAGATTAGTTTGGCACGATCTCCCTGAAGTAAGCCCATGTTGTCTCTGATCTCGAAGATCCTTTAACATGGTTTCCCCACTATTGAAGTAAGGCTTACTGGCCTATAGTTGCCCGACTCCTCCCTACTACCTTTCTTGTGAATGGGCACAACATTCGCAAATTTCCAATCTCCTGTTAGCACTGATTGGTTAAATAAATCTGTTAATGGTTTTGCTAGTAAATCATTAAGCTCTTTTAATAAGTTTGGGTGTGTTCCATCAGTCCCCATTGACTAATTTGTCTTTACTTTTGACAGTTGAAATAGAACCTCTTCCTCTGTCAACTCACATGTAACAAATGACTCACTTGTCCTTTTTCCTAACTGAAGTCCATTTCCTTAATTTTCATATGTAAATACTGAACAAAAATATTAATTGAGGCAGTCAGCTAGACCTTTATCCTCTTCTACCTACCTTCCTTCTTTTGTTTTACATCGAAATAATCCTGATTTTACTTTCCTTTTCTCATTTATACATCTAAAAAATGTTTTTTACTGACTGTGCTTTTTTCCACTTCTGTGTGTGATTTGGAAACTTATAACTTGCTTACCATCTTTCTGCCTAATCTTATAGATCTTTCTATCTTCCTCAGAGTACCACAGTGGTTTCTTAAATTTTTTGCTCTTACAGACAAGCCTAATGCAATTTTCTGTTGCCTTCAGCAATGCGACTTTTAAATGATCCCATTTCTCTTGGACTCCATTTAACCCCTTAAGGACACATGACATGTCTGACACGTCATGATTCCATTTTATTCCAGAAGTTTGGTCCTTAAGGGGTTAAACAGCTCCAGTCTGATAATGACTCCTTTACACATATTCTAATTTTAGAAAATTGTGCTTTTGTGTGGTGTCACTGTTCCCCTTTTTTGCCTTCCCTGTCTTTTCTATATAAAGAGTACCCTGGTATTGCTATGTCCCAGTCATTTTTCTCATTATACCATGTCTCAGTAACAGCGATTATCAGTTGCCATTATTGCCACAAGTTACATAGTTGCATAGCTGAAAAAAAAACATTGGGTCCATCAAGTTCAGCCTTCCTCACATATGTTTTTGCTGTTGATCCAAAAGAAGGTAAAAAAAAAACTAGTCTGAAGTGCTTCCAATTTTGCACCAAACTAAGAAAAAAAATCATTCTTGACCCCAAATTAGCAGTCATGTGTCTCCTTTGATCAAGCAGCTATTACCCCCTAATTAGAAATGATATCCCTATCCAATTGCAGTTTACACATCTTTATTGGCTGATAAAACCACCTCTTCAGGCAGAGTATTTCATTTCCGTATTGCTCTTACTGTAAACCCCCCCCCCCCCAAAAAAAAACTGTTCTTTGCTTTAGATGAAATCTCCTTTCTTCCAGCCTAAATTTGTGACCCCGTGTCCAAGGTTTAGCCCTGTTTGAGTAGAATTCCAGATAATGGTTTGTACTGACCCTGAATATATTTGTGTAATGTTATCATATCCCCTCTGAGGTGCCGTTTTTCCAAACTAAAGAGATTTCAATGTTTTAACCTTTTTTCGTAACTAAAATGCTCCATTCCTTTTATCAATTTTGTAGCTTGTCTCTGCACTTTTTCTAGTGCCATGATAGCCTTCTTTAGAACAGGTACCCAAAAATGCACAGCTTATTCAAGATGAGGTCTTACCAGCGATTTATAAAGAGGCAAAATTATATTTTCATCCTAAGAATTTATGCCCCTATTTATACATGACAAACCTTATTGGCCATAGCAACTGCAGATTGACATTGCTGCCTAATTTGTTGTCTATAACAATTCCCAAATCCTTCTCGTGTGTGGTTATCCCTAATTTTATTATAGACACGGAGGCTCGTATATATGCAATCTCTTTCTTATTTATTCCCTCAGCAGCAAGATTTTTTTTTTTAAATTCTTTATTTTTCGTTGTGCATGCAAGAACAGTATGCTTGTGTAGCCCCAATAGACGGCAAATTTTGGGATTAAGGTGAGAAGAGGTGTAGACAGTAGGTTGACATAACATAGAAATGTAGGCATGCCTAACTGTGGTGATAATGTAAGTTAAGGTTCTACATTTGTGGTACATGCTGGTGAGTTTATAAATTCAACATCGATTTGTATGAGCTGGCTAGAGTTTTTTTAACGCTTTTTGGATATGCTAGGTACATTGGTGGTGTCTTTTCTATATGTATACTAGCTAGAACAAATATTCATACACAGTTAACAAGCTAATAATAAAGGCATCAACATTAATAGCAAGGACATCAGTACAGAGCTCTGTCATGTCGGCCCGAGGGTTATACTGAGTCTTGTATAAGTGAGGTGCGAATGACAAGAGAAGTAGTAACTAACACCTTTTTCAGCTTGCTAGTGTGTCTGAGTCTGATATTAGCATTCAAACGATTTAAACCATGCATGACCCCCCTGTGATCCCCTGTGTGAGCCAACATAACAGAAAATAAGGAGGAGAAATTAAAAGTCATCAGATAATATAAACTGGTTGCGGATATTCACTTGAGGCACATTGAAAACGAGTGTCAGTGGGTGCTTTGCCTTGCATTAGCCGATGCCTCGTCTTGGCTGATTGCCCCCTCTCAGTGTGTGTGGGCTCAGGGCTCCTGTGTTTTGCGGCGGTGTGGTGGTCAGTGAGTTTAGAGCCGGTCTGGCTGCAGGTTGCGCTGGCTTCACGTGCCTGGGGCTAGAGCAATGCCCTGTGCGCCGTCTGGATGCAGGTGCCTCCTCGGGTCTCTCGCCCCTCAGTTTCGCCTGTTGGATCGTGCTGGTCCTGCCCCTCCGGAGCCCAAGTCGCTGATGAGGGCGTTGTGGGGTTTTTCGCTGTGGTGTTTTCCAGTGCTTGGGCTCCGATCGGCGGCCAGTCCCCATGTTGATCGGTGTGGCTCCCTGCCGATTTTTGGCTGATGCAGGAGTTAAGTTAAGGGGGGTTCCTGTTTCCCTCCGCTGGATGGCTCTTGGTGGGGTGTATGGCTCATCGGCAGTCAGCGATACATGTGCCTGGGGTTGCAGTCGATCTTCCAACCGCTGCCAGAAGGAGGTGAAGATTGCAGTGAGTCGTTGCTCAGTTTCCAGCCAGGCCAGTTGTGCACATGCTGTGTGGGCTGTATCCGCCATTTTAGGAGACTTTTTGGCGGTAAGTGTTGGTCTCGGTGTAGTGATCGTTTTCACGTCGCTTTGCAGGGGTAACTTGCGGGGGTAGACCGGGATAACCCCCACCGGTCCAGGGGGGGGGAACAGGGGCCCACGGCTTGATCAATCGTGGCGGTAGGAGAGCGGCCGTCTCTCCTGTGCCCGCCATCCAGGTAGGCCTCACCTTTGTGTCGGGTGAACGGGGTTTGGTATGCCGCTTGTTTGGAATCCGCTTGTTTGGAATCCACATGTTCTCCCCTGTGTCACTGCACTCTGGGTGGCCGTTCTGGCCCGGTTAATTGCCTTTTTGGCTTGCAAAATCGTTTTTTTTTGGCCGTGGTTCTCAGGAGCTGTTGTGATCAGCGTCTTCTCCGTTCCACGGTCAGGCCCCGCCCCCAGCAGCAAGAAATTTTGAGAGAAATATGAAAAAACTTTAACTTTAACATTTAAATATGCCTAGAAACATCGGCAGCCAATAATATCACATTGTCCATATGGGAAAGGGGGCTGTCCTCTGTCACTCTTCCTCTTTCTTGCTGCTCCCTCAGAGTTAAGTACACAAATTTTTTCTCACTGTTTAGTTTACTGTTATAGATGTATTTTATTATAGTGTGTGATTCTGTTTTTTGCGTTATTCCGTTACTTGGTGTATATCCGGACCACCCTCACTGAGTTACTGGTGGTTTTAGGGACCCCCTGGGGACTCTTTCCCCCATCCCTCTTTGACTCCTGTCCCCTTGCTGCGCGGCCCCCGACCGCATTCAGGAACCGGCGGTTCCCCCTTCCATGGGAGAACTGCCGGGCTTGTGCTATTAGCCGCGAGAGGTTTTTTCTCCCTCCCTGTACGGCTGAGTTTTTCCCACGCTGTCAACGACCGCGAGCTCTGTGCAGCTCGCGGCCATTGTGAGGGGAGGAGCTGGATACGGCCGTTGGCGCGCTTTCCCTGGTGAAAGCGCGCATAGGCGGGAAATCTCTGTGGGATTTTGCCTTCCATTGATGGTTGACGGCTCCAGGTTCCTCCGGCAGGGTATACACCAAATTGATTTAACAATTGATTATACAATACTATTCTAGTTATAGTTTAAAAAAATGTTCTGATCGCTGTATTGCACTGTTTATTTTCAGAGTCTAGCTGCTGCTCAGCTTTTTCCCTTACAGTTTTGTCTCTACACCTGATTATACCAATATGCAGTCCACGTCTGATAATACTGAAGGGTCTGGGTTACCCACTGTGGACCCATTTCAAAACCCCACTACTGATGATACAGCCTTAATGGCTTCTGAGGAATTCCAGAATATACTGGACACTACCATGGCTGTATCTATAAATAAAGCGCTGGCCTTTGCCATGGGGGCTATGTCCGCTTCATTCTCCCAAACCCTCACGCAAGCGCTCTCCCAAACCCATAGCGCACATATGGCTCCCTCCATGGTGCATGCCCCATCCGCCACTGTGGACACTGTGCCCCGCAAGGCAAAAAATAAAACAAAGCACCTCAGCTCCCACTCCACCGAAAAGGCTATGCCTATTATGACAGATCCGCCCTTGGCGATCAAGGATGGCGCGTTACAGACGCGCAAAAGAGCCCCTGGCCGGGCAAAAGCGGTCAGATCTTGGAAACGGGCACGTGCCCTAGAAGATGGGTCAGACTCCGACTGGAGTGAGGAGGACGAGGTTTCCGACACCCCTGACTACGCCTCCTATGAGGAGGCGGAGTCCGAGGCAGAGGGACCGGTTTTCGAAGCCCGGGAGGATCTGACCTCCACAGCGCTTGGGTCGGACGCTACTCTGGAGGGCGCGGGGGCAGGTCTCCGGGACCCTCAGGGCCAACCCCTGTTCGACCCGGAAGACTTGTGCAACCCGCGTTCTGCAGAGTGGGAGCCACCCACTCATATAGCACGATATCTAGCATTGCGTATGCGCACGCCCCTATCAAAGGAGGGACACCAGAAACTCAGAGCGGAATGCCCCGTCCTATTGTGCCTGATGAGGCCTGTAAAACCCCAGAGGTGGACCCCAAGACTGCCCAATTTTTGGGAAAGTCAGGATGGAAACCCAAGAAGGGACTGGAATTTGCTCTTACAACTGCCAGGACAAGCTCTTAGAAACAACTGGGCCAACTACTAAGCTCTATGAGCTGTTAGAAGCCGCTAAGGCGTGGGAATCTGTCATGGACTTTGACGTGGCTATAGGATGGGTTCAGCGCCTGATCTGTCTGTTGGGCAACGCCAACACAGCCATGGCGACTGAACGCCGTAAGGCAATACTACTAAAAATGGATCATAAATTGATATCTATGGCAGTTACTGAGCCTGGCCGGCTGCAAAGGGCATGTTATTCGGAGACTCGTTTGTACGAGATCTAGGTACATACGTTAAAACGTTTACAGCTATTGATAAGCCGCAAGCCAAACTAAAGAGGGTGTTTGCACCCAAGATTTTTGGAGGGGCCGGGAGATCCAGGAACTGTCCACCCGGCCGAGGCTATCGGGGTCACGCTAGAGCCCCCAGAGGATCCCACCAATTCCCAAGATATACACCGGAATACAGGCCATCCCCGTTCTTCCCATCCAGAGGAAGACCATGGCAGCCACGGATATCGAGAAGAGCTGCATCGGGACGACAGCCCTATGGTAAGTGTAATTATTCCTCCTTTCCCCCAGATAAAGGTGGGTGGAAGATTAGCAAGTTTCCTCCATGTATGGCATCAGATCGCATCAGACCAGTGGGTTCTTCCGACGGTACAGGGTTACCATTTAGATCTAGTAACCACTCCCATACAGCCCATGACCCCAAGAGAATTATCGCTTCCCCACGATCAGGCCATGCTAATTACCCTGGAGATTGCAGAGTAAGTCGCCAAAAATGCGATCCAAGAGATCCCGTTAAGCCAGCGGGGATTCACGAGCACTCTTTTCCTAGTGCCAAAGAAAGGAGGCGGGGTACGCACAGTGATAAATCTTCGCCAGCTGAATGCGTTCATCCAATACAGACACTTCAAAATGGAGGGCATTCACTGCCTCAGAGATTTACTCCTACCAGCGGACTGGATGGTCAAGTTAGACCTGCGGGACGCATATCTGACAATTCCCATTACAGAACGCTGCAGAGACTTTTTGAAGTTTACATGGCAAGGAAGGAAATGGCGCTTCAAATGCCTCCCATTCGGCCTATCTTCAGGACCACGGTGCTTCACCAAGGTGTTGAAGCCGGTGATAGCGTTTCTCAGATCACGAGGGGTCAGACTCATCATATACCTGGACGACATCCTCCTTCTCGCCAGCTCCCCATCCATATTGCGTACCCATTTGGAGTGGTCACTGCACCTACTACAGAACCTAGGCTTCCTCATCAACTGGGAGAAGTCGGTATTGGAACCAACACAAAACATAGAATTTCTAGGCTTCCAAATCAACTCCATTCATCAGACCCTTTACCTTCCGGAAGACAAGATCAAAACCATAAAAAAGGAAATCAGACGAATCTTACGAGCTGGTGACTTATCGATCCGACAACTGGCACGAATCATAGGCCTGCTCGCCTCATCCATCCAGGCGATATTTCCAGGCCCATTACACTACCGGGCAATGCAAAGATTCAAGGGCTCCTATCGCCGTACTGGCCACACATACGAAACGCGTCTCTCTCTCGACACAGGGTCCAGAGGGGAACTAGTTTGGTGGCTCACCGACATGGAAGCCTGGAATGGCAGAGCGATATTCGGAGCAACACCAGACTTGATTATAGAGTCGGACGCCACCTCTTACGGCTGGGGCGCACGCTGTGGAGATATTTCTACTGGGGGCAGATGGTCGGAACAAGAAACATGTCTACACATCAACTGTTTAGAACTCTTGGCGGGGTCATTCGCTATCCGCAGCCTTACGCCCACCAACATCACTTGCTGTGTCCTACTCAAAATGGACAATGTGTCAGCGGTGAGATACATAAACCACCTAGGGGGCACGAAATCGAAGATGTTGGCCCTCCTCGCCAAAGAATTTTGGCACTTCTGCCTCTACAACAACATTTCCGTGATTGCAGAACACATACCAGGGCTGGACAACTCCACAGCGGATTGGAACTCCAGATACCTCAGGGACTCGGGGGATTGGAAGCTGCACAGACAGATTTTCCTTCAACTACAGACAATGTGGGGTCAACTGGACATCGACCTATTTGCTTCTCTGTTGAACACACAACTTCCGAGGTTCTACAGCTGGAGACCAGACTCGGCAGCTCTGGCGACCGATGCATTCATACAAGCCTGGCCACAGACAAGGCATTATGCATTCCCACCGTTCAACCTCATACCTCGGACTCTCATCCATCTCAGACGATACAGAGGTACCTTGGTATTAGTTACCCCGTTATGGCGGACACAGACGTGGTTCCCCAGACTGCTGGAGATGTCAATAGATTACTGCTTCTGAACCTACCGAATTTGCGGACCGACACGGACGGGAACTCGCACGACTTAGTGGACAGAGGTCTAGTACGCCTCATAGCTTGGCTCCTTTCAGGGGACCCTGGACCATCCCTGACGTTCCACAGTCAACTCTCAGACTTTTGGCAGAGGCGTGGGCACCAGGCACTAGAAACGCTTACCAGTCAGCATGGAGAGCATGGTCTAGCTGGTGCCTGGCAAGGGAAGTGGATCCCATATCTGCCCCTCTGAATAAGGTATTACACTTCCTCACATCTATGTTTGAAGCAGGAGAAGCTTATCGTACGATTAATGTATACAGATCGGCTATAGCAGCAGGCCATCAGGGATTTACGGGAAATACGGCAGGAGACCAACCCCTGCCGACTCATGAAAGGGATTAGACTGTCGAGACCTCCTACGGCAAGATACTCAACCTTCTGGGACGTCGACATAGTCCTCAATTTCTTGGATAAGTGGCCAGCAAATCAAGAGCTCTCACTTCAACAACTTTCTGTAATTACTCATCCTCCTTTGTTTAATTGCATGTAAACGGGTCTCCGATGTCAGAGCCATAGATTGGAACGCCATCACCTTTCAATCGGGCGGAGTGGCTTTCGCCATTTCACGAAGAACCAAGATTTCAACTAAACGAGTTTTCTACCCAGCTTTTCCTAGCAAACCTAATCTGTGCCCAGTACTAGGTCTGAAAGCATATCTGGACCATGCCCCCCTTCGGTCTCCACAGGAAGGAGCATTATTTATTTCCTTTCGGAAACCACACCTCCCAGTCTCGTCTCCCACTTTGGCTCGCTGGGCAAGATGGATGCTGGCTACAGCAGGAATTGATGTATCGATATTTTCACCTCATTCAGTACGAGGGGCGATGGCCTCCAAAGCTTCAACGATAGGGTGTCGTTTAGAGGATATCCTAAAAGCGGCCGACTTGTCTAATGAGTCTACCTTTAGGGATTTTTATTGTCGCCCTATCGAACATTTTTCTTCAAGGATTATTGATCAGCTTTAAACTTGCATGTATACGAGCCTCCATGTCTATAATAAAATTCAAAGATTTTACTATTTACATGACGTAAAGTCATGATTTTATTAAAGACACGGAGGCGAGTATAATTCCCTCCCGCCCAACCGCGTAAAGGGATACAGTTATATATTAATGATCTAGGATCTACGGTAAGGTTTATACGACATGATTGACTGTTTCATAAGTTTCAATTTAAGGTAAAGATAAGGAGTTTTGGTTAGGTCTGAATGCTTGCATTTTAATTATACCGTGATAAGAGATACAAATAGTTGGGAGATAAGATTTTACCACATATTTATTTGTCTTTACAGCCTAATTGTGAATACGGATAATCTCGTCATCAACGGATTGGAAGTTATTAGATGTTAATTCGTCATATGGAAGGTCGCAGACAGAAAGAGGAAGAGTGACAGAGGACAGCCCCCTTTTCCATATGGACAATGTGATATTATTGGCTGCCGATGTTTCTAGGCAGATTTAAATGTTAAAGTTTTTTCATATTTCTCTCAAAATTTCTTGCTGCTGAGGGAATAAATAAGAAAGAGATTGCATATATACTCGCCTCCGTGTCTTTAATAAAATCATGACTTTACGTCATGTAAATAGTAAAATCTTTGAATTCACTACCATTTAGGGTGGAAGTTGCTTGTGCATTCTTGACCCTGAAGTGCATAACTTTGCATTTCTCTACGTTAAATTTCACCTGCCATTTTAGTGCCCAGTCCCCCAATCTATACAAATCCATCTGCAGCAAAGCAATATCCTGCTCAAATTGTATTACTTTACAAAGTTCTGTATAATCTACAAACACTGAAACATGGCTTTCAATGCCTATTTCAAGATCATTAATAAATATGTTAAATAGAAGCGGTCCCAAAACAGAACCCTGAAGGACACCACTTACCACTAATGACAACTCATTGTACTCTATCCTTAAGCCAATGTTCTACCCAAGAAGAATAATCATCTAGACAAATTTCTTTTAGTTTGAAGACTAACCTATTGTGAGGAACCGTATCAAATGCCTTGGCAAAATCCAAGTAGATCACATCCACTGCAACACCCCGATCTATACTTCTACTTTCTTTTTCGCAGAATGCAATTAGGTTAGTTTGACATGACCTATGGTTCATAAAACCATGCTGATTATTGCTAATAACAAAGTTCTTCCCAATGAATTCCTGAATATTATCCCTTAATAGCCCTTCAAATATTTTTCCAGTCACAGAAGTTAAGCTCACAGGTTTATAATTTCCAGGCAAGGATTTTGAACCCTTTTAAAATATAGGAACGACATCTGCCTTCCTCTAATCCTCCGGTACAATACCTGAAACAAAAGAATCTTGAAAAATTTAATACAGAGTGTGACAAAAGTACTCCTTTCCCTTGGTACCTTGTCCTGGGATTGGGGTGTTACACACAGTCTTTTCAGGCTTTAGAGACACTTCACACGCTGGATGAAGTAAAAGGACTTGCTCTTTTATTGTGGCTCCAAAATAAATGCACAGTAAGGTATAAAGGTAACAAAAATATACAAAACAAAAGCCTTGCTCTTCTGAGCACTAACTAAACAAAATAATCAGCTAACTGGGTTGGATGGCTTGTCCATTTCCCAACATAAACAACCTTACTGTTTCAGGTTTTCAGCTCTCTGTTTCCACTCACAGAAACCAAACACAATCTCCCTCCTTCCTTGACAGGGGAGTACTTAATAGCACTGGTAATTGACAATCCTTTTCAGGTGAGTTAAATTAGGATTCAAACTCTGGAACTGGACTTCTCACCTGTAGGTTACAAGCAACTTCCAAAATGTGGAGTGGAGCACTGGCCCACCCTACTCTCCAAGTACTCTACCCCAGGGCCCAAATATACACATATTTAAAGTGCAACATTCATTATAACATAACACATTTCCCTGGGGCTAATTACACAAAGTAGGATCCTTGCAAAATCTGGGGAGGTATATAGATTCCCTCCAGCACAATTCCTTGCTTTCGGTCACAAGAGGTTCACTTATTTCCCCACTTAGCTCCTTAAGTACTCATGGGCGAATACCGTCAGGCACCGGAGCTTTATTTACATTAATTTTCTTTAACAGCTGTAGCACCTTGACTCGAGTTATTCAATCACAAGTTATCTGCAAGTTTTTTTGCAGCAATCATTTGCATATCTCTTGCCATAGGATCCTCATTAATATATATTGAAGAAAACTTTCTGCCTCTTCCTGGTCTTCATTAGCTAACAGACCCATCTCTGTTTCCAGTGTACCCACACTTTCATTTTTCGTTTATTTTAGAATTGATGCATTTGAAAAAAAAATTGGGGTTGGTTTTGCATTCTTTGGCTATCAATTTCTCATTTTCTAGTTTAGCCACTATAATTGCCTTTTTGCAAGCATTATTGGTTTCCTTATATCTTATATAGGATGCCTCTGATTTGTCTGATTTAAATGCCCTTTTTTTATTTTTAATCTGTTGTTTTACTTCCCCTTACCTTTCATTCATTTTCCTTATCTAATGGTGATTACTATTTTAACAGGTGTGCCCACATGCGCTTTGTTAATTTACTTCTCTACTAAGCCACATTGGTTTCAATGTGTTTCTTTTATAATTTATTACCCAATGGTACATACTAAGAAATGTACCTTTCTAATATTTGTTTGAATAGTTTCCATTTATCCTCAGTGTTTTTTTTCACTAAGGAGTTTATGCCAGTCGATATGTTGTAGAGCTGCTCTAATCTTATTGAAATTGGCTTTTTAAAAATTATACATTTTAGTATACCCCACGTGCTTTTGCTTTTTGAGTTTATTTAAAAAAATACCATTTGTGATCACTATTTCCCAAATGCTCCCCTACTTTAATGTTGGTCAAAAGATCAACATTGTTTGTTATAACGAGATCCAGACAAGCATCCTTTCTAGTTGGTGCTTGTACCAGTTGTGACATGAAGGTGTCATCCAACACATTCAAAAACCTGATTCCCCTTGCTGAAGTACTAGTCACTCTATCCCAATTTATGTCCGGGTAATTAAAATCTCCAATAATTAACGTATTACCCCGATTTGCAGCTTTTCCAATTTGCTCTAACAGCTGTTCTTCCTCGTTAATATTTACATTAGGTGTTTTAACATATCCCAACCAATAATTGATTTCCCTTCATTTGCCCCAAGCAGATATCTCCCCATAAAGCTTCCACATTTTCCTTGTCACACTCCACATGCCTAAGATTTGACTTTAACTCATGGTTGACATACAAACATACCCCATCACCCTTCCTTGTTTTCCTATCCTTCCTAAATAACATGTACCTTATTCATGGATCTTATTCCTTAAACTGCAAGCATTTGTAGACATAACTCTAAGCTTATCATTTTTTTTAACACACTTGCTACAGGCACCTTGCTTTGGGGGGCAATTGGATTGATGTTTTCATTACCCTTTTGCCCCTCCTTCCTAGTTTAAATACATCCTAGCAAAACCTCTGAACTGCTCACTGAGAAAATTTGTTCCCTTTTGAGAAAGATACAAACCATCTTTTTAGTAGTTTATTTCCATTCCAAACAGAGCTACCATGAGAAATTAAGCCAAATCCTTGCTCCCGACACCATTCCCCAAGCCACAAGCTAAAGTTCCTAATACACATCCGACTGTCTTTCTGAGTGTTATGTACATGCAGAACTTCAGAGAATGACCATGTGGAAGCAACCTGCGGTATATCATTGGCAAAAACACAAAAAACTTCCATTACCTCTGAAACCTCATTGCAAGCCAAGTCATTTGTCCCTAGATGGACAAGTACATCCAATTCCCCCTTTCTTCTTTGCTCACTTAACAATATTACAAATACGTCTCCTGTCTCTGTGAGCACAACAACTGCTTTCTATCAGGCCTCACCTTGTCCTTTTTGTCATTGGCTGCAGTCTTGCTCAACTTTGACATAGAAGATTGTGGCAGGGGCGTACCTAGAGCATGTGGCACCCTGGGCGGATGCCCCCCAATTTTTTTATTTTTTTTTTTAAAACACCTTCACGATTTTAAAAATGTGTTGTTTTTTTAAATGTATTGAACAAATTTGTAAACTTTGTAAAACTCCTGTCAGCCCCCTTCTATAAAAACCCTGTCCTGCCCCTTTCCTACAAAACCCCTGCCCTGAGCTTGTCTCCATAACACCACTACACTTAATGCCTGAGCCTGTCTCCATGACACCACTACACTTAGTGCCTGAGCCTGTCTCCATGACACCACTACACTTAGTGCCTGAGCCTGTCTCCATGACACCACTACACTTAGTGCCTGAGCCTGTCTCCATGACACCACTACACTTAGTGCCTGAGCCTGTCTCCATGACACCACTACACTTGGTGCCTGAGCCTGTCTCCATGACACCACTACACTTAGTGCCTGAGCCTGTCTCCATGACACCACTACACTCTGAAAGTGCTGAAAATGAATTATGTAGAGCAACAGACTGTGCAATATGCATTTTATCATCAACTGTAAGTCTACCAGATCCTAAAGTAATCCATCTGCCATTCCTAGGATGTCTCTGCGGCAGTGGCTTTGCAACAGTTCCAGCCTGAGTTTGTTTAACAGATACTTTACAAATCTCAGACTTCAAAAATAGAATCTCCTGCCACAATATAGAGAACTGTCTACAGATTAGACAGAATCCAAATCTCCAAAAAGTGGAACATGTTCAGTTTCATTGGGGGTGTTGTATGCCTTGCATGGGTCCTGATGGGACCACAGGTTAGAGACAGGAGCGGGAGTATAAACAATCAATTGGGGGGGAAAAACTGCTCACCACCTCAGCACTATTTAACACAACACACACAAACATCATCCACTATAAAAACACACAAAGCATTCACTAAACAAACATTTTCCACTACACAAACACTGCATCAACTTTACTTAGCTTTGTGTGTGAACTCGGGGTGGGCCATATGGGCAAACTCAGAAGCAAGCCTCTGGGGCCCATTACTGGTGTGTAAAGGGCCCCAACATTTCTGATGGCAGCCCTGTGTTAATCTGCTTGTCTGCAGATCAAAGAGCTTTTCGTTTATGTACATTGTCAAACATATTTTAATAAATAAATTATTCAGTGTCAGCAAGGCTTTCAATAAAACTCATGCTTTGTCATTTTATTTAATATGAGACGGTGCTGTTGCAGGTAAATTCCTACTTCCTAAGTTTCATTTTAGTTTATCATGTTATTACATAAATGTAGGCATAATTTTGGTGAGGGGGCAGCATTTCATCGTTGGACCCAGGTAGCACTGTCTTGGGCCAGCCCTGCCCCTCCTTGTTTACAGATAATATTTTTCATAGTTTTATGTCTTTATTGCATGGACACTAAAAAAAAAAAAGATGAGATTTTTTTTATTACTCCCTATTGTACTATTGCGATTTCTATTGTGGAGTGCAACATTTGGTTTATTCCCCCCCACTCCCCCCGAACATTACAAAATTGCCTATAAGCTAATATAGTCCAGCTTTAACAGCCAATGGGAGGTGGTAACACAGTAATGATGGTGTCATGCACAGCCAGGAAATGTATATCTGGCCCTGTTGGTGTGGGAATCATGTAAATGCAACTCTCAGACATTCTGCTTCAGGGTAAAGCGCTAAAAAAATGTGTCAAAGCCGCACAATCAGGGGGAGAAGAGTTTAAGGAGTGTAAGGGTCAAGGAAGCACAATGTAATATTGCATATGTAGACAAAAATCCTTGCACTGGCCCTGCCCACTCTCCCTTTCTGACGGCCATCTTTCCGCTCACTATTTTGCAACTGTACGCTGCTTTCCAAAACCCCGTGACAGAAAATGCTGTTGGCAGAGAGAGAGCTCACGATTCTGAAAAACAATGGATAATAGTAATGTAGTGCGCATTGTCTGGGATACCGGACTGTCTAACCGTGTAATAAGACCGCTGTCAGAAACTGGGAGCGAGAAAGGTAGACAAATTATCTTGTCAGAAATTTCAATAAATTACAAAAAATTATGTTTTTTTTTTCCAGTTCAACTATTTTGTCCTAAAATTTGCAATGCCCTTGCCAAATATCCAGATAAAAAAAAAGGTTTAGTAAAATGCTCCAATACGATAAATTATGAATAAAATACAAAATTATCCAATACATATTGGTAACAACAGAAAGATGGCAAGCTCTCCCCCAGGTTATAATAACAGATAAAGGGGATTTACCATAATGCGTATTATTGTAAACCAGTTACAGTGCTATGCTTTCTGTCTATCCTCCCCTTCACTGACATGCTGCTCTAGGCAATGGTAAATCTAGAGAGCCAAGTCTCGCCTTATGAGCTCTCTATGAAGACAATGAACTTTGTGCTGGTTTGGCTGAGGGCTCCCAGTGACAGAGCTGTGCCCATGCTGCCTGTAGCACGCTGCACCATGTGACCACCGCCTCCTCCCGCGTCCAAGCTCACACAGCACCCGGCAAGGACAGCACACACAGCAAGCGTGGGGCGTGTGGTGACGTAGGCAACCTTCCGATGAGCTGATTGGCTGCCTGCGCCCACGCTCCTCCCGCAACTAAGGGCGGAAGGTCAGGCATGCCATTCACTGGCAACAATGGCGGCGCTCAGGGCTTTCACAGATGTGCAGAGAGTGGTGTTAAACTGGCAGGTGAGAAGTGTCTCCTTAATCTCCCCGTCAAGACCTATCCCTATCCCAGGGTCATAGCGGTGACTGGTGCGAGCCTGGCCACCTTGTATCCCTCAGATAACCTCCTGTGCCTGGCTGCCAGCAGCTGAGCTGGGTGACCTATACAGCAATACACTGCATGCTGGCCACTGGGATGGCTACACTGGCAGGACTACCTGCATGGAGCATGCAGTATATATACACTCACACTGGAAAATGGTTAATAATATCCTCTATTAAAGATTACTGATTGAAATACTACAGCTTGGTCATTTACTCAGTTCCTGTGTGAAAGTGCTGAAGGTGACTGCAAGCAGTGCTGCACCACTTCTTACCTTTTTAGCAATGTTGTGTTTCAGCTGTACTGACAGCACAGATCATTTTACTTGTTTATAAAATCAAGAAAACAGGTTTCACAAGTGAGATAATTTTTATTTTCAGAGCATCAGTGAGTCAAACAAGCATTTCTAGGATAGTACTCCTTCTGTGGGGAAACTTCCCAATGGTTTACTTTAGATAAAAATAAATACATTTTTATATACAAAATCCAGTGCGCTCACCGATTCTTGGCAGGTCCTACTATAGCAACCTAATGCCTGCCAAGAATGGGGCCCCATTGATGTTGTGGCAGACTTATGCAATGCATGATCATATATTGTAATTAAACTCCCATTTTTCTTTTACCAGGTGAGGAGGTTTTAAATAAAATTATTACACTATGTGAGACTTAAAATTGCCGTTTAGTGAATAAGTGACTGCAATGGATTTTGTATGTTGTATGAATTTTTATATATATATATATATATATATATATATATATATATAATCTCTTCAGACCTGAGGAAGAGGAAAACTCTCGAAAACTTGTCTTTGAAATATTATGATAGTCCAATAAAAAGGTATCATTGCATACTGCAATACTCTGTCAACTGGACTAATATGGCTAATCCAATCTAATATATATTGTCCTGGAGTTAACTTTTATTTCTGTGTAGTCATTTTTAATTGCGGTTAAGAAAGCAAATTAATAATAAACTCCTAATTATATTGTTGGAAACTATTTTAATCAAGATGAAAAATGTTTTTTTTTTTATATATATTCCTGCACACGAAATAAGGACACATTTAAAATGAAGAGCCAGAGTAACTCTCATATTTCCTGTTAATGATTGGCACAAGCGTTGCACCAATTCCGAATAATACCCTCTTATGTGCTTTGCAATAATACTGTCTCAACACTTTTCATAATGGCAAGTGCTATTAAACATTCACTATATGGATCAGTGTAATAAAATGTAATTTTAATTTCATGCCTTGATATTATTGCAGTTAAATAGTGAACTTTGAATGTCCAGATACAAACTTGAAGTTGTTTACAAGGTTATTTCAGGATTGTCTTTACATGATGATTATCTTGTTTCCAAGTTACAGCTCATTACAAGGTTTTGCTATTCCATGATGGAATGTCATGATTTTATTTAGGGCATGGAGGTAATTTTCTGAACTATGTAAAACTTGACTCAGAATTTGTATTTGAGCTGCAGACAGTTAAGCATGTTAAACAGGATGACTATATGCACCATCACTACCTATTGCAGGCTTGGTGGTACATAGAGCATACCGATCCTACTTTTATCTCTGATATCCCTAAATTCAACAAAGTTTAACTCTTCATAGTGATTTGTTGGCAATTCCCTGGTGAATTCCAATCAATTCACACCAAATCTAAAACATTGATATCCTCTCTTTTTAAACGGTGTTCTTCTTTAAAAGTAATCTTACATTTTAATGTGATAGTGTGTGGTGATCCCATCTAATTGACCAAAAGCATTGTAAGGGTTATTAACTAATACTCCCTTTTTCACTAAAATGAGTTGGAAGTGCTTCAAGTTTTTTTGGGTTTTTTTTTGCCTTCTTTTCCATCAACCGCAAAAACAGATATGAGAAGCTGAACTTGATAGATGCATGTCTTTCAGCCTGAATAACTATGTAACAATTTGCCTAATGTATATAGTACCTGTACAGCAAGCATGTCAAACTCAGAGTCTAGCATGGGCCACATAAACAAGGTTTAAGTTTGTGGGCCGCCAAAAAAAACCCTTACATTTTCATAGAAACGTATGTTGATTTTGAAAAGTACAGTATAAAAAACAAAAAAAAAACAGCAGCCCCCTCTAGCCAACAAGCAGACTCCACTGACATTGCCGCTGCCAGTATGCGACTCTGGAGTCCGGCCTCTGGTATGCCCCAAATGGCGCTGTCCCCACCCTGTGCCAAATCTGATCCTCCCGCTACTGCTTGAAACCCTGTGAAGGTGGAGCACGTCGATGTAATGTCAGAATGCCATGGAGGTGCCTCCATGCACCTCCAGGTACTCCGCTGTACAGTCGCAGCCAATGCAACACTGTCCAACACACACTCACTGACAGACACACACACATTTACACATTCTTGCACTCACATCATTTTTTTTTTATTGCTCCCTACCTTTGGGAGCTGGTCTTGGCCCTCTTCTATCTGGAGATCTCCTTCCTGCTCTTCACTGCTCCCTCGAGCGCAGTTTAGTGGTGCCGGAACATGACCTCTTATTCCGGCATCACTACAGACGGCGTGCGCAAGGGAGCCGTGAGCAGCAGGAAGGCTGAGCTCCCTCGTTCCATCCACCTTCCTCTCCTCCCCGACCAGGTAACTTTTAGCAAAGTAGGCACCTGCAACATGGAGAAAGCAGGTGCCTACTCCTGCTTTAACACTGTCAGGGTATACTACTTTGCCCAACACGCAGAACTTAAGTAAAAAAAATAAAGAAAACCCTAACCCGTATTACCAGGCCTTAGAACGGCCGGATTTAAGTATAAAAGGGAAAAAACACAAGACAGGCTGAGAACAAGAACACAGAAAACACGAAACCGTTAACCAAGCCAAGCCAAAGGTCGAGGAATATAGAAGTCAGGAGCCAAGCCAAAGGTCTGGAATGTTAATAGGAAAGCCAATGTCAAAATACACAAGAAACCGTACCAGAAACGCGCTCTCGGATAACCAGAATGGAAACCATAACAGGGCACAGAGAAATGTAGGAAAATGGTTTAAATAGCCTAAGGTGCTCCTTGATTGGCTGCAGAGGAGCATGTGACAGTGAACGTGTGTGTGTGTGACGTCACACACACGTTTCCAAAGTTAGGCACTCAAAGGGTTAAGCAAGAACCTTAAAAGTTTCTTTATTGCAGCGGTCAGCGTCTCTATTGATTACAAACCCCCGCCGCTGTGTGAGGGGAGGAGTTCCTATCAGTGTACAGCAGGCATCGCAGGAGGAGGTAAGTAATCGGCGGCATTCCCATTACCACGTGGGAATGCCGCCACAACGAGATGCGCTAGTCCAATCCCAGGCATGAGCGGGTGCCTGGAGACAGTATTCAGCGGCATTCCCCTTGCAATGTGGGAATGTCGCTGCAACAATACGCAGCACCCGGGACCCATACCGCTCTCTGGCAGGAGTGGACCCAGCAGGCGGCGTGACAAACACTAAGCATGCACTCGTGGCTCGTCAGGCCGCAAAGCGGTCCGCTGTGGGATGCATGCAAGTTTTTCATCACTCAAAGGTCACAGTTTAGTGACTGAATATCAGTTCAGTTTAAATCTGAATATCATTGTTTCTCCACCAGCCTATAAGTTCTAAAGCAGGTGATGTTTTTTTTTTTACAAGCATTGCTTTAAAAGGCATAATAAGGAAAGTTCCTGTGAGAATAACTTTGCAATATACTCTCAGTCTTACTGCTGACCATGCTTTGTAAATGTTTTAGCAAAGGTGGCAAGTCTCCCCTCCCATTATATGGTCTTGTTGTGCGCAATACAGTGGGACCTCGGTTTACAAACGCCTCGGTTAACATAATTTTCGGTTTACAAATGAAAATCCATTTAAAATAATCCCTCGGTTTACAATTTTTTTTTGCAATACAAAGCAAGTTTTCCCAGGATCCATTGCACCTGGGAGGTTTATAGGTTTATAGCTGTGATTTTCACAGTGAGAAGAACGCAAGCACCTCTAGCGGCTGTCAACGAAACAGCCTCTAGAGGCTGGATTAACCCTAATATAAACATAGCAGTTTCTCTGAAACTGCTATGTTTATAGAAAAAAGGGTTAAACCTGGCTGGACCAGGCACCCAGACCACTTCATTAAGCTGAAGTGGTCTTGGGTGCCTTTAGTGGTCCTTTAAACACTGTGTATTTGTCCCTAAAGAAACTAATAATACTGCTATTTCTTTCATCTTGAAGCTACAATATGTGTAATATACTACTGTTGGAGTTTTAAATGTTACATCAATACACCTCCTTTCATGTAAATGTCTCTCCCGCCTTCCATTCTTTATGGTCATTTATCCTTAAAATTATTCAGCTTTAGGTCCATTGTTGACCCAATGATAGACTACACAATAGATTGCCTATCTACTAATAGTTGAGCCAGGTTTGCAATCTGCTTCTAGGTAAAAGGCTTTTTACTTTTTATTTGGCAAAAGTTTACATATAGTTATTTACTAAAATGAGCATAGTTATGAATTCAAAGTGAACTTCAAATTGTTAACTGAATAGCTAAACTGTAAAAATAATGGCAGTCAATACAGAGCCAGATCAAGGGTTTCTGGCATCCTACGCAAACTAGGTGCCTGTCCTATTTGGTCCCCTCATCACTTGCCAACTGTGTTATGTTATATATATATATATATTGTGTATAAATATAGTAGAAAGGACCGCACTCCAAGGTATTTGTGATAATTTTAAAATAAAATTTAACTTTTATTTAATCCATATAAAAGTAAACGTTTCAGCCCCCACATGGAGCTTTCAAGCGCGGTCCTTTCTACTATATTTATATGATTTTGCCAGACCTGCACCGGGCATTAAGAATTTAACCAGGAGTGCAAGCCCTTGTTACTTATATATATGGATGTATGTATATGTAGAGGTGTATGATAAGTTTGGCAACTGTGAGTGTGTTGTATGTAGATCAGGGGTAGGCAACCTACGGCACTCAAGGTGCCTTTGCACGGCACTCAAGGCTGCTAGAGCCAAACAGGCTCTGGCCTATCAGGAGTCCCAGTGAAACTTCAGATACCTGCTAATACACAAAGGTGGTGAAAGACAATCCTCAATTTATGCATTGCAGCACATAGAGGAAGTGATCTCAGATCACTTCCTCCCAGCACTTGTGAATGGTAATCCACACTGTAGTAGAGCAGCCTGCAACTGCTATTGCAGCTCCTGTCCTCGGCCTGTACCTGGCCAGCCTGGTCCCCACTGGAACCAAGGGAAGCCACACACACTGCTAAATATACACAGAAATGCACAATAACCCTCCCCTCATACAAATAATACGAACAGCCCACAAACATACTCACAATCCGCAGAAACGTAACCTGCTAACAATCCACATACATGCACACAACCCCGCATGCAGTCTCTCACATGCAATACCCCAAACAGCCCCCACACATACACACACTACCAAAGACACAACTTGACATATACATCCACACACACACAATTCCACATGCAGCCCCCATACACAGCCCACATTCATATGTATCATACACGATACCACAAACTACTCCTGTGAACATACACATTATAATAGCTCATATACGCACAAATATTCAGCGATACAAAGCAATTACCGTATAAATAACACAAGCAGAATACGGCAGCATACACACCTCAATTTAAAAAAATAGGACCGGCCCGCTATATCGGCACAGTGCTGCTAAAAGGTTGCCTACCCCTGATGTAGATAGTTGTGTGTGAGGTAACTGAATCATGAGGTAGTGGCCTTACCAGGTATCACAATATTTGTTTTAAAAAAAATAAACATCCTTTTGTTAAAGAAAAACTAATAATTTAAAAATAAATATTTTTATAATGTAGATGTATGTACAATCCAAAGATACTATAAGAAAAAGTAGGGACTGCTTTGTCCTGTGTTAAAATCTGAAGTTGACAACTGTCAACTTTTGTTTAATCCCAGCAATCGTCCCAAATAATGGCTGTGGGATTCAAGCTCTGTCTATGGAGGATCTTGTGAGACCACTAGAGTATATTACTGATGTGGCTCGAGGAAACTGAAGCACCAGGAGCCAAAGAAGACTAGGATTGATGTGGCCGTGGGGGACAGCTTGAGGTAATGAAAATTAACCTGACCTGCAGCCACTGGTCCCACATCGGATCTGCCTTATACACAAACAAATTAATAAAAATAAAGCTGCAATATGCTAGAGACAGCTACAGTTTATGCCTGTTTCTAACAACAGCTTGTGCATGTAATTTTTGTTTTCTGTCTACTAATTTATCCATCACCTGTGTTGTATGTTTGTTTACTGCCAAATCTATCCTTTGGTTTTCTGTATATATTCATAGTGTAGTTGTCATTTGGTGTTTAGTAAACATGTTCACCACTTATTTGTTTCCAAAGGCCAGGGATGTCCAAAGATTAGACTCCCCACTGTTGCAGAACCAAAACTCACATGATCGTTCCTGTCTTGGGTCCCATGGAGACACCTCCACCATATCTGATGTTCTCCTGCAGGAGAAGCGGGATGCCTCTGTAAAATACAGCATTGTTGATCAAGGACTGCAGTCATTGACTGAGAGGGCCAGCTCAGTCCACTCTACCTGTGAGTGCAGTCCTGGATCAGCCATTGAGGACAGTTGTATATGGACCTGCTTAGCTCTTTAGATTTTCTTGCTTGAGAAGCAGGTACTGTAGCCGCATGCATCCAGTAGGACACAGGTAAGTTGTAGACCATACTAAAATGGTTTGACAACTTACTGTGTGATGACCCAAGGAAACCTCTAGCTTTAGAACCCCTACAGTAGACTGTAGTTGTTATGGTACTTTAAGTGTTCCTTTAAGTATTATACCTTTCAGAAAAACTGCAAAACAAGTATAACCTCTAGTACTTATTATATTCCAGATATATTTCTTTATATTTCTTCATGTTCGAATAAATGAAAAAATAAGTTTCTATAAAGGTATAAAGTCATCCTTGCATATATTATATATGCATCAAATTACTATTCTACCTCAGTGTATCACATTTCAAATAAAATGTTTTTTTTTTTTTTTTTAAATGTAAACGTCAAAAGAATGTTGTAGTGCAAGAATATCTATATATGTGGTAATTAAAAATAGAATATGTGGTACAAAAACTAGAATTTTCATACACATGCACAAACCTCTTTATAAATGTCACCAAGGATAATATACAGATTCCTTTAACAAGAGTTGAAAAACACATCTGATTCTTTTGGCTCTTTTAAGCTGGTATATTTTGTGAACCAGTTGTAATATCCTGTATATTATATGTAGATTTAAAGGGACAATATAGTCATCCGACTACTTAATCTCAATGATGTGGCCCTGTCCTTTTAACCCCTTAGCGACCGAGGACGGTTCAGGACCGTCATCGGCATTTTTGCATTGCCGACCGATGACGGTCCTGAACCATCCTAACGGTGCAATGTACTTAGCCGATCGCCGCCGTTCCCCCGGCGGCGATCGGCGTTGGTCCCGGTGTGGGGAGACTGCCTGCAGCCCAGACAGTCTCCCCATGGTGAATTAGGACCCCTGGGGCCATGTGATCGCTCAACAGGGCGAGCACATGGTCACAATAGGTGTCCATGTGTCTGCCTGCAGGGGGACTGTCTGTGCTGACAGGCAGTCTCCCTGCTAGTGTAAAATCCTAAAAAATAAAAAAAGTTAATGTTAGTAATAAAAATATATATATATATGTGTGTATATATATGATATATAGACATATATTATATTTATATAATGTCTATATATAATATCATACTAAGAGTATTTTTATATTAATATGTACATATATTAATATAAAAATACACTTATAATTAAATTACACACGTGTGTATATATATATAATATAATAACTATATATATTGTGTATATATATTATTATAAAATACAAATAATAAGTAAATTAAATTTTAAAAAATAAAAATAATAAAAATTTTTACAAAATTACATATCTATATGAAATTTTATTCTAACTGTATTTTGATATTAAAATATATATTTATATCAAAATACACTTAGAATGAAATTGTATATATCTATGTATATATAAATAAATAAAAATAATACCAAATATACATATGTCCATATACAAAATTACATAAATAATTATATAAATATACACGTAGACTTCAAATATATAAATATGCATATATATTTAAATTCTACGTGCATATTTATGTAATATTTTTACATAATTAAGTAATTTTATTAATTGCAATTTGAGGGACCTGCCTGCCAACCCAGGCCGAAATTCCCGAGAATTTAATTTGCTAGCACTGTATTTTACCCTGTAACTTTCTATGACACCCTGAAACCTGTACATGGGGGGTACCGTTTTACTCGAGAGACTTCACTGGACACAAATATTAGTGATTCAAAACAGTAAAACCTATCACAGAGATGATTTTGTCAGTGAAAGTGACTTTGTTTCGCATTTTTCACACACAAACAGCACTTTTACTGATGATATAATTGCTGTGATATGTTTTCCTGTTTTGAAACACTAATATTTGTGTTCAAGAAAGTCTCCCAAGTATAACAGTACCCCCCATGTACAGATTTTATAGCGTTTTTGAAAGTTACAGGGTCAAATATATGGGTCAAATATTTTTACATTGAAAATGGCCAGGTTGGTTATGTTGCCTTTGAGAGCGTATGGTAGCCCAGGAATGAGAATTACCCCCATGATGGCATACCATTTGCAAAAGAAGACAACAAAGGGTATTGCAAATGGGGTGTGTCCAGTCTTTTTTAGTAGCCATTTAGTCACAAACACTGGCCAAAATTAGCGTTCAATTTAGTTTTTTCACACAGAAAACAAATATGAACGCTAACTTTGGCCAGTGTTTGCGACTAGGTGGCTACTAAAAAAGACTGGACATACCCTATATTGAATACCCTGGTTTGTCTACTTTTAAAAAAATATGTACATGTGGGGTGTTATTCAGAGACTTTTGACAGATAATAGTGTTACAATGTCACTATTGATAAATTTGAAAAAATATGTTTTGAAATCGCAATATCCTACTTGTACCTATAACTTGCAAAAAAGCATGTAAACACTGGGTATTTTAAAACTCAAGACAATATTTTTAATCTATTTAGCATTTTTTTTTTTCGCTTTTGTAGATGAGTAAAAGACTTTTCAAGTAAAAGTCAAAAAAATGTATTTTTTTAATTTTTCATCATATTTGTTTGTTTTTTAAAATTAAATTACATGAGATTATATAAATAATGGTATGTAAAGAAAGCCTTTTTTGTCCTGAAAAAAACAATATATAATTAGTATAGGAACAGTAAATGAGAGAGCGGAAAATTACAGCTAAACACAAACACCACAAAAGTGTAAAAAGAGGCCTGGTCGCAAATGTACAACATCGCAAAAACTGTCCAGTCCTTAAGGGGTTAACATTTCAATGACATTGCAGGTTTTTTGTATCATACTGAGAACCACAAGAGGTGTTTCTGCTGCACTATCAGAGTAAATTGTCACATGATGTGGAAACATTGATTCAATGCTATTGTAAGGAGGTCCTTGAATGTGCACATGGCTTTTACCATGCACATGCTTTAGGTCCCTATTGCTGCTCTATGAGGAGCATTGGATTTGACTATCACCGTGGCAAAATGTTTTTGCAGACTGGATTGGACCTTTTGTAGATTTAGGTACACTTCCACATTACCAATTGCATCCAACCTGTGAAAAAGTAAATACTGCATTCTTAATGCAGCTGCAAAGGGGGCTGAGGGGGACAGGGAAACCCTGTTTTTTGTTGTTTTTGTATTTGTGAGAATGCTCCCAAAGGATTTAGTGAAAGAAGAACAAGAAAAAAAAGTGGCAACCAGAGACTTTTGAGAGCATAACCACTATACTGAGCTGTAGTGATTGTTGCTTAGACTCCTTTTTTAAATTACCTGTAGATCAGGTTGTTCTCTTATTTGTCTCCACTATAAAATGTTATAAAAGTGTTACTGTAGTGTTTGCACAAAATGTGTAGCAGGGTGTGATAGTAGGTAAAACAGTGTTTAACTGTTTTGTATCTCCACAGATATGAGATAATTGACTTTTAGAATACGTCTTTAAAAGGTGTCAATGAGGGCATAGCTTTTCAGTGATTACATGGAATTGTCTTGTGTAAGACATGTATGCCCTTGATTGTGTTTTAGTGGTGTTGCATTAAACATTTGATGTATTTTTAAATAATAATTTACTATAAATGTATATTTTTTTATGACTGCCACCATATCTTATAATCATTTCTAAAAAATCTGGCAAAAGTTTACATGGGGGGGAGGGGAGGAGGGGGTTAGATTTGAATGGTTGTTGATTTAATAGTTTAAGTAAGGGATACTATATGCAACAAAACAACTTAAGCTTAATGAAGCAGTTTTTCCTGTATACCGCAGATCATGTCCTATACAGCCTCGCTGCTCAGAACTCCGAAGTTAAATCACTTTTGTTTCTGACTATGGCTGTGTGTGTTTTCAGAATAGGCCTCCTCCTCTTCCCTCCCCCCCCCACAAACCATTTCTCCGAGATTATCAGTATTAAACAATCATAATTTAGGAAGCAATTTTGCTGAAATCGTATGTACTGTGACTACTGGAACAAACTATACTTTTCACCAGCTTAGCCAATCAAAGATTGAAAGAGAATAAATACAATTAGAAAATAATAAAACATTAAAAAACCTTAAATAATAAAAACAATATATTTTATATATGAATACCAATCAAAGGTTACTTCTTTTTACGGAGGAATGTGTATAACAAAAGTGCTCAAAAGAGTCTAAAAGTGATTTACAGGCAGCTCTATACACTTGTGTAGAAATATCCTCTATTCCACTAAACAGATTAGTAAATATTAGTGCGGTGTAAGTGACAAAGACCTACACCTATAAGTGGAGCGCTCAAACCCATAAATAGCTTACCAAACGTGGTCTCATTCAATGGTACAATATGGGGTACATGTCAAAATAAAATACAGAAAGATACAATATAGTGCAGATGGTACTTAAAGTTGCTTTGCAATGATTATAGTAGTATCGTGATGGATTATACACTCACATTTCAGGGAGCCTGTATATGGAAAACACTGGCTCCGTATTAAGGCTTGTGTGCTTCTATGGTAGAACCACCCTCCTATTTCGACTTGGAGAAATTCTCGGAAATACAAAAAGAGAGCATCTCTTGTGTAGGGGGGGGTGTGTGTGCCTTTAATAGGTAGTAACTATTGGCGCCTTTATTTGCCTATTCTTTTCATTGGTGGACAGTGTTGGTTGGCGGAAGTGCTTTCACTTCGTCCGGGTGGTTGGCGGAAGTGACGTCACGTAACCACGTGATCGCCACTTTGACGCCGCCCGGAACCTCCCAGTCACTCCGACCCTGCCGCACATCTCCCATGCGTGCAGGTCGGAGGGAGGGGATTGAGATGTAGGAGGGAGTGGTCTGCGGGCGTGTCAGTGCGTCACACCCCTTGGCTCCTCCCCCTCCAAAATGTGAAGAATGGTGTATAAATATAATATAAAAAATATTTATATAAAAAAAAAAGGTGTAATAAATTACAGGAAAGAAAGGGAATAAACCCAATCGGACCCAATAAATAAATAAAATATTAGCATTTAGCTCATTAAAGGGGAAGACCCAAGAGACATTTAAAATGGAAGATTCAGAGGACCAACATTACAGCTGACTGAAGAAGCTCTATTTGAGAGTTAAACGCGTATTGGCCATTCTTAAAGGACTTTTATTGAGGACTTTTTATTACATTTGTTTTTATATTGATTTTATACCAATAAATTTGCCATTTTCATTTAAGACCCCATTCAAGTCCTTTTTTGGAGCCTCCAAGGAATCTTCATAGGGGTAGTGCCATCCCCATCCAAATTGGCACATAACCTATATACCTAGAGCCGGGATCCATAGGCTCAGGACCAGGTGAGCACCACATTTATTAAACACATATTTGTGTTTTTATCGCTACAAATCCGCACATTGGTCTGCTCTCTTTTTTTGTATTTCCGAGAATTTCTCCAAGTCGAAGCAGGAGGGTGGTGCTACCATAAAAGCACACAAGCCTTAATACATGTTAAGCCAGTGTTTTCCATATATAGGCTCCCTGAAATGTGAGTGTATAATCCATCACGATACTACTATAATCATTGCATAGCCACTTTAAGTACCATCTGCACTATATTGTATCTTTTTGTATTTTATTTTGACATGTACCCCATATTGTACCATTGAATGAGACCACGTTTGGTAAGCTATATATGTGTTTGAGCGTTCCACTTATAGGTGTAGGTCTTTGTCACTTACACCGGACTAATATTTACTATATATTTATATTTGTTTTTACATTTTTTTTTTACATTTTATTTAAAAAAAAAAATGTTTAAACAGCCACTGGTATGGAACATTTAGCTGTGGCCAGTAGAAATCCACCCTCAGAAGGGTGTATACTATGGCTTGCAGTGATGAATAGCCTTGAAGGCCTTGCTCGTAGTAGTAGGCCTAAAAATGATTATATAATCTTGTGAAATTAACAATTCCAGTGGTACATTGCTGAATTTTGACGTGAATCTAGCATTTAATATGCTCAGGTGAATTTACCATCCATTTAAAGGTTGGAAAAGAGAAGAAAAGAATGTAATGGAAATTCAAATTGTAAAGGACAACTAATTATACAATTAATATATCATCACAAGTATTTGATTAAATGCCTTTACATTGAGTTTACTAGATTGTTCAATCCAAATTCTAAACTAGCTTCTGTATAGTACTAATTACAACTTCTTCCCTCTCTGAGAGGTATTTATTTGCTTTTGTAAAGGAACTTTATTTTTTAAGCAAACCTTTCCCTCTTTATCAGGCAGTGTAGGCTTCCAGCAATTCATCAAAACTTGTAATCCAAGTCTGTTGGCAATAAATCTTTCCTTCCTTCCTTAGCATACTGCGTTGCTGAAGCTTGCTTAAAGCCTTTGTAGGTATAAGTAGTAGTTGTGCAGGTCAAATAATCGGAAGGCCAGTACAATGACAAGTCTTCCTTACCTTGTGAAATGCTTGATGCTAGTGAGAAAAGCAAAATGCTCCACCTTCCTCGAGACGTGCTTAAGAAGCCTTTCAAATTGGTAAAATGTGCTGCAAGACTTCTGCTAGAAGTAGTTTGTAATCCTATGATAAATAATACGAAATATAAAGGTATGTTTAAACACGAACAGGAATCTACTCTAGAATCTAACAGTAGACAGAAAAAGTTACAATAAGGCCACACAATTATAGAGGACACCCTGACCACCCAAGTGAAAATAAAACAAAAACAAAAGATGGGGATTCCTATACCAGCAAAATTAGGGAATATAGGTGTCAACAACAGCAGATTAAGGCAGTTTGTGATCCATTTTTTCCTGTATAAATGATCAGATAAGTAGACTTAAATGAGGACACAGTTTGTTGGTAGGATATTAACTGGATAGATCTGTGCTACATACAGCATCCAGTGATCAGGGAGGTCAGACACTAAGTGCTGTGGCATGAAAAATGGTGCAAATGTGCCACATTGGCTCCTTCAAAACTAAATAACTCCTTTCTCAGAATTTCAATTCTTAGAGCAAAGTAAATTGAGCTTTTGTTGCATTTATTTTTTATTTTTTAGGGTGTGGTAGGGGATAGAGTTCATTTTTATACAACAAACCTGTCTCTGGCATATACTAAAATGAACTAGGATGAATGATTGACCTTGGTTACTGGGGTATTGGGCCACAGTGCACCAGAATGTTTGTAGATGAGCAGCCAAATGAATAAAGGAAAAAGGAAACCTTTTAGCAATGTATAAGACAAGCCAAGTCTGTTATTTACATAATAAAATAAGACATGGGACACTGCCACCTACAATTATGTCAAAGGTCATTACATAAGTTTAAGTGTTTTTATTTTTTATTTTATTTTCCTTTTTTTTATACTCTAGTTTCTTCGCATTTGACACTGTCAATCTCTGGGAAGAGAGTGCAAGATTAAAATTTAGCCAGCAAAAAGGCTTCTTACAGGATCGTTGGTGAATGTGTACAATTCAGAACTAATGAGGATGGTTTTGCTCGCTACCAGGGGCGGACTGAGAACCCTCAGGGACCCCGGGCAAAATAAATCAAGGGCCCCCTTACAGGCCCCACCCATACTCCGCAGCAAGCGCCACCCTTGTCCCGCCTCCAGCCACACCCTACACAATCTTTAGACACAAGGAACAAAAGTGCAATAATCCCTTCAAGGCCCCAGTAGAGACTACAATTGAGGGCTAATGGGCCATGGAGGGGGGGTCTTTCTAGCAGAGGCTGTCTCAGTGTCCTTTAGAGAGTGTGTTAGAAAGAATCCCCTCCAGGCCCCATTAGAGACTACAATGGAGTCTAATAGGCTTGGAATGGGGTCTTTCTAACAGAGGCCATCTCAGCGTCCCTGCTGGAAACAGTCGCCTCCACGCCCCAGTAGAGACTACAATTGAAGGCTAATGGGCCATGGAGGGGGGGGGGATCATTCTAGCAGAGGCTATCTCAGTGTCCTTTAGAGAGTGTGTTAGAAAGAATTTCCTCCAGGTCCCATTAGAGACTGCAATGGAGTCTAATGGGGCCTGGAGGGGGGTCTCTTCAACACTCTGGTTCCTATTCACAATATAGCAACACAACATAGCTCGCTCATACCTAGGCCAAGTAGGCTCCTCTTACCTTAATTACTGTTGCTGGCTGGCAGTCTGTGGGCTTGCTGGAAGGCTGTGGGCTTGCTGGAAGGCTGTGGGCTTGCTGGCTACTGCCGGCAGGCTGTGGGCTTGCTGGCTACTGCCGGCAGGCTGTGGGCTTGCTGGCTACTGCCGGCAGGCTGTGGGCTTGCTGGCTACTGCCGGCAGGCTGTGGGCTTGCTGGCTACTGCCGGCAGGCTGTGGGCTTGCTGGCTACTGCCGGCAGGCTGTGGGCTTGCTGGCTACTGCCGGCAGGCTGTGGGCTTGCTGGCTACTGCCGGCAGGCTGTGGGCTTGCTGGCTACTGCCGGCAGGCTGTGGGCTTGCTGGCTGCGGCCGGCAGGCTGTGGGCTTGCTGGCTGCGGCAGGCAGGCTGTGGGCTTGCTGGCTGCGGCAGGCAGGCTGTGGGCTTGCTGGCTGCGGCAGGCAGGCTGTGGGCTTGCTGGCTGCGGCAGGCAGGCTGTGGGCTTGCTGGCTGTAAGCCTGTGGCTTGCTGTAGGCCTGTGGGCTGGCTACTGGCCTGTGGGCTGGCTGGCTGGCTACTGGCCTGTGGGCTGGCTGGCTGGCCAGCCTGTGGGCTGGCTGGCCTGCTGGCTACTGGGGCACTTGTAGATTATTTAAAGAAATAATCCATGCACAATAACCACTACTGCTCTGTGTAGTGGTTATGGTGCCAGGAGGGCCGGGCCCCCCTCCCAGAGTAAGTAGTCAAACCGTTTAAGAACAGTTTGACAACTTACCTGGGGTCTGCTGGGATATGAGGCTGTAGTAGGGTATAGGAGCAGTGGTGCAATGTGTGAGGGGTTCCGTGTGTGTGAGGGGGTGTAGTGTGTGAATGTGTAGGGTATGTGGGGCAATGTGTGTATGAGGGGGCTGTGTATGTGTGTGGCAATGTTAGTAAGGGGGGCTGTGTGTGTATGGGTGGGCAGTGTATGTGTGTGTGTGTGTGTGAGGCAATGTGTGTAAATGTGTATGGTGTGTGTGTGGGGGCAGTGTGTGTGTATGGGGGGCAGTGTGTGAATGTGTATGGTGTGTGGGGGCAGTGTGTTTATGAGGCTAGAGTTCACTCTCACCACTGCGACCACCAGGAATCCCTGGTGGTCACAGTGTTGAGAGTGAACTCTAGCCTGTAGCTCCAGGGCTAGAGTTTACTCTTGCAAGAGCTGTAACGTTGTCGTGGTAACCGCAGCAACGCTCTGTGCTCGCGCAATAAGGACCCAGAGGAGCTGCAGGCTGAGCTCCCGGGTCCTCCCCCCCCTTCTTACTCCCCCCTCCCTCTCTTCTTAACCCCCTCCCCCTCTTCTTACTCCCTCTTCCTCTTTTTACTCCCCCCTCTTCTTACCCCCTTCTTACTCCCACCCTCTTCTTACTCCCACCCTCTTCTTACTCCCACCCTCTTCTTACTCCCACCCTCTTCTTACTCCCCCTCCCTCTCTTCTTACCCCCCCTTCCTCTTTTTACTCACCCCTCTTCCTCCCCCTCCCTCCCCTTCTTCCTCCCCCTTCTTCCTCCCCCTCCCTCCCCTTCTTCCTCCCCCTTCTTACTCCCCCTCCCTCCCCTTCTTCCTCCCCCTTCTTACTCCCCCTCCCTCCCTTTCTTCCTCCCCCTTCTTCCTCCCCCTCCCTCTCTTCTTACCCCCTTCTTACTCCCCCTCCCTCTCTTCTTACCCCCTTCTTACTCCCCCTCCCTCTATTCTTACTCCTCCCTTCCCCTCTTCTTAACCCCCTCCCCCCCCCTCTTTTTACTCCCCTCCCTTTCTTCTTACCCCCGTCTCCTGTAGCGTGGCCAAGCTGCTCTGCTGTCCGCGGTGCCCGGCCGGAGTGATAGGAAAGTGCACACTTAGTGTGCACCTTCCTATCACTCCGGCCGGACACCGCGGACAGCAGAGCAGCTCGGCCACGCTGCAGGGGAGGGGAGAAGCAACTGCAGCCGCCTGAGGCTCTTAACAGAGTGCTCAGCCGGCTGCAGCATTTAAAGGGCCGGCCCTGAACGCGGCCGGCCCCCTGATGGCGGGCCCCCCCTCCCGGACGGGCCCTCGGACCATGTCCGAAGTGCCCGACCGGTCGGTCCGCCCATGCTCACTACATGTGGCCAAGTTGTGTGGATTCATTTGTTGCTGTGATAGGCTACTTGAAGACCCCAGCTGCAATGATGAGCATTCTCAGTCTGTATCTGATGCACGTTTGGGAGACTCTGCTACCTTTGACAGGTTATACATAATTTACAAGTCCCCAAATGGTAACATCTCTGCTTGTAGCGCACTGGCCCAGTAGATCTATTTCAGGTTTGGGGAATTCCTAATTCCTGACGCTGGGACATGTAGTTCCAGTTACTGTGCAGGTTGCATTTAAGTCCTGCAGTGGGCAAGTAGCAGGTCAGCTACAGGGTGTCTTAGTGGGACTAGGCCAGTTAGAGGACTGTGTGGTAGTCCGAGCTCAAGCTCTTTATTTTTGTGTGTTTTCTATATAATTTGTATGTGAAAATATATTCAAACATTTCCTGGTGAGCAAGGATTGATATGGAGGTGAACCAAATAATTTCAGATATTCTGCTCATCTTCTGCCAAGTCTCTACATTGCTTCTTTTATATTTTTCCCCTGCATCATCTGGTCTTGTGTGCTACAAAGTATTTTTGTAGAATGAAATAAAACAAGCTACCAAATTGGAAATTTCAGTATGTATTATATATTATTTGGCTTACAAAGCTATTTACTAAAGTGAAAATGAATTTCAAATTTTATTGTTTATTTATTTCAAATTTTAGAGTAAAGTAACCAAACTCAAATTATAGCATTTTTAAAGACTTGTTTAAGATATCTTGGCCTAAAACTTTATATGTATCCTTAAATAACAACTATCCCCTCCAAAAATATATTTTTAATACAATAATCCTTTTAACAGATTTTGAAAGGAAACATATTTTGGTTTTAAATGAAATATCTGTAAAAACAAATTAGGAAAAACTCAACCCATGTCTATAGTATGACAGGATCTTTCAGCCATATACATGTACCTTGGGTCAGACAGTGTTTTAAAACAAAGTGTCATAGTGATTTGCGTAAATAACCGCTATTAACTGGGACAACACACATTACAGGTCTTGCAGTTGCACATACCATGTTTGGTACACATGGCCGTGTCATTGCACAACTCCTCGTGTCGCTATTTTATATATACTGGGTCACCTCCTGGGACTGATTCTAACCATCAGTTATGTCTTGGTGCCTGTGTTTGTCTGGCTTGTGGCATAACTATTGCCCGTCCCTAATTGGTCAGCATGTTTGGAATACTTTAAAAACTTGGGGAAAGAAAGTGAACTCAGCTTAACATAAACTTGATCTGGGATCATTAATGAGTGCGAAGGAGGCCGCATTTGAGTACGCTCTTCTCGGTTGGGACTTATGTGTTGTGGTTATGGTTTTTGTTATTGGACCTGGCCTGCTGTGCCCGCCCCTCGATGCGCGAGCCATTCATGCCATATAATTTCATGTTGTTGTGCTTTTCCCTTCATTCGCATAGCCATGCTTTCATATAGACAGACATTACCTAATTTCTTTGAGATCTCTTCTATTGAGGGGATCGCTTTGTTCTTCCAGTTAAATGCTATAGCCATTTTAGTGACCGTTAGAAGGTTTACTATCAGGGGGGTATGATGCTTCTGGTGCAGCGTTGGCAATATATGTAGTAAGTATCCTTCAGGTGACAACGGCAGGGTAACGTGGGTTAACTTGTTTACCAGTGTTTGTAAGCTTAACCAGAGCGGCTGAATGTCTTGGCATTCCCAGAAGACATGTAACAGTGATCCTGTCCTATTTTAAATGTAGGAATGAAGTTTCTCTCTGTTTTTTTTTTACATTTACTAAATTTAAAATAAAGTCTGTATCCTTTCAAAACTTGATGAAAGGATTGTTATATGTAAAAAAAAAAAAAGTTGTAAGTTTGCATTTAATTTAAAAAATTCACACATTCATGAATAAGGCTGTACATTTCTATGGTTTGTGTTTCTGTAGAACAGAAGACGTATTATGGTTGTTGGAAGAGACGGAAATGCAAATGGTACACTTGTCTTCCCTAATTGGTTCCAAATTCTTTAGACTAGAGCATGGGTTTCTCAACATTTTTTTTTTACCCTAGCTAAGTTGAACAAGAACCATATTTGTTACTGGTATATACTCGAGTATAAGTCGACCTGAATATAAGTCGAGACCCCTAATTTTACCCCCAAAAACTGGGAAAATGTATTGACTCGAGTATAAGACTAGGGTGGGAAATGCAGCAGCTACTGATAAATTTCTAAATAAAATTATATCCCCAAAAAATTACATTAATTGAATATTTATTTGCAGTGTGTGTGTGTGTGTGATGCAGAGTGTGTTTGTGTGTGTGATACAGAGCCTTGGTGGGAGGGTTGGCATTTTTATTATTTTTTTTAAACTGTTAATATTATTTTAATATTTTTTTTATATATTATATTTTATTTTTATATTATTTTTTAATATTATTAATATATAATTTTTTATTTTTTTTTATTTAAATTTGTATTTATATTTTTTTGGTCCCTCCTCCCTGCTTGTTAGCTGGCCAGGGAGGGGGCTCTCATTCCCTGGTGGTCCTGTGGCATTGGCAGTTCAGTAGAGGGGGCTGGCAGAGAGCTGTAACTTACCTTTCCTGCAGCTCCTTTCAGCTCCCTTTTCTCACTTGCGGTCTGTGCAGCTCCCCTGTCAGCAAGTCTCGCGGTCTGAGTGCCGCGCGGAGCGTGACCCCGCGGCTCTTGCCAGACTTGCAGTGGGGATCTGACCGGACCGGAGGTGAGAGAAGGGAGCTGACAGGAGCTGCAGGTAAGGGAAGTTACAGCTCTCTGCCAGCCCCCAACAGGACCGCCGGGCTTGTAATGAGCCCGGCGGTCCTGGACTGAATTATGGCAATGTAACTTGCCAAAATACAGACCGAGACTCGAGTATAAGACGAGTGGGGGTTTTTCAGCACAAAAAATGTGCTGAAAAACTCGTCTTATACTCGAGTATATACGGTACCTTTCTTTCTAACCGTTTCATCATAAAGTTTTGCAGCAAATTATTTTACGTCTGTCATTTTTTTTTTTTTTTAAATTCTTTATTTATAACAAGGTGACACACCAACATCACAATACACAGCATAAAACATCACAATTGGATAGTCTTTAGTGCGATCAAGCGTAGGCCTTGAGCCAATTATGCAAATCAGTTCATGTGTTATTCTTGGCATCGTTGATACATTAGGCACCGTGGTTTTGAAATGTCCGTGTATGAGCGCGGTGTCTCTCCAATTTTCCAATAACATAAAAGTGAAGAAGAACAAAAATGGCTGCGGTACAAGATATATCTCTCCGGTACACATTCAAATAAGAGCCCACCTCTGTCCGGTGCATATTGCACAGGGCTTCCATACAACCCAGTCCGAAGGTATATCATATGGTATAATAGCGGATGTCTAAAGATTGTACTGGGTGATACCGATCCCCATCAACGTGGACCAGAGTTCAGCCACGGTAGAGAGAGAATTAGCAGTGAGAGCCATTTAAAGAATAGAAAGTAGAGAAAAGAAGGGATAGAGGAGAAGACAAACAAGAGAACCGGGGGGGGGGAGGAAAAGTTTGGAAAGGTCGTCAAAGGGGAGGGGGGGGGGGGGGGGGGGGGGGAGGTATGGAGAGTTGTAGTCACTCAAAATAGGAGCAATCACCCGACTTCAGTACCAGCCGATATAGTCTTTCCCTCCTCTAGTAGTTCAGGCGGGGGGGGGGGGGGGGGGTTTGAATCATTCTTATTTAAGGGAACCCGACATGTAGGTGTCCGGTTCCCCCATAGGTGTTGGAAGAAATGAGAGCGGTGGTCCGGGTCCCCCTTTTTTTGTCACCTAATCGCCCACGCCACTGGCTATCCACGGTGCCCACACTCTATCAAACCTCGCCGTCGTGCCCCTGACCTTAGCTGTGAGTTTATCCATAAGGAACGTATCCTTAATCTTTTGTATTACCTTAAGGAGAGGGGGGGGGGAGGGTTGAAGCCATACTTGAGCCATAGTTCGTCTCGCCGCCAGGTTTACATTATTCAGCAATTTCAATTCCACCCTGGTCCAGCCCTCTAGAGGCCTGGCCAGAAGGAAGACCCATGGGTCCAGTTTTACCTCCCTACCGAAGATATCCTTCAGTAGGTTCGCCACTTCCTTCCAGAGTGGCGTGATCCGAGGGCACTCCCACCACATGTGTAGGTAAGTTCCCTTGTGACCACAGCCCCTCCAGCATAGATCTGTGGATATTCTGTTCATCCTACATAACTGCACCGGGGTGGTGTACCACCTAAACATGGTCTTATATGCTTGTTCCTGGATTGAGACACAAATAGACGAAGCTGCGGCAGCTTCCCACATCTCCTGCCAATCCACCCCTTCTAGCTCTTCGCCAAGATCCGCCTCCCATTGGGCTGTGTACGTAAGGTCCCCCCATTCCGACGTGGAAGTGCACATTTGTGCATATAGAGCTGTTATAAGGCTCCTCGGGAACTGTGCCCTAAGGCACATAGCCTCGAAGAAGGTAAGTGGTTGTAATGCACTAGATTTATTGTTCGGGGCCTGCGCAAAGTTCCTGAGTTGTATAAAGCGAAAGAAGTCAGAAGGGCGAAGATCTGCCCTGGCAGTTAAATCCTCGAACTGGAGTAGCGACCCACCTTCATAGAGTTGGCAAAGGCGTTGGACACCCGTTCCCTCTATTCCTATGAAGTCCCTGGCGTATAGTCCAGGGGGGAAAGCTTTATTTCTGAGGTAAGGGGTCAATGGGGATGTCCGAGAGGACAATCCGTATTTGACCGATGCAATGTCCCATATCTTCATTGAATTTGCTATGGCCGGGCATTCTATTCGTGTAGTCGGTCTATGGTCACGGGGAACCCACATAAGGAATTGTGGCTTATCAGGTCCCATTAGGGATGACTCAAGGTCAACCCATCTCCTTTCATCTGGAGGGGTGTGCCAATACGCTATCTGCGCGAGTTGGGCCGCCAAGTAGTAAAAATAGAAATTTGGCAATCCTAGGCCCCCCCTAGATTTTGTTCTATAGAGGATATTACGGGAAACCCTATGTTTCCTATTTTGCCAGATAAATTTCCCCGTGGCTTGCTGAAGCGGGCCCAAGTCAGACTTGGTGAGCCGAACTGGGAGAGCCTGGAACAGGAACAAAATCCTGGGGAGGATGTTCATCTTTACCGAGTGGATTCTGCCAATCCATGAAATCGGTTTATCCTGCCATCGTTCCATATCCGAGATAAGGGTGCGAATCATGGGGGTGTAATTCTGCTGAAATAGCTGAGCGGGGTCTGCCGTCAGGTGTATCCCCAGGTATTTAATGTGATGCCTTTCAATACGAATATTGTGGCCATTTCCTATTCGAGTGATATCAGACTCACTCATACTTATGGGTAAGGCGCATGACTTAGGTAGATTCACCTTATATCCAGCTATTTCGCCGAAAGTCTCTAGGACCCCCGCCAGCGCGTCCATTGACTCCGTCGGTTCCGTCAAAGTCAGCAGAACATCGTCGGCGAACGCAGATACAACATATCTCTGGTCCCCCACTGTGATACCGCGAATTTCATCAGTGCATCTCACCTGTTGTAATAGTGGTTCCAGGGACAAGGCAAAGAGCAGGGGCGACAAGGGGCAACCCTGTCTAGTCCCGTTGCTCAAGGCAAACGGTATAGCCTTGGAGCCCGCTATACGGACCCGAGCCCGGACATCCGTATATAATGCCCGAATTGCAGTAATAAACGTAGGCGGGAGGCCAGAGTGTTGTAGGACCTCGAATAGGTATGGCCACTTAACCCTATCGAAAGCCTTCTCTGCGTCAAGTGACAGGACCAATGTGGGGATTTTCCTCTGTGCTTGCCGCCAGAGAAGGTCAATGTTACGTCGAGTGTTTTCGTATAGCTGCCTACCAGGGATGAAACCCACCTGATCTGGGTGGATCAGCCGATTTAAATAGGGGTTTAGGCGGGTCGCTAAAATCTTGGCTAGAATTTTAGAGTCGTGGTTTATCAATGAGATCGGTCTATAGTTCTCCGGGAGTGAGTCGTCCCTGCCCGGCTTAGGTATCAGGATAACGTCGGCCAGCGACATGTCTCTATCCGGAATACCCCCATTCATTAAATCGTTAAACAATGCCCCAAGATGCGGTACCAATTCCTCGCGGAACAACTTGTAATAACCACCCTCAAATCCATCCGGGCCTGGAGCTTTATTGCCCTTCAAGGATGAAATTGCCGCGTCTATTTCGTCAGCCGTGATTTGAGCCCCCAAGGAGAGTACATCGCCGCCTTCCAGTTTTGGTAAGGCCAATCGATCAAGGAAAGCTCTCGCTTCATCGATCTCACGCTGTTGTCGTTCCCCATCTATTACACCAGAATGGTTATATAGGTCGGAGTAATATGCTGTGAATACCGACGCGATATCCGTGGGATCCGTATAACGCCTGCCAACTGCGTCTTTAATGCTCGTGATATGAAAGTGACCCTGTCTCGGGCGTAGGGACCTAGCTAACAACGTGTCCATTTTATTAGACTTTTCGTAGAATGTCCTCTTAGTCCAAACCACTGCCCTGGCTGTGTCGTCCAAGAGTAACTCTCGTACTGACATTCTCACTTTCTGTACGTCTGCTAATGTGATAGCTGACGGGGCTGACTTATGTTTCTCTTCCGCCCGACCCAGGGCCTCTAGAAGGGAGGACAGCAGTTGCAATTTACGTTTCTTTTTTACCGTCGCCTCTCTGATAAAAATACCCCTAATAACCGCTTTGTGGGCGGCCCAGACCGTGGCTGGTCGGAGGTCCGGGGTTGCGTTCCGGAGAAAATAATCGGATAATTCTCGACGGATCGTTTCCACCACGGCCGGGTCTTGTAGAAGCGAAGTATTCAGCTTCCAGGACCACGGAGACGCTACGCATAAGTTATCCATAGTCAGTGAAATATCTGCGTGGTCTGACCAGGATATAGAACCGATCGTGGAAACAGAAGCTTTGGACGCCGCGTGTGTATTAACTAGAAATAAATCTATCCTAGAGTAAGAATCATGGGGTGCGGAATAGAACGTAAAATCACGGTCGTCTGGATGGTGAGCTCTCCATATGTCTATGAGGCCTGTACGCTGTATAAAGGTGCGGAGTATCTTGTCCTGACTCCCTCTACCGTGAGATCTCGGTAGCCCTCTGCAGCGGCTCCGGTCAGCTGCCGGGCACGGGGTGGCGTTAAGGTCTCCGCCTACAATGATCATGCCGTGCGGTAGGCTGTTGATCATTTGAGCCAAGGCGTCCCAGAATTCGGCCGATGGAACATTAGGGGCGTAAATATTGAGGAAGTGGATCGTGTGGGAGTGTAAGCTCCCGGAAAGCAGCAAGTAGCGTCCCTCCGGATCGGCTGTAACAGTCCCTATCCGAAAGGGGCACCTATGATGGATTAGTATAGCAACACCGTTCCTCTTGTTGAGAGCTCTCGCCTCATGTACAACGCGGAATGTGTGGTCCCTTAACATTAGTTTTGCTGGTTTAGGTATATGCGTTTCTTGTAGAAAAGCAATATCAGGGTTCAGGCGTTTAAGTTCCCTAAACATAAGGCGCCTTTTACTCGGGGCATTAAGGCCTTTGACATTCAGGGATAGCAGTTTCAATGGCATTGTAACAAAGGAGGGGGTCGGCTTGTCACATAAGTTGGATCCACTACAGAGCCAACTCGAGCTTGCAATGAGGGTATCACAACATCTCCCCCCACCGGGGTCCGAGCAGGGAATAGGGGTAGGAAGGTGTAAGGGGGATGACAGGGGGTGAGAGGACAGTGAAGATAGAAAGAGAAAGAGTGAGAAAAAAACAGAAAAAACAACAATAGCCTGGTCTTACCTATTGCCAGGACCAAATGGGAAATATGTCCAGGCGTTTCCAGGGTACCAAAACGGCCCCAGAACTGCCTCAACATAGACCAACCACGAATAGCACCACCAGGGTGCCTAACTATCCCCAATTGGAGACAAACAATTGTTGTAAATAAAAGCATATATAGAAACCGAAACATAGGGGGAGACCCGTTTGTCGTTCCCAGGTGATTGTCAGTTCCTAAAAAGGAGAAGCACATTCAAGACTTCAAAAATCCCGCGGGTGCCAGAGCCGGACACCAATATACCTCTGAACCCGCCCCCCTTCCCCCGTCCCGAACCTAATAATACGTAGAAACAGAACCCGGCTTAAGAGTGAACCTAGCATAAAATAAACATAATAATAAAAATAGTTGCGGACATGGCATGAACCAGGTTCCACCGCCCCATCCCGAACCCCCTCTGAGAAAAGTCGCAACTTAGTGTAAAAGGATAGCGGACAAAAATAGCCCGAACAGCAAAGATACTGTTACCCGCCGCCCGCCACCCGTGAAGCCCAGGAATCCCGTCCAGAAAAACAGTGGGGGGAGGGGGGGGGGGGGGGGCAGCAAACAGAAACAAAACAGCAATAATATATCGAGAAGCGTTACCCGCCGCCCACCGCCCCACACCGATCCCGTTCCCCAGAAAAACTGTGAATAGTTGTACCTTGCCCCCGACCCCCCTGGACCCGGCCCAAGTACCGAAAAAACGTAGTACAAAATACAGTAAGCCATACTACACAGTGTCCCCGAGGAAGAGGGAGGGGGCAATCGATATATAACTTATACATAGCGAGAAGGGGGGAGATAAAAAACACATTTCCCGCCTCCCCATTCCGATCCCAGTCCCCAAAAAAACACAGTGTTTAAGTAACCATAGGTCTCTGCTCCGAGGGACCTGACACAATCCCCAAAATCATGAGGAGAAATAATGGTGGGCAGTCCCGAAAAAGGGTCCAACGGGAGAGGGGTTACAACGAGTCAGGACATGGGAAACAGGGCGAGGCCCGGGAGCAAAAATAAGCCCTAACCCTCCCCATAGTAAGCAATCCCACCCGCGGGTCAAGGAGCCCGATAACCCAGATGTGCCTCGTATAAAACCCCGGTAACCAGGGCCTGCCGCCACCAGAAAGGCCAATAATCAAAAGCCCACATAGGCTTTTCAAGCGGGGCCTAGAAATCCCCCGCCCAAACAACCTGATACCGCCCGCGAGGTCTTACCATCTGGAGATATAACCCGCCGCTCAGGCATGGCGACATCGTGGCCTCCTTCCTCATTCATCAGACGTGTACCATTCTCGGGGGAGAGCGACTAGGGCCTCCGTCGCCCCCTTCGAAACCGGGAAGTCGTCCGGGGTTTGGATCCCCAGCTCGGACAGGAACTTCCTCGGGTCACCGTCCGGGAACAGAAGTTTCGTGCGGCCATCCTTAAAAGCCATCAGCCGGAAGGGATGACCCCAAGCGTACTTGATGGTGTGGCGCTGTAGGAGTTCCGTGATCGGGCGCCAGTCTCTGCGTTTCTGCAGCGTCAGCGGGGTGAGGTCTTGGTAGAGGGTAAGGTTGGCTCCGTTATAGAGGATTTGACGATCTCTGCCATACCTCATCAATGCCTCTTTAGTTTGATAAGACAGGAATTTAATTATAACGTCCCTCGGGCGCCGATCTTCCGTTCTTCTGGCTCTGAGGGCCCTATGCGCCCTTTCAATATGCCACAAATGCTCTGGGATGTCGGGGAGTAGCGGCCTGAAGATCTCCAGAATTACTTCTGCTAGGGATCCTTCCCCTTCTTGTTCGGGTAATCCCCGGAGGCGGATATTATTGCGCCTTGTCCTGTTCCCCAGGTCGTCTATGGCTGCTTCTGCAGTAAGTAGCTGGGAGGTGAGGTGGTTAATTTGAGCGGTTGCAGCGTTATGGGCTATAACTGTGGATTCGACCCTCTGCTCGAGCACCGCCGTCCGCGCCCCCAGTGCCTGTATTTCAGCTTTCACCTCCGAGGTGGTACGAACCATCTCAGAGGCAAGGTAGCTACGAACCTCCGACAGTTTCGCCAGTATTTGGCTAGTGTCGGAATCCGATGCCACACCGCTTGCTGGGCTCGCTGGGGAGCGGGGCGTAGTCTGGCCTTCTCGTCCGCCATCTTGTGTGCTTTGTCGCACGGCGCGAGAGGCCGCAAACATCTCCGGCACTACTATTCCCGCTTCTACCGCCTTTTTCACCTTTGTTTTCGTAGTTCTCCGGTCCATCACTGTTCCCACGACTAATTCGGTTTGATCAAGTGTTTATCTCCGCTGTTGTATGCTGTTGGCACCGTGGTCGCAGCGGAGCTCTACCCGGACACGTCCAGCTCGCTCGGCTGCAGACCACGCCCCCACGTCTGTCATTTTTTAATCAAACATTCTTAACATTAGCCCTCCTCAACCAGCAGAGTTGTTTATTAATGTGAGAGTTTAAAGTAAAATTCTAATTTAAGGCCAAAATAGCTATAGTGGCAAAAATAAATAGATAAGTCAACTATGCTTCCAGCTCATCTAATTTGGTATTATATTTGAAGTTAAATTTGAATTCTCACTTTAGTGAATAACCTTCAAGTAGTCCTATTATCAAACTTTTCTTGTACATGTGGTGCAAGATGCCAACAAAGTAGTGCAGGCATCCAAAATAATTGTAATACAATTGCAGAATTACAGATACCGTATATAAATAACAGAACTTTTTTAGCTAGGCACTTTTGATTTGTACAATTACAGGTAGAATATTGCTTGCAACTTTTTGGTGAACTGTTATTTAATATATCTGTTTTTTTTTCCTTACAGTATTCTGCATTGCGGACAAGATGGTACTATTTAACCTCAAACCACCAGTATTCAACATCACATGAACACAATGAAAAGGTAGGCAACTATATAACGTTGATAATAAGGGCTATGAGAGTAAATCGAATTTTTCTTATTTGTGGGCCATTTATGTTATGCACATACTAAATCACATGTGTTCTTGTATAAGGCCTAGTATCTCAATCCGTATTAACTATTTTTGTGGGCCACACGAGTTTAGTAGATGCTAGTAATACACAGATTATTTATTAAAAGTGTCTTATTTCACATGTGTAAAAATTGTGTGCGTAGTCACTTAAATTGCTTGAAAATACCAATAGCTAACTTAAACGCCATGCTTATGGAAAGGAAATATAAAGAATATTTAGTCTCTGAGGTTTATATTCATGGCCTATACACAACTTGTTAAAATGGGCATTTATTTAAGAGTATTGATTCTTGTTACCATTGGGGCAATATTAACTTTATACATTTGAATGCGTTTAAGATGTTATTACCGGTAATCCTATGACCTCTTGAAATTAGTGAAAGTAAAGTATGACATTTTTGATTCGAAAGATTCAAATTTAGGGCTTTGCAAAGCTTATAAAAACGGTATTTAAAATATGGTAAGAGATCATTTTGACTATATATATATATTCACTTCATCTCTCTTTTGACCTATGCACATCCTTGGGGTGTTGGAAAAAACGCTTGATTTGCAAATGGGGTTAACAAGAGACTGTTTGTTACATGCTGTTGTAGACCTTCAAGTACCTTGAATAAGCTAGCTCCACTGAAGCTCTTGCGGTAGTGTATAGTTATAATCATGCATCTGGTATTCTCATCAATTTAGTATTTTAACAAAGCATTTGTGAAATATATATATATATATATATATATATATATATATATATATATATATACACATAATTTCAATTCTTTTCTTTACTTGTTATACATTGAAGTTGAATTGCCCCTTCCACCAAATCTAGGGATTAAAGGGAGTTAATAATATTTAAAATAAATGGAGGTTGTAGAAAGTAGAGCAAAAGGGTATGACAAGTTAAGGGATGTGAAGGGAGTGATGTTTTGAGAATGTGAAGGCCATAAAGTCTCGCATCGAGGAGAGCCGTGGTACCAAGAGAGCTTAGAAGTAGGGATCTGTCAAATGTTGGAGCGAGGATGGTGTACATTATTTCCTTTTTATTTCTTTTTTTCTCTCTTCTCCAAAAGCAGAGTGGTCAAGACCACCAAGGGCGAGTTTTGTCAACCAATGGATTTTTTTTTCTTTTTATCCGTAAGCAAAGCGTAAAAACCTCTTATTTCACTCATGCAAAAAACGGGCAGCCGAGGAGCATAGTTGGGTGCAGATTGGCTGTTATAAGTACTTATGCTAATTTTGATAGAGCCAATTAAATAAACATTATTATAAAACCGACCTTCACAAGGTTTGATGATTTTAAATTTCACTGAACACAATTTTAATCTCGTACTTTGTGATTAGCAGAACCTATTTACATTTTAATATTTCTCCCCATAAATTAAAATGAAGGGATACCAGCTTGGCAGTGCACAGGCAATTAATGGTGGGTTTGTGAAGGACACGCTGTAACAGACTCTTTTGAGAAGGGGAAAAGGGAGAAGGGGCGGCAGCAGCAGATTTACACATTTATTTGCAGGAATAGAACAAATATTTCCTTCCCAGTGTTGCCCCTTCGTTTCATGTTCAGCGACTCAGATCTATGTTTGTATAGCGTCAGAAGTATTAAAATACAATAACAAGCTATGCTAGTCCTTTTTTACATTTCTCAGGAAGTCTGGTTTAAAGATATCTTTCAAAGCATATGAAGAAGGGAAAAACATTGGTGAAACTCTTTCTGTGAGCCAAGCAGCTTCCTAAAACACCCAAATGAACTTCACTCTGCTTAAGGGGAACATGCTTTGAAGGTCCAGATGGTTACAATGCATAGTTGTTGTGTTTTTGTGTGTGTGTATTTTACATAATATTACTAGATGCCAGACTAAAAAAATAAAAATTAAACAATTTTGTGAGCCTTTTTGTAGCAGCAACTGCATCTTCTTTTAAGTTGATTCATTTATCAATGTAGATTAAATAACGTGTATAATTTCATAAATCAAAGCCTAGCTGGATATTGTGAAAATACATCAGTGATATTTAAACAGCTGGGTATGATTTCTGAGTGTCATGTGATTTGTAGTTCCACGGCTGGGGAACTTTTTTCGATAAACACATATTTACAGGCTATGCATTTAATTAAATAAAATAATCAAAAGTCAACACTCTGCAGAAAGCAAAAACATGCATAACAATACATAGGCTAATCTTAGAATCTTGGACATAATATCTGATTTAAAGAGATATCACGGCACTATTTAAGTAAGAGAGAAGATTGAAAGTGAAGGAGAGAATAAGGCATGGGATGGCGGGTTGGGAGAAAAAGCACCACTGCAGAAATTTACTCTCAAAGAGTAAACCAAACATTTTCAACCTTTGTATTCTTAGAAAATCTAACACACTATGCAGTTTAATATACCGTATATACTCGAGTATAAGCCGACCCAAATATAAGCCGAGGCCCCTAATTTTACCCCAAAAAACTGGGAAAACTTATTGACTCGAGTATAAGACTAGGGTGGGAAATGCAGCAGCTACTGGTAAATCTCTAAATAAAATTAGATCCTAAAAAAATTATATTAATTGAATATTTATTTACAGTGTGTGTATGAGTTGTGTGTGTGTGTGTGTGTGTGTGCAGTGTGTGTGTGCAGTGTGTATGTGTATGAGTGTTGTGTGTGTGTGATGCAGTGTGTGTATGAGTGCAGTGTTTGAGTGTGTGATGCAGAGCCTTGGTGGGGGTGGGCATTTTTATTATTTTTTTTATTTTATTTTAATAGCTTTTTTTGTTATATTATTTTTATTTTAATTATTATAATTTTTTTTATTATTTATTTTTTTCGTCCCCCCTCCCTGCTTGATACATGGCAGGGAGGGGGCTCTCACTCCCTGGTGGTCCAGTGGCATTGGCAGTTCAGTGGGGGGGAGGGGGGCTGGCAGGAAGCGCTTACCTCTCCTGCAGCTCCTGTCAGCTCCCTTCTCCTCCGCGCCGGTCCGTGCAGCTCCTCTGTCAGCTCACAGTGTAAGTCTCGCGAGAGCCGCACTATGACCCCGCGGCTCTCGCGAGACTTACACTGGGAGCTGACAGAGGTGCTGAAAGGACCGGCGCGGAGGAGAAGGGAGCTGACAGGAGCTGCAGGAGAGGTAAGCGCTCGCTGCCAGCCCCCAGTCTGTATTATGGCAATGTAAATTGCCATAATACAGACACTGACTCGAGTATTGTAGCAGTACTTACCCTCTCCAGGGGCCGGCTGGGGTCCTCTCTTCTCGCCGCGCGTGGTCCTGCACGAGCCGCGCGCGGCTCATCCAACGACGAGATCAGTCAGACGGGCAGTGACCGCGAGTGGGAGACAAAATTAGAATCAGTCTCCCATTGGCCCCTGTCATGCCTCGTTCCCCATACACTCACGTTTTGGGGGCGTGGATATGACAGGGGCCAATCAAAGTGAACATTAGGGTATTTATACTCACCTGTTTCCTTTGCACCTTGCCCTATTGTGGTTTCTGTTCAGTTCCCTTTAGTGCTTGTTGCGTTCAGTTGGTTTTTTGGTGCTTGACCTTGGCTTTGTTCCTGACTCCGCTTTCTCTTTATCCTTGCTTGTATCTCCGCCGCTTTGCTCTCCTGTGTACCAGTCCCCGGCTTGTTCTACTTTACGCTGTCTCTCCGTCCCCTTGACCTCGGCTTGTTCTGGACTCTGTCTTTTCTTGTACTCGTCTAAGTCCGGCCATTCTAAGGTCCGGTAAGACGAATCCTGTTTTCTTGTCTCTTGACTATCTGGACTATTCCTGCGTGTTGGGGTATATTACCGTGACATTACGATAGGGCCATGGACCCCGCAGGTTTAGGACAACAGATGGCCACTCATGAGGCTAGATTCGCAGAACAGGATCACCGTATGGATCAAATGGCTCAAGCCATCCAGACACTGTTATCCAGAACAGCTCCGGTACCTGTACCTGCGCCTCCTGTAAACCCTGTACCAAACACAGCTAATATGCCTAATGCTTCAGCACATCTAACCCCGCCACCTAGGTATGGAGGGGACGCTAAGACATGTAGGGGATTCCTTAATCAAGTGGAATTCCACTTTGAAATGTACCCACGTTCATTTCCTACTGATAGATCTAAGGTGGGTTTTCTTATGCACCAGCTTACTGATAAGGCACTTGAATGGGCAAATCCTATTTGGGAGGCTAATGGACCTATGGTACACGATTTCAATAGCTTCCTCACAGCGTTTCGTAGAACATTTGACACGACTAAAAGGTCAAAGAATGCCGCCAGGGCGTTAATGAGAATTAAGCAAGGATCTAAATCTGTAGCCGATTATGCTATTCAGTTCCGTACCCTTGCCTCACAGGTAGATTGGACTAATAATGGGCTTACTACTGCGTTTATGGAAGGCCTGTCTGAAACTATGTTGGATGAGGTAGCAGCTAAGGACCTCCCTGTACCCCTAGAGGACCTTATTGACTATCTCATCGATATAGATAACAGGATCCGTGACAGGCTATATACCAAGTCCAGAAATAGACGCTTTGTCCCCGTTAATTCACCTAGAGCTGAGACTCCCGAGGGATCTAAAGGGTCAGAGGAGGAACCTATGCAGTTAGGGGTTGCTAAACTTACTGACGCTGAAAAACTTTATAGGAGAAAGGAGGGACTTTGTCTTTATTGTGGTAGGAGGGGCCATATGAGACAAGAATGTCCCGTGCGTCCGGAAAACTATCGCACCTAAGACTGTATAGAGGACAGGCCTTTGGTGTGACATCAGAGTCCTCACATTTGCCTCTTAATAAATTGCTTCTCCCTGTTTCCCTGCACCTTGGTAGTAACTGCATAGCAGGGAATATACTAGCCCTGGTTGATTCCGGAGCGGCCGAAAACTTTATAGATTCCAGTTTTGTTAAGGAGAATAACATACCCACTAGAGAGAAGGAGACACCCTTGGCCGTTGAGGCCATAGATGGTAGACCATTATGCTCTCCAGTTATCACACATGAAACTGTACCACTACATATGTCTACAGGGGTGTTACACTCTGAAACCATTCGGTTTCAGATCATTACTTATCCTTCCTCTCACCTCGTGTTAGGGTATCCTTGGTTGCGTACTCATAATCCCACTATTGACTGGGAGTCAGGACAAATAGTATCTTGGAGTGATGCTTGCCAAGAGTCTTGTATTGTTAAAATCACCCCTTTGAATTCTACTAATATTCCTCCCGTGCCTACTGTCATACCCCCTCAGTACTTGGCTCTTAAATCTGTTTTTGATAAAAGGGAGGCTGAAAAGTTGCCACCTCACAGGCCTTACGACTGCGCTATTAATTTACTACCTGGTACTATGCCTCCCAAAGGGAGAATATATCCTTTGTCTCCTCAGGAGAATCTTTTTATGGAGGAATATATTAAAGAATCTTTAGAAAAGGGATTTATAAGAAGATCCTCTTCCCTGGCAGGGGCTGGTTTCTTCTTTGTATCCAAGAAAGATGGCGAATTAAGGCCTTGTATTGACTATAGGGGCCTTAATAAAATCACCGTCAAAAATGCGTACCCCATACCTTTGATCACGGAACTATTTGATAGGCTTAAACATGCCACGGTTTTTACTAAATTGGACCTTAGGGGTGCTTACAATCTCATACGTATCAAAAAGGATCACGAATGGAAGACCGCATTCAATACCATGAGTGATCACTACGAATATACTGTGATGCCCTTTGGCCTTTGTAACGCCCCAGCAGTTTTTCAAGAATTTATTAATGATGTCCTACGTCAGTATATACACACATTCGTAATAGTATACTTGGACGACATATTAATTTATTCTACTGATTTACAGACTCATCACATTCATGTTAAATTAGTGTTGAGAACTCTTCTTGTTAACGGTCTCTATTGCAAACTCGAAAAATGTTCATTTGATCAATCAGAAGTCCAATTCTTGGGTTATATAATCTCTGCTAAGGGTTTTCGTATGGATCCCAATAAACTTTCTGCCATCATGGAATGGCCTCTACCTCAGGGTTTGAAAGCCATTCAGCGTTTTCTGGGTTTCTCAAATTATTATAGGCGTTTTATTAAAGGGTTTTCTGCCGATGGGGCGGAGCCTGACTGGCGATGAAGATGGCCGCGATCTGAGAGAGCTCCGTGGCGGCAAACGCAACTTAAGCACATAAAACGGGCATTAACACCGGCAATCCACCCGTGAACCGAGCACTGCATACCCGACCCACACCGGAGCAAGCTGAAATGGGAGGCGGACGAAAATCCAAGTCCGGAACGGCCGTGGCACCAATCTTCAGAACCAGGTCAGACAGAGAGGCGCCATGCGCACACAGCATGCAGGCCTCGGACTCAGACTCTGACACCAGCATTACTAGCCACAGGAAGGAGACATCACCCCTTACCAGGCAAGACCTCAAGGAACTACTCACAGACATGAAATCCCTAGTGGCAGATGAACTTACTAAGCATCTGGCCCCAATCAATGAAGGCCTGACCGCCCTAACTAAGCGCACACACACGCTAGAATCCAAAATGGCTGACGTTACCGCCATGACCTCCAACCATGAGGACAAATTTAAAGACATGCAAGAGCAAATAGCCTACCTGGAAGACTTACAAGAAGACCTTAATAACCGGTCCAGGCGAAACAACATTCGCATAAGGGGCCTGCCTGAATCCGCTGCACCAGAAACCCTTAACGCCATGCTCCTTGAGGCCTTCAGCAGCCTGCTGCCAGACGCCTCGCCATCCGACCTCCTCCTAGACAGGGCACACAGAGCCCTTCGCCCACCCACAGCAGGCTCATCGCAACCCCGAGATATTATAGTTCGCTACCACTACTTCCACATTAAGGAGGCGATCATGCGGGCCACCAGAGAGACCCCACTGCAGATTGAAGGCCACACGGTGCAATTGTACCAAGACCTAGCACCCACGACCCTTCGCAAACGCAGAGAACTAAAACCACTGACCCAAGCCCTCCAGGCACGGAGAATTCGCTACTCATGGGGCCATCCCTTCAAACTTATGGTGCGGCGAGACAACCACACATACACGCTATACAGACCATCGGAAGCCCAAGAATTCGCTACACAACTGGGCCTCCAAGACCTAATCCTAGATTCGAACGCTGCCCCACAACGACAACCAGCGGCCCAACACGGACCATGGGACCAACAGCCACAAAGGGAACGCGACAGAAGACAGTGCCCTAGACAGCCTCCAGCCTAAACCGAAGCCCACTGTCACAGCCGCGTCTTGGCTCCACTCACGGCACCTTCACTTCAAGCCCACCCTACTAACTGACCCCGGACACACAGAACTAATACCATCAGCACTGCCAAACCGAAACTAACGACCTAACCGCAAACCCCAGAACCTGCCAAAATGCACTCAGCACTTATACCTGCCCTCTGGCCCTCGGGACTCACTCAACATCACCAGGGCCTTATCCCGGCAGGCGCGACCACCCACCACAGCTACCCTCGCCGCCGGCCTTGAGACTTACCGGCCTGCCGACCTTAACCTGAGGCCACAACAGACTCCAGCGACCCACCCCAAGATCCACAGGATGCTGTTCATCATCCACAACCGCAGACGAAGACGACCTCACCCAGCGATGAAGCACTCCAACTCACACCCCAAGATCCGGCTGATAGAGATCGAACTGTGAAAACTCTAAGTACATTGGGACTACAGTAAGATTACTGCGGGGTCAACTTTTTTGCCTTCTTCCTACTGTTTGGGGTGGGGGGAGATGGACAGGGTGGAGGGACCCGGGGCCCTGGTGGTCCCCCCTCCCCCCCCCTCTTCCGAGGTGGGGGGACGGCGGGCCGCGACGGCCTCGGGCAGGGATGACATGATATGATATGTGCACCATGTGGCTCGCACACAACTTCTCTTGAGGCACTGGGGGGGCTGGGGGAGGCGGGCTTGATGGAACACAGTGGGACTCTGGCGGCCTTCCCCCCCCTCCTCCCAACGGGGGTGGGGGGCGGCGGGCTGCGGAGGCCCAGTAACAGACAAGGTAACGGCTCCCCTGCGTCACAGAGCACGCGACCTGGCCGGAGGGCGGGAGCGCATAGACAGTAAATTACAGATGGTCTGGGCCCTGGCGGCCGTCCCCCCCCCCCCCCCCCACGGGACGGGGGGGCGGCGGGCCGCGACGGCCTAGAGCCACTCAGAAAAGGCATTCCCCGACAACTACAGTGACCCCAGACACTCTCGGGAGGCACATTAGCCCCTCACGCCCCCAGAGAGACTGGGACCGGGGCAACACGACCCTCCAGCCTGGCCAGACCACCCACACCTAAAGAATGATTAGCCAGGTCAGTGCCACCATGCCCCAGACAATCTCAGACAAAAAATACTGACTACTAATTGATTAGTAGCTTAAGACAGGATAAAAAAGCCTGACAAACCACTGGGAGGTCAATGGCAGGGATCCCTGCAGGGAGGTATTTCCCAGCCACTCACAACTACGGGGGTTTGATACTTTAACATCCCACCCACTTAAGGTATGAAAGCAGTTTCAACCTTGGCTGATCAAGCGTAGATACATGATGACAACCCAAACTATTCTTATCTTACACGCATGCCATACAGCTCCTTGTGATATATGTAACAACTTATGATAACTGTTAAAAATGCTTATTTTGCAGGACACCTATTGTATCCCACAATTTGTTCCCACAACTTGTTCCTGTGTGTCCCCCTCCCCCCCCCCGGACAAAACAGAAAAGTAACAGAAGGGAAAAGCCAAAAACAAAAGACGCGACAACCTCTAAACTCCATTGTACATAGTTAAGAAGCCTACCTTCCAGGTTTCATTCTCCCCGGTTCCTTACTAAGACAAGACTGCCCATACGAACCTATTTGCCGTTTGCCGCCCACTCTCAGACAAACGACCATTACTCCCCCCACATAACCTGTTCCGTACCGCCGGTCTCCGATCACACTGACCAGTGAGACCCCCGGTACCACAGTTCACCTTTGCTGGCAATTGACGTAAGACCAGCACGTTTACCCCCTTCCCCATACACCTTACCCGTCCTCTGAATCCTCCTGCTGCCCTTCTGGGACCACCCGGGCCCAGACTTCCTCCCTTCCTCCCCATTGACCAGTCCTACACCCCCCTCATACACTACGACACCTGACCAGGCCATTCCTGACCATGCCACTCAACTTACATTGTATCTCCATTAACGCTAAGGGCCTTAACAATCCCAAAAAACGCCATGCCCTATTACGATGGGCACACAACCAAAAAGCAGACATTCTCCTACTCCAAGAGACTCACTTCACCCCCCACAAACACTTCCCACTCAGGAACAAACACTACAACCGCAGCTTTCTCGCCAACTCCCCAGAAGCTAAAACCAAAGGGGTGGCTATCATTCTTAAAGCATCCTGCCCCCTGAACGACATCCAAGCCTTCCCAGATAAACAAGGTAGATACCTCACGCTCACAGGCAAAATAGGCTCCTCAACCTACTCCATCACCTCCCTATACGCCCCTACAACCCCAGACGCAACCTTCTGGCAAACATTCTCAGCACATCTCACTACGATCAAAGCCACATTCACCATTGTAGGTGGCGACTGCAACGCCACACACCACCCGTCCATTGACCGCACCACCAAAACTCAGAACGGCCCAAGACCGTCACACAACGACGCTCCCTTCTCCCACTTCCTACACACACATAACCTCCTGGACATCTGGAGAGCCCAACACCCCTCAACTTTGGACTATACATTCTACTCCCACCCTCACAACACTTACTCCCGCATCGATTACTTCCTCATCTCCCCAAACATAACATCGAGAATCGCACACACTTCCATTGGTCACATAACCTGGTCGGACCATGCCGACATCTCCCTTACCCTCTCAATCCCCAACATGACTTGGAATCCCTGGACTTGGAAACTTAACTCACAACTCCTACAAGACAAACTCATAACCTCGTCCCTAGCAGATGACATTAAGGAATACTTCACCCTGAATGACCCCTCCGTGTCCTCCCCAATTACCCTATGGGCGGCCCACAAGCCAGTAATCAGAGGCAAACTCATAGCAATAGCCACAGCGCGTAAAAAGCAGCACAACAGACAACTAATGGATGCCATCTCAGAAATAGGCCGCCTAGAAACCCTCCACAAACGCCACCCGACCCCCTCTCACCTTGACCAACTCACGACAGCGAGAGCCCTACTTAAACGCCTCTCCCTCTCAACCACGGCCAAAGCACTCACATGGACCAAACAAAGGTATTATGAAAAGGGCAACAAGGCAGACTCGATGTTAGCTAAACGCCTCAAAAACCTAACAGACACAAAACGAATCTCTAAGATCCGCACATCAGAAGGTACAATGAGCACTGACCCACACACAATCGGGAAAACCTTCCAGCAATACTTCACGTCCCTTTACAACCACACCCCGGACCCCCAAACTGACCTCACTCGATCCTTAACGGACGACTTCCTTAAGAAACTCTCCCTCCCCTCCCTCACTGACACAGCCAGAACACTTATCTCAGCAGACATATCCCCAGAAGAACTACAAGCAGCTATAAAATCCCTGAAACCCAATAAAAGCCCCGGACCTGACGGCTTCACAGCTATCTATTATAAAACATTCGGAGACATACTCACCCCACGACTATGCAAAGTCTTCAATGCAATGCTCAAAGGCAACCCTCTACCCCCCGACATGACACAAGCCAACATTACCCTCCTACCTAAACCCGGGAAATCCCATGAAGATCCAGGTCACTTCCGCCCCATTTCACTCTTAAACATAGACCTAAAACTCCTGACCAAAGTCATGACAACGAGAATTAATCCCCTCCTGCCGAAACTCATCAACCCAGACCAAGTAGGCTTCATCCCCCACAGACAGGCACAAGACAACACCAGACGGGTCATAGACCTAATCTGGTACGCCAACCATAAACGCCTCCCGACCGCCATACTCTCCCTAGATGCCGAGAAGGCCTTTGACCGCCTTCTATGGCCCTATCTATTCGAAGTCCTTCGCAAATTCAAATTCCCACAAGAACTCACCCACTTTCTCCAAGCCATGTACCACACTCCGACCGCGCAGCTGCTAATCCCCAATATCACCCCCCTCTTTCCCTATACTGAACGGAACCCGACAAGGCTGCCCCCTGTCCCCTCTACTATTCGCTATATCCCTCGAACCACTGCTGGAGACCATACGTAACAACCCACACATCAAAGGACTCAAAATTAGGGACGACACATTCACCATCGCAGCATACGCAGACGACACCCTCCTCACCCTGACTGACCCCATCCCGACCCTGACCACCCTCATAACAACCCTACAAGACTACTCAAAGATATCGGGATACCAACTCAATGCCACCAAATCAGACCTCATGCCGCTCAACCTTACAGAACCCACTATCCACTCCCTAAAACAAGACCTCCCCTTTCGGATTTGCCCGACGGCAATCACTTACCTGGGAGTCCAAATCACTAGTGACACCACCGCCTTATACAAAACCAACTATCCCCCACTCTTCCAGAAAGCAACCCAAAACCTGGAACGCTGGAAACAGATGAACATATCTTGGCTAGGAAGGATAGCTTCCGTTAAAATGAACCTCCTACCCAAATTCCTCTACGCCTTCCGAGCACTACCCATCCCCTGCAATAAAACTGACCTCAAAAGACTACAAACTGCCATAGACCGATTCATTTGGAACGGGAAAAAACCCCGCATCCGCAGAGCCACATTATATGTACCCAAACTCTCCGGAGGTCTAGGCCTCCCCAAGCTTACACACTACCTACATGCAGCCCACCTGACACAAATCCAACATTGGCATCTCCCCCCCGCACACAAACGATGGGTAGACCTGGAACACCTCATCTTTGGCCGAGACCACCCCTCCCAATACATGTGGCTCCAAAGGCAATACAGGCCACTGCCACCCCCCACTTCCCCAGCAATCACCCACTCCCTAGACCTCTGGGACCGACTCAGCGACAAATTTGACCTGTCCACAGGCCTCTCACCCCTCACCCCAATCCTCCGCAACAAAATGTTCCAACCTGGCCTCACACCTCAACACTACGCCCATTTTGAAGACCGCGACATAGTTAGGTTGGGACACCTCTATCCTAACGGCAAGCTCCTGCAATACACAGAACTCCCCAACCCCGAAACCCTAACCACATTTGATCACTTCCGCTACCTCCAACTCCGAAGCTTCGCAGCGACCGACACGGTTCGCATAGCAGCCACCTCGTCCCTGACCAGGTTTGAAAGAGACACCCTTCAGTCACCATCCAGGAAGAGCCAAATATCATCTATCTACATAAATCTAACCACACACCACACTCAGATAGCCCTCCCATATATCACGGCGTGGGAAAAAGATCTCGGACCCCCCGTGGACTCCACGGACTGGGCTGACATCTGGGCATCCATTAAATCTATCTCAATCTGCGTCACCCATCAAGAACAGGCATACAAAATGCTCTTCAGATGGTACCTCACCCCCTGCCGCCTGAAGGCCATGAAACAAAGCCCCACCAACCTCTGCTGGAAAATGTGCGGAGAAACAGGCACATTCCTCCACTGCTGGTGGACATGCCCTAAACTTACACCCCTATGGAAAACTATGACGACCCTCCTATCCGGACTACTCAACAAACCAGTACCCCTTGACCCGTGGGCCCTTTTGCTCTCTAAGCCCCTGGACAGCTTCACCCGTAGTGAAAATAAGCTCATAGCAAGAATAGCCCTAGCCACACGCCGAGCAATCGCCGAAAACTGGTCCACAACACGTATACCCACTCACTATCAAATACACACGAAAATCACAGACAGCATAGACATGGACAGACTAACAGCACAGATACATGACACCCCTAAATCATTCCACAAAGTCTGGGACCCATGGCTCGACGGAAACAATGCCCTCCCATGGTGACATACCAGACCCGACGACCTACACCACCGACGCGAACCACGACTAGGGTGAAGCGCACAGCTTCAACCCACCCCTAACCCAACCCCGCCACCCTGGGCTCGGAGGGAATACCCAGAAGGACAGCAGCACTCTATTCACCCCTCCACAGTTCCTCTTCCTCCCCCTTAACTACCCCCCTACTTAACACTACCCTCCCTGTACCACCCACCCTAACTTCCTGGCCCTACTGACACAACCACAACCTCTGACCGACTCGAAGGCCACACTCCCCCAGACAGTTATCCCCATCCCCCCAACAATGGGACGACCACCACTGAAAGCTTCTGGCTAATGACCCTACGACCTCAACTATCTCTAATAACCGGAATATCCCGGAACAGGTACCTCGAAGGACGCTTCATAACCACCCCTAGAACCCTGTAACTCCACCTGACCGCAGGTAACACGATCCGAACGGTCACACACGTAGCTTTCCTGACTTAAGGTCCTCAAAAGAAAAGGTTATGAGAGATACCAAACCACAATGCCAGAAACATGTCCTACTAAAATATTTTGTATCCTATTGTAACCCCCTAACTAACCAACCTCTTTTTTCTGTAAAAACGTTCATTAACTTTTGTTCATGAAAACTGAAAACTGAAAAATAAAGAATCTTTAAAAAAAAAAAAAAAGGGTTTTCTGCCATTGTAGCACCTATAACCAGAATGACCAAAAAGGATGGTAATACTCATGTCTGGAAACCAGAAGCACTTGAGGCCTTTGAATTCCTGAAGGCTTCATTTGCCTCTGCCCCTATTTTACAGCATCCTGTCCCTTCACTACCCTTTATTCTTGAAGTAGATGCTTCTGAGATTGGGGTAGGTGCTGTCTTGTCTCAAAGAGATTCACCTGAAAAGCCGTTACACCCTTGTGGCTTCTTTTCCAGACAGATGTCCAAAGCAGAAAAGAATTATGATGTAGGCAATCGCGAACTCCTTGCTATCATTTTGGCGCTCAAGGAATGGAGACATCTACTAGAAGGTACTAGGGATCCCATCCTCATTTTAACGGATCACAAAAACCTCTCCTACCTTAGTGAAGCAAAAAGATTGTCTTCTAGGCAGGCCAGGTGGGTCTCTGTTTTTGTCTCGTTTTAATTACATAATCACATACAGACCAGGTGATCGTAATACTAAAGCTGACGCTCTGTCCAGACAATTCGAGACTACTGACAAACTAGAAATTGATGTTACCCCTGTCATTCCTCCCGACAGAATAATAGCTACTACTGTTCTTTCTATTTCTTCTTCCCTCTTACAAGCTATACAGGCTAAACAAAACATGGCTCCTGGAGAGAGGCCTGCTGATAAACTGTTCGTTGATATCCCCGAGAGACGGGACATTATGTCATTGTATCATGACACAAGAACTGCTGGACACCCTGGTATTTCTAAAACGTTATCAGCAGTTTCTAGATATTTCTGGTGGGCTTCCTTACGCAAGGACGTCACCGATTACGTTAATGCCTGTACTACTTGTGCCATTATGAAGTCCTCCCACAGAGTTCCTTGTGGGTTGTTGCATCCGTTGCCCATACCTGAGAGGCCTTGGTCCAATCTATCCATGGATTTTATTGTTGAATTACCCCCTTCGAATGGTAAAACTGTCATCCTGATGATAGTGGATCGTTTTTCTAAGATGGCTCATCTTGTGTCTCTTGTCAAATTGCCCTCATCCAAGGAACTTGCCTCTATCTTTGCCAGGGAGGTGTTTCGGTTGCATGGTATTCCCACTTCGATCGTGTCCGATAGGGGTAGCCAGTTTATCTCCAGATTCTGGAAAGCATTTTGTTCAGAGATGGGTATTTCTCTCTCGTTTTCTTCCGCTTACCACCCCCAGTCTAATGGAGCTGCTGAACGTGCCAACCAATCTCTAGAGCAGTATCTTCGTTGTTTCGTGTCCCACCATCAGAACAATTGGGCTGACCTTCTTCCTTGGGCTGAGTTTGCTCGTAATAATGCAGCTCATGAATCCTCCGGTAACAGCCCTTTTTACGTTGTTTATGGCCGGCATCCCGTGGTTCTTCCATCTGCATTCTCCTTACAGGGCATGCCAGCTCTGGACGAACATTTGGCTGGTTTACGTAATACTTGGGAGCAGGTTGTGTTCTTTGGTGGATTCCGCTGCTCGCCAGAAGGTTCAGGCAGACAAGCATCGCAGGGCGGCTCCATCCTATGCTGTGGGGTTTGGCTTTCTACTCGCAATATTCGTCTTCGTGTGCCTTCTATGAAGTTGGCTCCTCGTTTTATTGGTCCTTTTCGTATCTTGCATGTGGTTAATCCTGTTTCGTATGACTTGGATCTTCCTAGGAATCTACGCATTCCTAACGTGTTTCATACCTCCTTGTTAAAACCCCTCCTGTGCAACCGTTATACTCTGCATGTTCCTCCTCCCCCTCCGGTTTCTGTGGAGGGCCATGAGGAATTTGAAGTGGCTGCTATACTCGACTCTCGTCTTCTTCGGGGTCGCCTCCAATATCTGGTACATTGGAGGGGCTATGGGCCTGAGGAACGCAGTTGGATTTCCGCTGGCGCTGTTCACGCTCCTCGCCTTGTGCGTTCTTTCCACGCTCGCTTTCCTGCCAGGCCTGCTCCTCCCCGCCCGGCGGGCGTGTCTTCAGGGGGGGTACTGTAGCAGTACTTACCCTCTCCAGGGGCTGGCCGGGGTCCTCTCTTCTCACCGCGCCCGGCCCTGCTCCTGCAACCGTTTACCGTTACTATTACCGTGACAAGTATAAGCCGAGTTGGGGTTTTTCAGCACAAAAAATGTGCTGAAAAACTCGGCTTATACTCGAGTATATACGGTAAACCTGCAGCACTGGAGATATTCTGTATAATAAATCAAAAAACATTTAATTTCTTTACTTATTCTTTTATTGTTTGCATTAGAAAATGTTCAGAACAATAAAAGAAGTATACAGATACAATTAATATACAGATACAATTATTTTTTTGTCAATCTTTCTTTTATGAGAATGGGTTATAGCAGGTAAGTACAGTGCAGGTGTATAATTGCGGCATACAGTACAACCTTGAGCATAACAACAGCCTTTTTTTTTTTTTAATACTTAAAGGATCACTATAGTGTCAGGAAAACAAACCTGTTTTCCTGACACTATAATAATCCTTGAGGGACCCTCACCCTCAGGGTTCCTCTCCCGTGGCGCTGAAGGGGTTAAAACCCCTTCAGCAACTTACCTTTATCCAGCGCCGGGCTCCCTCGGCGCTGGTGACCTCTCCTTCCCCGCCGATGTCAGCTCCCGAGTGGAGCGGAATGCGCATGCACAGCAAGTGCTGCGCGCGCATTCAAACTGTCTATAGGAAAGCATTTCTCAATGCTTTCCTATGGACGCTCTGCACGATGGATGCGAAGTAGAAGTGCCTCTAGTGCAGGAAGACAGCCACTAGAGGTTGGATTAACCCTGCTATGTAAACATAGCAGTTTGTTTACATGTGAAGGGTTAGAACCTAAGGGACATTGCACCCAAACCACTTCATTGAGCTAAAGTGGTCTGGGTGACTATAATGTCCCTTTAACAAGATAATGCTAACAGATTCTTCACTTAACAGGTAATATGAATATTAACGTTAGGCTGATGGTGACTGCCCAGTTGCTTTTGCCGCCTAACGCGGTTGGAAGTATTACGTGGGTACGGAGAGCAGACCCATAAGGGTTACATGCTTAAATCCACCTAGGTGGATCATGTGTGGCCTTGTAGTGGAGCATGGGTAAGTATATATTTAAGAGAAACAAGCCTAAAAACCAATATATGAACATGAAATGAAAATAGAATAGAAGGCAATGCATGAGAGAGTGAGACCCGTAATGCAGAGAGTGTGGGCACCAGCAGGCCATGGTTGGAACCATGAGACCATATATTGCACATATAAGCTTGTGAAGTGGCTCGCAATGCGTGGTGTACTGGTATGGGAAGTAGCCCAGCACTGCCATGTTCAGCCCATATGGGTTAGCGGCAGCATTGCCCCCTGGCAGGTTAGCCTGTGGGCTGTGTGTCATATAGGCTTAGTGAAGGAAATTATATATAAAGATAGGTAGAGAGTTCAAATCAACTTTAGTGGGTAGTCATTACTCCGGCCCTGCAGTCCAATTTTCCAGGATTGGTGTGATGTGTTCAGGTATCGTGTCCCTTCGTCAGCCGATTCCACAGCTGAGCACAGTCAGAACAGGTACCTGCAAATGTCAGAGGGCGGAGAGGAGGTGTTGGTGGCAGAGGGCCTCTCCCCATCTCCAGGACTTGTGTGAGGTTGACTTCTTTAATCCACAGACTTGGGTGCTCAGCGAGGCCGGGTCTCTCCTACTATGGGTGCTGTGGAAGGTCCTGATGGTCGTCCGCCGCAAGCGGCGGGTGGCCTTCCTGCATTGTGGTCGATGTCCTGGAGGGGGTCTCCTGGTGACCTCTGGCTGTGGTGGGCTCGAGTATTGAGGACTTGGCATTGTGCTCTGCCCGGGACAAGCCTATCGCCCCAGGACCTCTGCCTTCTCCGCTACCCTGGTCTGGATAGGGGACAATCGGGCAGTGCGCAGCTCCAGCTTCTCCCAAAAGTGGCAGAGTATGTCGTCCAGTTGCTTGTGCAAGGGTTGAGAGGATGCAGGGCTTGAGGTGGAGGTGGCAGCCGCCAGTTTGCTGGGCCCATCACAAGCACAGTTGCAGCGTGTGAGCCAGGTCGGTGGGGACTGGGATAACTCCTGCCGGTCCATTGAGGGGGGAACGGTGGCACTTCCAAGGAGCAACTGAGAGTAATGGCGGTGGGAGAGCGGCTGCCTCCCTCATGTCGCCCATGCGTCTAGGCCTCAAGAGTACTCACAGACACACACGCACACATACTCACAGACACACACGCACACATACTCACAGACACACACGCACACATACTCACAGACACACGCGCACACATACTCACAGACACACACGCACACATACTCACAGACACACACGCACACATACTCACAGACACACACGCACACATACTCACAGACACACACGCACACATACTCACAGACACACACGCACACATACTCACAGACGCACATACTCACAGACGCACACGCACACATACTCACAGACGCACACGCACACATACTCACAGACGCACACGCACACATACTCACAGACGCACACGCACACATACTCAGACGCACACGCACACATACTCACAGACGCACACGCACACATACTCACAGACGCACACGCACACATACTCACAGACGCACATACTCACAGACGCACACGCACACATACTCACAGACGCACACGCACACATACTCACAGACACACACGCACACATACTCACAGACGCACACGCACACATACTCACAGACACACACGCACACATACTCACAGACACACACGCACACATACTCACAGACACACACGCACACATACTCACAGACACACACGCACACATACTCACAGACACACACGCACACATACTCACAGACACACACGCACACATACTCACAGACACACACGCACACATACTCACAGACACACACGCACACATACTCACAGACACACACGCACACATACTCACAGACACACACGCACACATACTCACAGACACACACGCACACATACTCACAGACACACACGCACACATACTCACAGACACACACGCACACATACTCACAGACACACACGCACACATACTCACAGACACACACGCACACATACTCACAGACACACACGCACACATACTCACAGACACACACGCACACATACTCACAGACACACACGCACACATACTCACAGACACACACGCACACATACTCACAGACACACACGCACACATACTCACAGATGCACACACGCACACATACTCACAGATGCACACATACTCACAGACACACACGCACACATACTCACAGACACACACGCACACATACTCACAGACACACACACACGCACACATACTCACAGACACACACGCACACATACTCACAGACACACACGCACACATACTCACAGACACACACGCACACATACTCACAGACACACACGCACACATACTCACAGACACACACGCACACATACTCACAGACGCACATGCACACATACTCACAGACGCACATACTCACAGACGCACACGCACACATACTCACAGACGCACACGCACACATACTCACAGACGCACACGCACACATACTCACAGACGCACACGCACACATACACAGACGCACACGCACACATACTCACAGACGCACATACTCACAGACGCACACGCACACATACTCACAGACGCACATACTCACAGACGCACACGCACACATACTCACAGACACACACGCACACATACTCACAGACACACACGCACACATACTCACAGACACACACGCACACATACTCACAGACACACACGCACACATACTCACAGACGCACACGCACACATACTCACAGACGCACACGCACACATACTCACAGACGCACACGCACACATACTCACAGACGCACACGCACACATACTCACAGACGCACACGCACACATACTCACAGACGCACACGCACACATACTCACAGACGCACACGCACACATACTCACAGACGCACATACTCACAGACGCACACGCACACATACTCACAGACACACACGCACACATACTCACAGACACACACGCACACATACTCACAGACACACACGCACACATACTCACAGACACACACGCACACATACTCACAGACACACACGCACACATACTCACAGACACACACGCACACATACTCACAGACACA